>NC_071505.1:324724287-325027318 GCF_027887155.1 Malaclemys terrapin pileata
ACAATTGAATTATGTAGGTATCTGGGGTTACTTGAGGGGAGAGTCTATCTTAGTTTATCAGTTTTAGATTGTCTACTTTGCTCTTAAGGTTATGCAAGCAAATGGTTTGAATGAACGTACTAACCTTCTTGTGGAAGAATACTCAACATCTGGTCGCCTGGACAACATCACACAGGTCATGAGTTTACATACTCAGTACTTGGAGTCTTTCCTCCGCAGCCAGTTCTATATGTTGCGTATGGATGGGCCCCTTCCTTTGCCTTATAGGCACTACATTGCTATAATGGTATGTACCAAGAATCCTTATATTAACACACATTTTCCTCCCTGTCTCCTTAATGCCCCTCCCAAAAAAACTCCCAAAACCTTGTTTATAAATAGACCTGCTTTAACAACTTCCTATGGTGCAAGCTCTGCAAGCCTGAGTCAGTTCACTTAGGCCAGGTCTACACCACAAACGTACATTGGTATAACTAAATCGCTCAGGGGTTTGAAAAATCCACACCCCTGAGCGATGTAGTTATACCGACCTAACCCCCAACGTAGACAGCACTATGTAGAAGCTCTCCTGTCAACATAGCTACTTTCTCTCACGAAAGTGGATTAACTATGCCAACAAGAGAAGCTCTCCTGTCGGCGTAGTAGCGTCTTCACTAAAGCGCTACAGCAGCATAGCTGCAGAACTGTACCTGTAGACCGGCCCCCAGACTCTGAGACTTGCTTCTGTGTGGTGTTTTTGCAGTGTAGATGTAACCCACACACCTCCTGAGTGTGGTGTTCTGTCCCATCTAGTGCCACCGAGACCACTTTAGAGAGATTAACGAGTCTGCCCTACAGCTTTAGCTAATGGCCATGTGGCTTTCAGCTCTTGTAGTAGAGGCTTATGCATTTAGCTCCAGAGGTCCCAGGTTCAATCCTGCATGCTGCTGACTGGGGTCTGTGGGTGTTACATAGACATATCTAAATCTGCTGCCCTTGTAATACCTCTTCCTGATTGTTTTAACTACTTTTAGGCTGCTGCCAGACATCAGTGTTCCTACTTAGTAAATATGCATGTTGATGAGTTTCTGAAGACTGGAGGGATTGCAGAATGGTTGAATGGTTTGGAATATATCCCACAAAGACTGAAAAATTTGAATGAAATAAACAAACTTCTTGCACACCGACCCTGGCTGATCACAAAAGAACATATTCAGGTACCCATCAAAATGTACCTAGATTAGCAGTATAATTTTATTAATGAAAAGTGGTAAATAATATGTAAATATCTACTTAGGCTTTATATTTTTGTTTTATAATTTCATTATTAAATGAGAAATCTACATATTTAGTAGAAATTCTGAAGATATTAGGATATTAAATAATTGTATGACTATTCAGAATGTTTTTCCCCCTCCCCACCCCAAAAATGGAATTAACACGAATAATTCAAAGTAGAAAATAGGACAGCATATGCGCCTTTATTAGGATGGGGGTGGTTTGGGATGAAAGAAAAATTATTTTTGGAGGCAGGGAGTCAGAGCCATCCCATCCATATACATTCTCATACACTTTCTATGTTGGTCTCTAGAGCTCATATATTTACTCTCTCTATTTTGTTCTCATTTCAGAAACTTGTCAAGACTGGAGAAAATAATTGGTCTCTTCCTGAATTGGTACATGCTGTGGTCCTGTTGGCACACTATCATGCCTTGGCAAGTTTTGTATTTGGTAGTGGCATTAATCCAGAGAGAGATCCAGATACCTCTAATGGTTTCAGACTTATAGCAGTCAACAAATTCTGTGTCTGTGATCTTGCCAATGACAACAACATCGAAAATGCATCCCTCACAAGTAGCAACTTTGGGGTTAGTGTTGCAAGAGTATTCTTTTGCTTGCTTCTGTTTTGTATTAAGTTTTTTTCCACTCTTTCCTATTTAAGCCTGAATTTTTTGTTTCTTTTGTATATACTGTTGGAATGCTAGGGTTCTGGTGGCATATAAGATTTTAGCTCTGACAGTTTGCAATATATCAGATTCAAAAATCACATAATTCTGATTACAAGCTTCAGTTGCAAAGTGATTTTTAATAGCTGATCTCCTGAATTACTGGGTAGATTAAGGCTTCTTTTTCTTAGAAAGCTGGAAGCCCTAACTTTTAAATAGTATAAATCGCTGTTTGAGCTCCGGAGGCTCATGAAATAGAGGGTGCTGAGATCAAAATGGGAAAAATTGCAACATGATAATCAGAATTGTGATCTATTTAAAGTCAATGATCTCAAAACAGGCTAATGTATGAAATGCTTCTGCAGATGAGACCAAGTACTTACTTCCAGGATCAATAAACTTTTTTTCAAACAACTTTTTTTTTTTCCCCCGAACCAATCAGCAGAAAGAATTTTCACCTCTAGTTAATTATATTGTGTAAATCTGGGTGTTTGTTACAAATCTAATTTTGTAATGCTTTGAAAAGGAGGCCTTAAATTGTACTACAGGTTGATGTGCTAGGCTATTTTGGGGGGTCAGGGACCCTTGCTGCATTTTAATTAGTAGTTCTTAAGTTCACTGCTAACAATAAAATAACTTTTCACAAGTAAGAGATTGAAATGAAAGGACAGAGAATAACAGATGTAGGTTATCTGAATGATAAATGCAGTAGATTGCAACTGGCCTTTTTTGTCACTACAAGATGTAGTTGTAATATGCAGTCTCTTCCTTGTAATATTTTTATCTTTATATGTAAAAGCAACTAGTTTGGGTTAATAAAACGTTAAAATAGAATACTGATTTACTTTCCTAGGTTGGGCTTCTGTATTGCTGGTATCATAGACAATATGACTCGTTAGTAAGATGGCTGTCAGCAGCAGTAGAACCAGAAAAGTCAATTTTAATATTAAAAACGGTCTTCCAGAATACATGTCAATGTTTATTCAGGGATAAGTGAATTTTTCTGAACCTTCAGAATGTTGCAACATGCATTATGGATACAGTTTCCTCTTTCAAACAGTGTCTGCATTTCTCAATTACCCCTGCTGCAATAAAACAGTTTGATAGGCTTGAATAGTGCTCTCAGGTCCGCCCCTTTTCACTGCCTTTCCTTGTAACTTTTTAGGTATGTCTACACTGCAGTGTAAGCCCAAGATCAAGCCTAACCCCACCCCTTCATCTACACACATCATGCTAACCCAGGGCTAAGACCTAGGGCTGCAGGGAACAAGCCCAAATCACACCGGGACTCAGGGTTTGAGCCCTATTGCTTTGCAGCCTCACTTAACTCTTGTTCTGGGTGTCTGCCAGAAGTCCCACAATCCCATGGGCTTAATCCTCTCTCTGCCAACAATCTTTAGTTGACTCAATTGAAAATGGAAGCCACCCTTCCCTGCATGCAGCAGCAGCTCAGTGAGGCAGCATTAACCCTTCCATAGGGGGGAGGGATATCTCAGTGGTTTGAGCATTGGCCTGCTAAACCCAGGGTTGTAAATTCAGTCCTTGAGGGGGCCATTTAGGGATCTGGGGGGCGCCCACACCCACACCCCCACACCCACACCCCCACACCCACACCCCCAACTGTCAGGGACAGTACTTGGTCCGGCTACTGAAAGCAGGGGACTGGACTCAATGACCTCTCAAGGTCCCTTCCAGTTCTATGACATAGGTATATCTCCATCTATTGTCTTCTAATCATGGAGCTGCAAACACACCATCAGAGAGCCTTCTATGGTTGCAATGGAGGCCCAACAGAACAAGCAGTTTGCAAAGCGTGCAGCAGACATGGAGGAGACAGAAGCCACACCTAAGCCTGGTAAGTCTGACTCCCATTTAAAGTTTATTACAGTAATGGGAGGGATTTCTACTCTAAGAACCAATGCAAAAGTTATGAGAAGCCCTGGCTACTAGCATGTATCGGCGAATGGCAGATTGTATCCCAGCACCTTGTCATCCCCCTTTCTTCTCTCCATTCTTCTTCCCTGCCCTCCCCCTCCCCGGTGGAGTTCAAAATGGCAACTGGGAATTGCAAACAATAAAAACCTGCTTTTAAAAGGCTTTTTTTTTTGTTTTTTTTTTACACAGATGTTTGCTAGGGTCATTCATGTTTTGCTTTAAGTAATAATGGCTTTAAGTTTGTGGCTCTGTATTCATTCAATGGTCTATGCAGCTGCCTGGAAACAGTGAACTCCATCCGTGTGTGTGTTTGTGTGTTTCTGAAACTGTATTCTATTTTCAAATCTAGTCCATGTCAATTAAAGGTAGTCCAGGCAGTCTGTGGGTGACAAAATGATTTCTCCCAAGTATGACTGAGGTATGAATTTTTGTCCAGAAATGTGCTGTGGAGGGGGAGTAGGAAGACTGTGGAGTTCTGCGTGTTTGCATGAGGCATAACAGGGTAAGCCATGTGTATGCAAGCTAATGCAGCATTATGTTAATTTCCTCATGGATTCTGACCCAATCCTGGTTGCTGATGGCTGCAAACTTTTTTCCTGAGGTAGGATCTCCAGATTGATAGTCACATGGTGGGGAAAGGTGTATTTTCCAGGGTCCCCCCCAGTAGCTGACTAGTCCACTCCACTCATAGATATGCTGTTCAGTCACTATACGTTTGAATACTTTTCCTGTATACGCTGCAGGTTTCCCACCAGCAGCTTGGAATAACATCAACCTTTGCCAATCGGGCACCACAAGAACAGTTATGTCCTCCAAAATGTGAAAGGCATGAAAGAGAGAGAATTTTGTTGCAAGGCCACTTTCTGTTCACTCCCTCCCCCCCTCCCCCCAGTAGTTATTCAGTTTTCATAAAAAAAGAAAAAGCTTATAATTTTAAACTTACAGAAGTGCAGCGAAAATGGTAACTGATGTTACCCAGGATATATCCAGAGAGATTCTGTGGACTGAAGCATCCCTTTCACAATATATTTTGGTTCAGTTTTGAAATGCAACGTTTTATTGCCTTGAGATTCTATAAGAATCAATTGTGCTCCTCCACTGAGCTATTTTAGACAATAACCCTTTGTTTCTTGTACTGTTTCAGCCCTCTTGACCTCCACTGGCTGTTATATATCCAGAACTTGACCCCTGCCCCAACATACCTGCACAGACCATGCCAAGCAGAAGCGTTTCCATGATGAAATTATGGTTGAGGTTCTTTAGAGGGTAGACAAGCAGGTCCGGTACCAGCAGCAAAGGGATGTAAGACTGGAGCAACAGCATGCTGAGAGGCAGGAGGAAAGGCTTAGGCTTGCCACACCGCTGGAAGAAAGAGTTTCAGCAAGGGAGCAGGCACTTTCGTGTGGTTCCTGGAACAAGACCGGCAGCTAAGGGAGGAGGACGGAGCTCAATAGTGAACTGTTGCAGAGCCCATCTCCAACATGCCTGGAAGAGCATTGGCAGCTGCTTCCTCTCACACACCCCTGCAATGTACCCTCAGACCAGAAGTAGCTTGGGCAACTCAGTGTTGGGGTGGCCCATACATTTAAGTTCCATGAGTGGCTGGGCAAGGCAACTAAACCCCACGCAGCCTTCATTTGCGAACCCCTCTCCCGTGGCTACCTTCATCCCTGTTCTCTCGGTGCCAAGTGCATGGAAACCAAAGAAAGAAGGAGAATGTAGGACCAGGGGACACGCAGCAGTAGGGCGTCTGTGTCATGTTTCCTGACCTTATTTTTCTTTGGAAATGTTCTCCTGTTACTTGTTTTGGGGTGTTGTACTGGAGGCTGCCCTGCCTAGCAATAGATGACTGTTGTACTGTTTTAACACCATTTATAAATAAAGCCTTTAATATCATCAAGAAAGTTTACTATCATTGCATCACATGATACAATCATGATTTGAGATAATAAAGCTAAAAACAGTATCAGGAGCAATTACACATTACTAAGCAAACACTATTCCTCATGCATTTAGGTACAGTGATTCACAGTGCAATACCTTCCTTATATGAGCCTATATTGTGATTCACCACCCCCCACAATTCATTATTTTTTTCATGTCATTCATAAGTTTAATTGCATGGCAATCAAGCCCAGACCTCTTCACCTCACAAGAACATTTTTACAGGTACTATTCCCCCTCTTCCACTGAGCCATGCAAGTTCATAATGTGGGAGCACAAAGCATCCCTGACTTCTGTTACCTGGGTGCAGGTAGCTCCAGCTGTGGTAGGTACACTTTCCCACTGAGTGTACTGATTCAGCAACCCATCACTATCATAGGTCCATTCAGGGGGAAATGGCTCACTTCTGGCTTCACAAAGATTGTGAATAGCATAGCAAGCCACAGAAATGCGGACAGCACTGATGACACTGGCATCCAGACAGGTCTGTAGAGATCTCCAATGGGATTTTATTTAACTGGCCAAAAGCAGGTTCTACCCATATTCTACAACCATTCTGCACCTGCTGAGTGTAATTAAACCTCCTTTTGCCAGGGCCTCTGAAATCAGGGTATGGTTTCATAAACCAAGGCAAAAGGTGTGTGGGGGGGTGGGGGGGGTGGGGGGGGGTTGAGATTCAGGGTGCCCCAGAATAACGGTGTGGACAGTAACTGTTTAATACAATGTCATCTGGGGAATAGTGTGCCATCCTATCCGTGAATGTAGACTCTCAAGCAGCGAAAAACTTTTCTTCATTAACTCTTCCAGTGCAGCCCCTGATGACATTCATAAATGGGCCTCTGTGATCTATGAGGGCCTGCATAACGGTGGAGTAGTACCCTTTGCAGTGTAGGTGCTCGTGTGCTCCTTGAGAAGGGCAAACTATGGGCATGTGAGTCCATCAGTGGCCACAGCACAGTTAGGAAACCTCATTCTCTCAAAGCCAACAATTACCTCAGGAATATCTTTAATGCCTGCCACTTTGTGGTAAACCACATGCCCGATTGCCTCAGAAAACCCACAGTTGACTTTCCAACACCAAACTGATTGACAACAAACCTGTAGCAGTATGGGGTAGCCAGTTTCCAGACAGTTATGGCAACCTGCTTCTAGATAGGCAAGAGTGCTCTCGTGTGTGTCTTTACGCTGGTGACTCAGAGCAAGCTGCTCACAAAGCCCCGAAATGTTGCTTTCTTCATGCAGAACTTCTGGACCTGCTGCTTGTCATCCCAGGTCTGCATGACTATATGATCCCACCAATCTCTGCTTGTGGGCATGCGCCAGTTTATGTAGGGGGCATCAGTGACTATGCTGATTGTACTGAGCAGCATCTGCCAGTATGAGTCTGCCATGTCTGGATACTTCTCCTCTGCCGCCACCTCCTTGCTCCATCATGAAATCTGTCAGGTACTTTTGGTAGATCAGAAAAAGCCGCTAAAATGTCTGCCAGTGCCTCAGAGAAGCTCTATCTGTTTGTTGACACAAGTGAAAACACAAGCAAGAAATTCTGCAAAAGGCACATCCACCATGTCGCTGCCCCTTGTAGCTGGGAGCCCACATATCAAAATGTCTCCCTGCAGGCTATGTTGGCAGGTTGTTCAAGCTTCCTTTAATGAGCAGCATGGGCAATAAAATTTTCTGACCGTGCGTCACAGTCAAAGGGCTAGAGCAGCCACGTTTTGGGAGGGTGCTAGGGACTCTGGGAGATGGTTGGTTTGACTTGGGTCATTGTGCTGCAGTGTGGATATCAGGACCACAATTTTGAGGCCGGGATACAAAAGTCTTAACGTACGATTAAAATCCGTGTAGATGCTCAAGCCTAGGGTTCTCTAACACGGGTCAGCTGTCTCGAGTCCTACTAACCCTGGGCTTACATTGCAGCATAGACATACCCTCTGTGAAAGACTTTTCATATAATGCATTCAAAGTATATGTACCATATGCTGGATTTTCAAGGATGCAGATAACTTTTGAGAATATTAAATTTGAGCTTTTACTTCTCGACAGCTATGATGCCATTTACTTTCTAATTTTCCAAAATATTGTGTTTTTTTTTTTTTTTTTTTTTTCCAGATTGCAGATTCTTTGAGTGAGCTGGAGGCCTTAATGGAAAGAATGAAGAGGCTGCAAGAAGAAAAGGAGGAAGAGGAGGCCTCGCAGGAGGAAATGGCAACTCGTTTTGAAAAGGAAAAGAAAGAGAGTCTTCTAGTAGTCACTGGAGGTACTTCACCCTCTCTGCCTCCCCTTCTTTCTCTGCTCCATTATAACTAGAATTCTCCGGTCCAATCCAATTAGTGGACTTTAGCAGTTACTCTAACTCTGGATTTTCACAGGTTAGTAAGGCTGGCTCATGTGTCACTACCTGTTTGATTCAGATTTCTTGATTCTCAAATATATTAACCTTCATTGTTACTAAAAATTCAGTCTTCTTTTGTTAGTAAGAAACTTGCACACAACTTCAGGAGAAACCGCTTTTTCATAGTGCAGTTCATTAAATCCCAGTTTATTCCTTAATAGGATTTTTGAATAGCAGTCTTCTACAACATTTTCAAATAGTGTTTTTGGAAAGTCCCTTGCTAATAGTCCTGAAAGCTGAAATTTTCTGTTCAATAAATAAGTATAGCACAGACTGTGGCAACGCAGACTTCCCTACATTACTCCATCATTGAGCTTCAACCTTCTCCTGAAGAGACAATCTCAGGGAGAGGGGGTAAGGAGGATGGATTGAAATTATCTAATTTTGAGATGTTGTTTTGTTATCCTGTAGCCCTGTCCTGTATTGTGATGGAGGTTTGTATAGAACATTTTTAATTTATTTCTAAGTTATCCTTCAAAATTCAGAGTTGGGGAATCTGCCTTGCTATGTTTCTCTCTTAAACTCCTGAGGATAATAGTTTCATCCATTGACAAGGTATAGCTGAAGTCTGCTTAACATTACTCCTGGGGGAATTCTGCACCCAATATTTTAAAATTCTGCATATTTTATTTGTCAAAATAACAATATAATCACATCAGTTTCAATTATTTTGGTAATTTATTTCAAAATACCTGTCAGCAAGTATGTCTGTAACAATACAGACAACAAAAAAGATTCAGGAAATGTTTCTTGACAAATAGATTCCTTACTAGGCATATTAATACAGAATTCTAAGTAATTCATTTAAACTAGAGAACAGAACCATATTTCCTGGACTCCTCAGAAGCAGTGCAGAGACTTGGGGGAGTCAGGGGTAACGGAGGAGCAAAAAGAGAGGGAAGTAATTGCTGGGAAGGAGCCTGGGTATAAACTGGAAGGGTTGTTGTGTATGGGTGGGGAAGAATATGGAACAGGTTTCGGGGGGGGGGGGCAGGGACGGAAGGATTATTCGGGAGTGTCCCCATGGAGACCCTGGCTGACCCCTAGCCTCTCCCATTCAGTCAGGCACATCTGCCTCTGTGCCCCCACGTGTCCTTGCACCCTGTGTCCACATGTGTCCCTCAACCCCCATTCAGACACCCCTTCCCCATACGTCCATGCACTCCCTGTCCCCATGTCTCTCTGTGCCCCCACTCAGCCATCCCCCTTCTTCCTGTAGCCCTGTACCTCTCCCGCTCTGCCCATGTGGCACTGCACCTCCATTCCCATTCAGCCCCTGCCCAGTCTGTCCTCCCCCACTAGCCCTTATAAGCCCCTGTCTGTGGTCCCCACCCCAGCAGCCCCATGCTGTCTGTCTCCCCATATCTCCTGTCTTCTTGACCTGGCCCAACAGGCACTGTGAAAAAGGCAGGCTCTTTCTCTTCCCTAGCTGGCTGGGGCTTGCCAGGAGCGGCTGCTGTGTTCTAGCACCACAGTGCCCTCTGGTGGGCAAAAGATGGAATTGCATCAATTTTTCAACAGAAGTTATTTTCTGCAAAAAAAAAAAAAAAAAAATATGCGTGGCACATGAAATACGCTTGTGTACAGTGGCGCAGAATTCCCCCAGGAGTATAACAGGTGTGTGACATTAGGGTACAATCTGGACTGTTGAACAGCTGTGTCCTCTCAATTCTCCAACCTAGGGTTCCTTTTACACTGCTTTGCTGTGAGAGCAACCACTCACAACACAACCTCCAGCATGTAGATTACTCCCAGCTGTATTGTGAATGCTATAGCCAGCCACTCCTGAATTATATTGCAGAGCAACACCAGCAAATTCCCAGTCCTAGACTTGTCCTCAGAAATGTGCGTCTCGCATTACCCAGCCCTCTCTTGGGCAGTACAAGTTCGTATAACGTCTGTCATTTTATTAATAGAAAATGATATCCACAAATCCTGTTACCTCAAATGGAGTTTCCCAAACACTTCAGTCCAAACACAGCGGTCTAGATGAAACAATAAAATAAGTTTTAAGTACAGAAAGATAGATGTTAACTTGTTACGAGAAAACAAAAGGTAAAACGCAACTAACATGTAACTTAACAAGCTAAATGAATTCAAAGCAAAGGTTTCTCACCACATGCTTTTGCAGTCTTACTGGCTGGATGCCTTTCAGCTAGGACCCCTCCCCCCAGTCCAATGCTTCTTTCCTTGTCCTTCAGGTGTTCTGGATGCCGTGGGCAGAGAGAAAGGGAGGAATCACTTGGTGTCTATTCCCCACTCTCTCATATTTTTTCCTCCTATTTGAGAATGATCTCCAGCTGAGATTCAAGAGACAGAATGTCTGTGGGTAGGAACCTCCAGCTGTTCCTTTGCCAACGTGTAAATTTCTTGCTCACACCCTTCTTTCCTGCCAAAGAATGGCTGCTTTAACCAGGTGATAGTCCTTTTGATTTTTGTTGACACCTGGCTGAGGCATCAGTTTGCCTTTTTGTCTCTAAGGAACTGGTTTGTGCCTGCTTTTCTAAATTTGGAACATGCCTCAGTTATGTCATACAGTAGAATTTTATAACTTTATTACGATGTTGCCATATATTTTACTAGGACAATAATGATCAGCAAATTATGAGTTTTCAAATGATACCTCACAAAGCATACTTCGCACAAAATTTATCATAGTCTTGTAAAAGGGATGAACATAACGGTACAGGCTGTCACAATGTGGTACGGTAGATGCTGGCTATAACACCCTTCACAATTACAAACCTTGGGCTAAAGCGAACCTGATCTCTGGATCCCTCCTCCAGCCCCGGGGCCAGAGGAGCTCTCTGCCCTCCGCTGCAGCCCCAGCAGGACTCTTTCACTAGAACAAACCGCTGGCTATAACAAACAAATGGCTTGGATCCCTAGGGGTTCATTATGGCAAGGGTGTACTGTATTAGTATTTCTTGGGAACTGTAGTAAGAGAAGATGGCTAGAGATGCTATGCTTCTTAGCTTAGCCTTTTTTTTTTTTCTTTTCCTCAAAAGGTATTTCATAGGTACTGAACTGTAAGACTCCAATAGTTTTTCCCCAAACACTCTAATGCTAGAGTTTGTCGTATAGCTGCAGGAAGCAGCAAATAGGAAAATACAAACTGTTAACCAGTGAGAATTAAATCTACCGTGAAATAATCTTCAGAGGTGATTACCTGGGGCAGGTGCCATGCAAGCGTCTCCCCACACAGTTATGTATTGATTGGTTAATGAGCCAGAGAGAAGATAAAGCATCCCAGTGATTCTTAGATTAACTGATTTTTTTTTTTCTTTAAGTGTGAACAGTGGACATCTGGCAATTTTTCTGTCAGTGCATGTGGAAGTGAGCCAAGATTTAATATCAGGGTCAAATGCAGTCAGCTATGTGGTAATCAGCTCCTGTAAAGGTAGTTACACAATCAAGCCACCTGTTTGTTCGGTGGAGATGAATTGATTCCTGCTAGAGAACCTGTCCTCATTTAGTAACACATTGTTGGAGCTCTTCAGAGATGCATAGTTACTGTAACTCTTGGCATAAGTTCAGCTTGAAGCTTGATGAACTGTAGAGTTCACTGCTTTCATGTTGTTTTGAATTGGTATCTACAAGCCAAATCTTGTATCATTTAGTTCTTCTTCAAATGATGGTCCCTGTATGTATTCCAAACACGGGTGTGCATGTGCGCCAGTTGCAGGAGCTGGAAAGTTTTGCAGCAATGACCGTTGTCCCTCACATGCAATTGTACGTAGCCTCGTGGTGCAGGCAAAATTATATGAGGCTGTGCAGGATGACGCCCCCTCAGTTCCCTCTTACTGCCGCATGGTCGGAACTGGAATCCTCGTTCCTCCGTGCTCATAACTTGCTTGCGAGAACACTTGTCCATATACATAATTAGTGTTTCTTTTTTCTTTACTATATTTAGTTAGTGTTAGTTGGTTTAGTTAATTGGCCCTCACCCCTCATTAAGTCTATATGAATGCTTACCACAGCTCACAAGTGTTTTTGTTATGTGGCATGTGCTCTCATAACACTTTGCTAGTTTTGTATATAGTAAGAAAAACATGAACTACAGTTGTGTGTTGTAACTTAAGGTTTTTTGTTATAAACAATACTGTAAAAGACATACCACTCCTTTCAGTCTTATATAGCCTGCTGTAATCTCAAATTCAGTAGAGCCAAAACTGAACTTACCTTTTCTCCCGAGCCCTGTGCTATCTCCATTCACCGTTAATTGAGTCACACCTTAATTCTTCCTAACACTCTAGGCAGCATTAGGGTCATCTTTGATATCTACCCCCTCAACCAAGCTATGACTAAGTCCTAACCTTTCTTTTTTCGTCTCCAAAATTGAACTTTTCCTCCCTAGTCTAACAACTAAATTACTGATCCACTCCCAGGTCATCTCAAACATTCACTATTGCAATCTTCCCCCTCTCTGGTTTTCTTGTTACTAACCTCACTCCATCATCCCACCCTGCAATCTATTTAAAAACATCTTGCCCATTGTTTCAATGAAGGGTTTTAGAAAATCTCTGAAAAAGGGAGAAGTGTAAAAATAAATTTAAATATTTACTTGCAAAATTAAGAATCAAAAACTGAAACTCTGGTCCGAAGTAAATCCAGCAAATTACTATGAATTAGACATTGACAAATGTACACAAGCGTAATATAATAAACTGAACGGAAATTGATTGGAATTCTCCCAATACTCTTCCTACACCAACATGTTATCCTCTTCTTTGTACACAGAATTAGTTGCAAACTTTAAATATTTTATTCGCACGCCTTGTAGTCTTTGTTGAGGGAGAGGATCAGAAGGCTACAAACGGCCTCCATACTTATCTGTCTTAAACACAGCATTTTGCTGTCCTTCTCAGCATTTGATGATGAAATGGTTTCCACGTCGGATGTCTCCCGTTATATCGAAGATCCTGGTTTTGGGTACAAAGACTTTGCCAGGCGGGGAGAAGAACATCTGCCAACATTCCGAGCTCAGGTACTTAAGTGCACTTATTTTTTAAAATAAATTAACCCCAGCATTTTAAGGGTATGTCTGCATGAACACTTGCTGTGCAGAAAGCTGGGGCACAAATCGATAGCACACCAGCATGCCTTGCACTAACTGTCTGTGTGGACTGTGCTGCTGCACTCTAAAAGTTCCCTAGTGCCCTTTGATGTACTGTAGATTTATGCCCCAGTTTGCTGTGCAGCACGTGTTCATGCAGACATGTCCTAAGTCTTTCTTTACTGGAAAAATAAGATGTTGTAGTAGCAGAAGATCCTCTGCTTGGACATGGACATTTAATGAGGATGAAGAGCCTGTCTACAATGAAAAGTTAGATCACCATTGCCAAATCCCTCGGGGGTCTGAAAAAGCCACACCCCTGAAGCACACAGTTAAGCCAACCCAACCTCTGGTGTAGACAGCGCTAGATCAATGGAAGAATTCTTTCAACCTAGCTACCACCTCACAGGGGTGGATTACCTACAGCAATGGGAGAACCCATCCGGTCACTGTAGTGTGTGTTTCTACTGAAGTGCAGTGCTGCAGCTGTGCCACTGTCATGTTTTAAGTGTAGACGTAGCCCAAGTAGATAACTGCTCCTTATGGTATATTTTCATATTTGTAGCATTTTGTTCAGTCAGCTGTTTAAATATCTCAAATGAAGAGGCTTCCATCACTTCACTTGGATGACTAGTCCACCCTCTATTAATTGTAAACCTCAGGCCAGGGGGTACTAGGTCTTCTGTTGTGTTAGCAGAACAAGTGTATGTAACAAACATCTTTTTGTTATGTCCATGCAGTGCCTTGCACTATGGGGTCCGAATCCATGACTAGGACTCTTATGCACTATTGCAATACAAATAAAAAAAATAGGGACAGCTCTAGGTATTTAGAACAGATCACTGACTAACATCCATTTGATCTCCTGGGAATCTGATATTAATAAACTGCAAGTTATGGGAAAATCTTGAAACATGTCAGAGCACTTGTAGACAAACCAAAATAGGTGCAAAAAAATTCCTTGGTAAAGCAAAGGAGTCATGATTCCTGTCAGCAGACCTACTTAGGGCTAGTCTACACTTGAAAGTTAATTTGGATTAAAGTAGAGTGTGAATTTAAAGCACAGTAGCTATTCCTGAATAACTCAGTGTTGACAAGCCCTTAGATTTACAATAGTCTGTGCTGGTCAGGATGAATTCATGCTGCAATCTTTCATGTACAGTAAACCATGTTTTGGGAGGTGACGCAAATACCCCTTGGGTGTGTATTGTGGACAAGGATAAGGCAAAGTTTTTGTGTCTGAGATCAAAGATACTGCTGACCTTTCTGTGAACTTTAGAAGGCTCCCCTGGGAGAAGGCTGACAATTGTCATTGACTTGAGACAACGTTAGGCATGTACAGCACTGCTTCAGAAGAGCTTTATGGAAGGTTGCACTGAAACCGAAATGTCTCTGCCTGCAGGCAAGGGTGTTAAATTACTGACTTCCAACTTCAAAAGTTTCACCTTCTCCAAAATAGCTAACTT
Organism: Malaclemys terrapin pileata; assembly: GCF_027887155.1. Lineage (NCBI taxonomy): Eukaryota > Metazoa > Chordata > Testudines > Emydidae > Malaclemys > Malaclemys terrapin. The sequence continues at coordinate 324,739,009 of NC_071505.1, forward strand.
GTTTAATAGCTGAATGATGGTAGAATGTGAGACCTTTTACCCAAATCAGATCTTCTATTGTAACAATTATATTACAGAATCATCCAGGGGCCCCAGTGATGGAGCAAAGCCTCATTGTGCTAGGTGGGCACTTCATGACTATAGGATAAGCGAATACCTGCCCCAAAGAGTTGGTTTGAAGTAATATCCTGTGGAAGTGTTGCTGCTCAGGCACAGCTGGCAGCATTTTTCAAACTAACTCTTTTCCTTAGTCATTGGTGCAAGAGTGAAGTCATGTCTCTAAGGAACAACACGTCGCCATGTTTCTGCTCTGGCTCATAGCTTTCCAAAGCAGCAGTCTCTGAATAATATCAGTGTGAATATTTTCCAGTCTGAACCAAATCTGCAGGACCTAAGGACTAAAGCAGAACTGACCAGGGAAAACTTACTGATTAAAATCTTCCTTTTGGTGGGGGGGCAGGCACGCAGGTGAATTAATACATTAATAAAGCAGAATGAGAGACAAAACAGAGAACAAGATCTTCAACTGGGGGAGAAACCAGAGGGAGGATCAGGTGGGGAAGGCACTATTTGCATATTTATGCATCGCTGGTGTATTTCTTTGTGCTCTTACAGGACTATACCTGGGAAAACCATGGCTTCTCCCTTGTGAACAGGCTTTATTCTGATATTGGGCATCTCCTGGATGAGAAGTTTCGGATGGTCTACAATCTCACATACAACACTATGGCTACACACGAAGATGTTGATACAACCATGTTGAGAAGAGCTTTATTTAACTATGTTCACTGTATGTTTGGAATCAGGTATGTAACAAATTGACCTGTCTAAGAAGTGTATTTGGAAGCATGTAAGTAAAATATATTTACTTTGGGACAGGAACACATTAGGTCTTGATCACACTAAAGCAGTGTTTTAAAATTGGTGTCTGTGGCTTTTAAATTTGTTTTCTGCAGTGAAATTGTTACAAATACTGGTAGTAGTATAATTTAATCTCTCTATTTTAAAAAAATTAGTTGGTATTACAGAATCAAATTAGGATTGATATTATTACAGAAATCTGTCTTCTCTGAACTCATGGACAACATTGTCAGTTCAGAAAAAAGGAAATTCCACCCTATTTAAAAGGCTCTTAGGAACTGAGTAACTTTTGTTCTTCTTTGAGTAGTATCCCTATGGGTTCTCCATGTCCAGAGGCGCAAACGCACATTCGCTGTTGATCAGTGATTTGTCAGCAATGTCTGTGGGTCCATGCCTGCTCCCCAGATACTTTCATGTTCTCGTATTGGGGTATATAGGTAGGGTGCAGACCCACTGCCACTCCGGTTCCTTCTCAACCACCTATGGCATGAGGTGGAACATCATTGTCAGTTAGCTAGCTGCATAGCTTGCTACCTCTCTCACACATCCTTTCTTTTCTCAGTATATTCTTTATTTTTGTTTTTTGCACTGTTTGTACTTTTTTGGGGGGGGAGGGAGTGTAACCCCTTCTCTTATTTTGCCTCCCCCATGCTGATGATTTCAAGGCCATTCAGGACCTTTCTGTAGCAGAAACCCTGCATATTCCGTTATAGGAGACACAAGAATACCAACATTCCCTGTTGGACGTTCTTCATACATCTGCTGCAGGCAAAATCACCTTGCCCATCAGTGATGATCTGCTGACCTCTGAGTGGCAAACTCCAATTACTATACCAACTATGTGTAAATGGGCTGACAGAAAATACTACCTCCCAGTCAAAGGATCAGAATATATTTTTTTTTTCTCCTCACATTCTGAACCCAACTTCCTGGTCCATAGAGGCAGTTATTGAATGGAACAGATAACATTGGTTCCACTCAACACCATCCAACAAAGAGCTGAAAAGACTGGACCTTCTGGGATGCAAGAGCTACTCTGCTTCGCTGCCGTTCAGAGTAGCTAAATACCACACCCTGATAGCAAAATACAATTTTACAAACTATTGCAAGTTCATCTTTTATTGAACTCCTGCCACATGATCACAGGGAACAATTTCAAGCCCTCATAACAGAAGGCCTGACAATCAGCAAGGCATCTTTCCAGGCCTGACTCAATGCCACCGATACAGCTACAACATTCCCTGGCTACAGTAGTAGCCATACGCCAAGTTTCTTGGCTGCAATCCTCTGGTCTGCCTCAGGAGGTAGAAAACACAGTTGAGGATCTTCTTTTGAAGGACCCAAGTTGTTTTTTGAAGCCATGGATGGGTCTCTTTGTTCTCTTAATAGTGTCGCCCAAGAGTCTTTATCTCTGGGCATCTATACGCTTGTGGCAAAGAAAAAGTACAGTAAATTGCAGATGGCTCAGCAGTCTTACCCAGAATGTCCAAGCCCCCGAGAAAGAAGCCAGGATAACAAAGAAAAAGGGCTGTCCTTACAATAGCCTTCCAGTCAGCAACATCCTTGAAAGAACTGGCTTTTGAACCTTTGGTCCAAGGTCACAAACTGTCCTGCTCCTCATCCTACGCTGTGTGTATTCCCTCCACCCCCCCATTGAGATTGTCTCCCATTTCCTACCTTCCTGGGAGCTCATCACCTCAGACAGGTGGATTCTGAAGATAGTTTCTACAGGTTACTCCATCCAGTTCAGCTCCTCCCCACCCACCCCCAACTTCTTCCTCCCTCCCTCTTCAGGGACCCCTTTCATGAGAATCATTTTGAAGTATAAAATATAATTCCTCCTAACACTGGGAACAATCAAACCTGTTCCACCAAAATTCATTGGAAAAGGGTTCTTCTGCAGCCTGGTGTCTCCCACAATTCTGGACATCTAGCTGATCTCTCTCTGAAGATTAGCGTTTTGGCATTGTACAGTCTGCTCCTACTTGCTGCCAGATTCTCTACCTCTGCAGGAGCAAGTAGACGGTGGTTTCTTTTGCTTCCATCTCTTTTCCTTCTATTTTAATTTTTTCTGCCCTATTTTTGGGCAGTGGGGAGCAGTGTTCTCCCTCCTTAGCATTCCTTCTCTCTGGATCAGTTAATCTTTTGGGGGCTTAACTCTCCCTGAGCCTCTGCTGTAGTGTCTCCCTGCTGGCTCCTCTGTCCCTTACAGGCATGGGAGAGCAACCAAAAAAGCACCGGGTTAAATCCAAGCAGTGCTCTATTTGTGAGGCAGCCTTCTCAGGCTTGGAACATGGTGAGGTATGCACCCCTAACTGCATTAGGTCCCAAGGCTGCCAGTCAGACAAGCAGGTATAGTTCCCTGCCCACCAAGGCAGCCGCAGCTTCAACAAGGGAAATTTGGACCAGGAACCAAAAGTGAGGAGGATCCTGACCATTCGACTAGGTGGGTAAGTCCCAGAGGACCCCTGCAGAACAAAGAGGGGAGGCTTGCGAACCACAAGTGTCCACCCCCCCCCCCCCCAATGCTAAAGTGGGTCCTGAGCACCCCGGGAAGAAAACAGGGTTTCTAATCAGCCCTTCTCTCTCTCTCTCAAGCTGATAGCAAGTCCCCACCCTTCTCCCAGGGGGAATGGGAACCAGTGGTGGAGGATTCTGAGGCAGACATCTCAAGAGAGCACCAGGCCCTAATGAAGGCAAGCTACAAAAGGCTCACCAAAGCCACAGCAGGGTGTCCATGCTCCTAAAGCATCCAAAAAGGTTTTTTGTTTAATTTTAAAAAGGGGGCATGTTAAGGGGGAAACACCCCAAAATATCAGGAGATATGTGTCATCCTCCATCACCACTGAGGAAGGTGAACTGTCTGGCTGAAACTTGAGCAAGCCCTTGTGAGTAAGCCTCAGAGTATATATATTTTTTCCCCCCTCACAATCTTCTCCTGGTGCTGCACTATCCCTTCACTTCTTCTTTGAGGAAGTGATTAGGGATGAATGGAATAAGAATGATCAGGGCAAGCATATTAATAAGATCTAACTGAGGCTATATATCATTAAAAACGAAAAGGCTTTATTGCTGAGATAGTGAAGGTTGATGCTGCTGTAGTGTCCCTCATCAGGGATATGGTGGTTCCCTCAGAAGGGGAGAAAGATGGAGGCTACTCTCAAAGATTTTTTTGAAGCCTCCTCCAAGCATCCCTGGCAGCTACCTGCTTTGCAAGAGCATCTCTTTCCTGCCTAGAAGATCTCAAAGCCCTTAACGACAGAGATCGCCCTAACCTTGACTGCACCTTAGAGTCTCCCTAGCAACAGCATTTGTAGCAGAAGCCTCAATGGATGCAATGGGGTTTTCAGCCTGAGCCCTGGCTTCCAGCCAGACACCACCTTGGAAGATGGATACTCAATCTAAGCAGGTCATATGCACAGCCAAGCTTACAGGCTCCCTCCTTTTTGGAGAAAAGTTGGAGAAGATGGTGGCTGAGAGTGTGGCAAGTCCAAACAGACTGTCCCTTCCCACTAAGTTCCCTAAGGAGAGAATATAGGTCAGCCTTCAGACAGAAGCTGTCCTTTCCCCATTCTCGGAGGTACTAGCAAAGGGACAACAGATTCCCCAAGGGAAAACAGTGGAATCAAGGTCTGGGGCACAAGTCCAGAGGGACCTCAGCCCCCCACCTGTTCCCCAAATCCCCTTTATGACAAGTATCACATAGGCATCTGCCCAGAGCTGTAGTGAAGGAGCAGGATTTCCCATTTCCCAGAGAAATGGTTTTCATCAACCACAAACAAGTGCATCAGGGAAATGGTGAGCCAGAGAGAGACCCTGAAGCTGTGGACACCACCCCATCTGTTTTTCGTCCACTCATCAGTTCCAGTGACCCCATAAAACACAATCTGATCTGGAACAAAATATCTCCTCTTCTGGATATGGGAGTGACAGAGAGTGTTCCCTCAGAAAAAAGGTTCTCTGGGTTCTAATCCATTTTTTGCATTCTACAGAAGCGCACATGAAGAAAATGAAGTTTTGGATGGAGACCCTGTCCTCTGCAGTGTCACCCCTATCCTGGGAGAACTTCATTAAACATTTTCAGTAGCGAACACTCCCATTTAGCCTGACCTCTGCCCTCAGGGTTGTTACAAAGGTGGTGGTGGTGGTGGTGGTGAAAATAGCCAGACTCAGGTTGCAGGGACCCTTTCCTGAACGACATGCCAATCAGAGCTTCCATTGCAGTCAGCAGCTTGCAGGGTTACATCTTGGACGTTGAATCTCTTCCAGGCACACAGCTTCTTCATCAGTACCATCCAGGAATTTTCTTGCTCTAGAGCTGCAGGAGGCCTACCATACCACTATGCCTCCCAACTGCTAGGACTCCTGGTGTTGTGCATAGGCACTACTCCATGGGCACAATCCTGCATCAGAAGCCTTCATACCTAAGGTCTGGGACCACTCCTCAAACACAATGATGATCGAGTACAGGTTCCAGCACTGGCGTTCATTTCCTTACTGGGGTGGTCAGCCCGCAGCAATGGCTGCAAAGGGCATGCCCATAAGCCTTCCAGATCCTTTTCTCCTCACAAGTGACACTACCTGGAGGGCTGAGCAGAGTGCACTTGGAAAACCAATCAGCCCAGGGCCTCTGGAACATAACCCTCCTAGAGCTGAAAGCAAACAAGTTAGCTCTTTGAAGGTTCCAGCCTATCCTAAGGGGGAACCACATCCTAGTTCAATCAGACAATACAACTACAGTCACCTGTTTAAACAACCAAGGAGTCCAGCACTACACGTGAAACCAGTGGTAATAATGAGGTGGGCAGAACAGTTCCTCTTTTCTCTCAGAATGATCCCCATCACAGGCTTCCTGAACCAAAAGGAATACTGGTTCATCAGGTGAAGGTCAACAACTCTGGGTGGTGCCTGAATCAGAAGGTGTTCGATCTCATTGTTTAGTCTCTCTTCAACCAACCTGTTGGTAAACCGTACAAATGGAAAGAGATCAAAATACTTCACAAGGGAGGCAGATGCAAGATCCGTGAGGTCAGATACCTTACCATACAGCTGGCACAGGGCCTACTTTACATGTTTCCACCCTTTCCACTACAGGGGAAGTTGGTCTAGAAAATAAAATGAGAACAGGTGATGGAAATACAGATAACTCCTCATTGGCTGAGGAGACTTTGGTTCTCAGACTTGATAAAGCTGGCACTGGAGCCCCCACTCCTAACTTCCATGGAGACCTCACAAACTCTTACAAGGGTCTCTTCTTCATTCAGACCCGAAACATCTTCAATTAATAGCCTGGCTATTGAAAGGGAAGCACTAAAAGACCTCAGTCTATCCTCCATAGTCATTAGGACATTGCTTTTGTATATGAGAATATCGACACTAAAAGCATACTCCTCTGTCTGGTCCATAACTGGTGCCAAGAGCACAATGAAAATCCCAGAAATTCCAACTGTTCTCTAAGAAGCCTTCAGCCCAGTACCATTGTGGGTCAGGTGTATGCTCTTAAGTAGCATGCTATTCGCAGGATCCTCAGGCTCCCTGGCAGACAATCCCCAGGTAGTTAAATTGCTTCAAGCTGTCCAATAAGCCAGCCAAACTGGTAGTCAGACTACTCTTCCCAAAATGGGATTTTCTGCTAGTTTTGAGGGCCCTGGCAAGCCAGGCCTTTTGAGCCTGACTTCAGTGATGGCCTTTTCTTTATCTATTAAGAGTTAGCAGAATTGCACACAGAATTCACATCTTTCTCATGTTTTAAGAAAGATTAATTCAAACTCAACGGGTGCAGAGAAGGGCTGCGAGGATGATCTGAGGAATGGAAAACTTGCCTTAGGAGGGGATACTCAAAGATCTTGGCTTGTTTTAGCCAAACCAAAAGAAGGCTGAGGGGAGAGATCTGATTACTCTCAATAATACATCAGAGGGATGAATATCAGGGAGGGAGAGGAGTTAAGTTTAAGCACCAGTGTGGACACAAGAACAAATGGATATAAATTGACCATTAACATGTTTAGGCTTGAGATTAGAGAGAGGTTTCTAACCATCAGAAGAGTGAAGTTTTGGAACAGCCTTCCAAGGGGAGCAGTGGGGGCAAAAAAACCTAACTGGCTTCAAGACCTGAGTTTGGTATGTTTATGGAGGGGATGGTATAATGGGACTGCCTACAATGGCATGTGGCCCATTGGTGACTGCCAATAGCAAGAATCTCCAACTGCTGGAGACGGGACAGTAGATGGAGAGGGCTCTGAGATACCTGGGAAAGAATTCTCTATAGTATCTGAGAGGGATTTTGCCTTCCTCTGTAGCATGGGGTGTGGGTCATTTGCAGGTTTAAACTAGTGTACATAGAGAATTCTCTGTAACTTGAGGTCTTTAAACCATGATTTGAGGACTTCAGTAACTCAGACAGAGGTTAGAGGTCTATTTCAGGAGTGGATGAGGTTCTGTGGCCTCTGATGTGCAGAAAGTCAGATTAGATTATCACAATAATGCCTTCTGACCTTAAAATCTATGAATCTGAGTCTTGTTTCTTAGTAGCTGTCATATCCGTCAGGTGAGTGTTGGAGCTGGCAGCCTTATCCATATAGGAACTTTACTGCATGTTCTGTGAGGATGAGGTTGGACTCAGGACACCAAACTCCTTTCTTCCTAAGATAAATGCCTCCTTCCACACTTCCCAAGAGGTGGTGCTTCCTTCATGCTGTCCAAAACCATCCAACTGAAAAGGCATGGCACATCTTAGGGTACATGTACATGTACACTGGAATAAAAGACCTGCGGCAGGCCCGTGTCTGCTGACTTAATGTTTTTCCCTACCTGGATTGGCTTCTGAAAGGTCACTCGTTTCTCACGGAATAGACAGCAGCCAGCATGGCCCTATATCTGGTCCATTCATTGGGCCTCAGCCTCAATGTGGAACAGACTGTTCAGACCCACTTAATGACTAGACTTCATCGTAGCCACTCTGTACTCCTCTGCTGCCAGAGCTTATTTGCCCCAGGACAGATGTGCCCTATGTCGAGCTTGTCTTAGCAATACAATAGAACCCACAAACAATAGCAAGGGCTTGCCTACTACTTCTGTGCTATGTTGCAGCTTGTATGTTTGAGACACCCTTAGCAAGACTGCACTCCTGGTGTCCTCAGGCCTGGCTGAGAACAGGTTAAACCTCCAACAGGCAGTCTGAGGAGAGTTGGCAGTTTTTTAAAGGGACACTATTAAGGGCCCAAAAGCAAGCTATTCCGCTGGTTAGGAAAGATAGAAAATGTGGCAAAAGACCACCTTGGCTTAACCACGAGATCTTGCATGATCTAAAAAATAAAAAGGAGTCATATAAAAAATGGAAACCAGGACAGATTACAAAGGATGAATATAGGCAAACAACACAGAGAGGGGACATGATAGCAGCTTTCAGGTATCTAAAAGGGTGTCATAAGGAGGAGGGAGAAAACTTAGCCTCTAAGGCTAGAACAAGAAGCAATGGGCTTAAACTGCAGCAAGGGAGGTTTAGGTTGGACATTACAAAAAAGTTCCTAACTATCAGGGTGGTTAAACAGTGGAATAAATTGCCTAGGGAGGTTGTGGAATCTCCATCTCTGGAGATATTTAAGAGTAGGTTAGATAAATGTCCATCAGGGATGGTCTAGACAGTATTTGGTCCTGCCATGAGGGCAGGGGACTGGACTCAATGACCTCTCGAGATCCCTTCCAGTCCTAGAATCTATGAATCCAAGCAGATATCTGTTCCTCAGAGGTGCCTCGATTCTCTAAGTTTGTGGAAGGATCCACAAAAGGTGTGCATGTGGGAGTTCCTTTCTTACAGCCTCCTCCCCCAAGGATTCATGATAGAGGCCTCCTTGATAGGTTGGGGTGCACACTTCCAAAACTTTACAACCTGGGGCAGATGAACCCCTCAGGAGGTGATCCTCCATATCAATGTATTAGAACTCAGAGTGGCTTGTTACGCTTGCCAATACTTCCTAACCCATGTCAGGGGCAATCCAATGAGAATAGTATTGGACAACAGAACAGCAATATATTACATCAGTCATCAAGGAGGAGCAAGATCCCAGTCCTTATGCACCAAATCCATAAAACTGGTGTGTATTAAACTACTGAGATCTGTATGTGGTGTAACTACCAGGACTGCAGAACCAGTGGTGGACTCCCGTATCAGGCATTTCAGCATCAAACACAAGTGGGAACTGAATGAGGTATTCCAGGAGATGTCTTACCTAGTGTCATCCACAAATCTTTGCAACTCCATCCGATATGAAGTACACAGTTCTGCTCAGGGGGAGGGCATGGTTGCAACCCAACAGGAGATGGCCTAGTCATTCCTTGGCCTCACATATTTCTGTACATTTATCACCTGACTCCCTCACTGCACTGAACAAACTGAAACAAGAAAAATTAGTAGCTGTGCTCCATAGCAGTCTTGGATGAGCCAGGTGTGGTTCCCAGATCTGGTTCGCATGTCCCTGCGATTGCCTCTTCCCTGACCACAAATCTCGTCACCCAGAAGTTGAGATCCATCACCCACCCAAACCTATCAACAGTTCATCTCAGGGTGTGGCTACTAGATGGCTCTCTGGTGTAGAACAAGACTGCTTCTCTAAGGTACAAACAGTACTGCTTCATAGCAGAAAACCCACAATGAGGAAAATTTACCTGCAGAAGTGGAAATGCTTCCAGACTTGGTACGATTACCAATGTATACTGCCTTTCAAGTCTTGTGTAGTGAACATTCTCTATTACCTGTTCAATTTAAAAGCCACAGGATTATTGCTGAGTTCCATGGAAGTTCACCTAGTTGCTGTCACAACTTTTCGCTCCCCATCGAGGGGTTTTCAGTCTTAAACCTCATAGTGATTGGGTGGGTGATCAGAGGCCTGTTCAACCTTTTCCCTTCTGTCAAGGAACCAATTCCATCTTGGGACCTCAACTTAGCTCTCAATGCACTGAAAAAAAACTCAGTTGAGCCTATGGCAAATATTGATCTATCCCTTAAGACCTCATTCCTCATAGCCATCACCTCAGTCAGGAAGCAGGACAGCTTGGAAGCTTGGTGGCTAACCCCACTCTACACAGTGTTCTGTTGAACAAGGTGACACTACGACCACACCCTCCCTTCTTACTAAGGTTTTCCAGAATTCCACATTAAAAGATTCACCTGCTGGTGTTTATCTCAAGCCTCACTGTTTGAGAGGAGGAACGAGCTTCCATATACTGAAAGTAAGAAGAGTCCTTGCTTTTTACCTAGGCCCTTTAGAGCTTCACCCAGGCTTTTGCATCTCAATTGCAGAACGCATGAAAGGAGGTACGATTTCCACACACATACGCTGAGTTATTGCTCATTCCACCAGGGCTCAGTCTACCTTTGTAGCTATACTGAAAAACATACCTATCCTTGACGTCTGCAGGGCAGCCATCTGGTCTTTAATGCACACATTTTCCCGGCACTTTGCTCTTATATCGACTTCCAGAGCTGAAGTTGCTTCAGTGATGCTGTTCTACTGAATCCGCCTCTTCAGCACCATCCTCCATAAATGAGGTACTGCTCATGAAACTTCTGATGTGGAACACCCATAAGGACACTACTTGAAACAGGAGAAGTTACTGGAGCCTAACTGGAGTTCTTCAAGATGTGTTCCTGTGGGTATTCTACTTCCCATCCTTTTTCCCCTCTGCCTCAAAGTCTTTCACTAGACTTCCATGGTTGAGAAGGAACTGGCCTGGCAATGGGTCTGCTGCCCCCTCCCCATATTCCCTCATACCAGAGCATGAGGGTGTCTGGGGTGCAGGCATGGACTCGCAGACATAGCTTGCAAAATCTCCTATCAAAAGAGCACAGGTATTCGCATGTCCTGACATGGCGCACCCACATATCTCTAACAGCTCCAGTTACTATACAAGATAAGTAACCACTCCTTCTAGTATTTCAGTTCATAAATTCTGAAACGACATGTACTTAAAAAGCCATGTGGGTCCAGAAAAAATATTCAGTCTGCCTTATTTTGCTTAGGTATGATGATTATGATTATGGAGAAGTTAATCAGTTACTTGAACGCAGCCTGAAGGTTTACATTAAGACAGTGACCTGCTACCCAGAGAGAACTACCAAGCGCATGTACGATAGTTACTGGCGTCAGTTCAAGCACTCAGAGAAGGTAAGTGTTTCATAGCGAAACATTACACAAGAGACCCTGTGCTATGTAAACAATGCAAATAATACGGTGGATTGCAAAAGGGTGTGTGTATACTAGAGTTAACCTTTTAACAAAATAGAAAAAGCTTAAAGAATTAACTTAAATACTGTACAGCAGAGCCATACCAGTTACTTCAATGAATGTTAAATTTCACTGTTGCAAAAACATTTTCTTAATGAGCACACTGTGGACTATCTCTAGAGACTCCTACATGAAGCTAGATCCATAGATCTCTATATAGAAAAATGGGCAGATTTGGAAATGGTGAAGTAGTCAGCTGTTCGGAAACTTCTTGATTCTCATAGAGAACATAAATTAACTTCACCTATGCTGCTTTTCATTGGTAAAATACATTGTTTATCTATACGTACGTGTGTGTGTGTGTGTGTGTGTGCGCGTGTGTGTACATACACACTATTTTAAAGTTCACTATCAAGCATTGATAACACTTGTATGCCTTTTTAGTATGAGTCTTCTGTTATGATTTCCATTACTGTACAACATTGTTTTGTTGTGATTTCTGTTAAAGCAGATGGAACACTGCTTAAAGCAGTAATTAAGGCTTGTTACCTGGGAGTCCAGAATGTCAGATAAAATTGGCATATTAGATAGCCATCTGGAGAAGAAATGGCAACACTTCAGTCTAGTACGTGGCACTAGAATGTAGAGAGAAGTGATGCAGCTATTTTCATTTGGCACAAAAATCTAAATCTGTAAGATAATTAAGTGATTAAACTCTTCTGCCTGTTGATATGTAATGGTGAAATAAATTACTAATTTTTTTTTATTTTAAATAGGTCCACGTAAATCTACTTTTAATGGAAGCCCGTATGCAAGCAGAACTTCTATATGCCCTTCGTGCCATAACTCGTCACTTGACCTGAAGTATCAATTTGGAGGGGGCGAAGGAAGTTAAATTGATATGTAAAGGCCTTTTTGAAATAGATACACAACAGAAGCTGTATGTGATGTAGCATCAAGTTACTCAGTTCTCTAGTGTCAAAGTTTAGCCGTGTTTTTCACGGCTGTAATGTGCAATGAAGTGTTTTATTTTCTTGATGCTTAACATTACTAATGATAGCAAAAATAACACTGAGGAGCACTACTTTTTCTGGTTGGATTTCAGGATACTGGTCAAAATCCTAAAACTAGTTTTGTTATACTCCACTCTAGCGCTTTGTTCTGAAACACAGGAAAAAAGTGTTTATCTTTTCAAGCAATCATTTTTCAGATTAGTAGAATTCAGCAAAGGCTTTTTGGACGTTCTAAGAGATCTTAAAACAATGTCCTAATGCTAGCAGAGAGAAGCATGTGATATATTAAACTGAACTGCCTACAGGATTCTTTATCTCCTGGAGACTACTTGTCAGGCACTGTTTTACTACAACAATTGAAGGTGATGTGAAATATAATGCCAACATTGTCCACGTTTTAATGTGACATTAATCATGATAAATTCTACAGCATGCTACTGAAATGCAAAATTCAGTTGTTTTTTTTTTTTTCCTTTCCTCTTTCCAAAAGAAGAGGTTTCACAATTATCCATTTCAGTTGTACATATTATGGTTCAATCATGGATAATCGTGTCTTACTGACAGTCACCCTCAATCTTTTTTACAGCATACATGCTCATCATAGTGTTGCTTGCAAGTTCACCTAGTTGGCGCCTGTAAATGTAATACAGAGACTGACCAAAAAAAATATATATATATATATATTTTTTTGCACTCTCCTTTCTCCAGTGCATTTTTTAATTAAGTAAAGCAAAGGAAGGCTATCATACCTGTTCTTTTCCTAGTAGGTTATAGAAACTTATTTCCTAAAATTTTTTCATTCATAGTGTCTGAACACTTTAATATTCAAAGCTAAAATTGTGTTTCTATGCATTAATGTGTGTGAACAAAAGAAAAGTGCAATATTTAAAAAGAAAGCAAGCTTTTCCCTATTATGTCACTACTGAAGTGCCCTTTTTATATAACCATAAAGAAATTTTAAAACAATTTCTTTATTGTCCAAGGCTTAGCATTTTTGTTTTAGCTTGAATGGCTTCAGCAAACTTATATTTAAGTGCCAAAGCAGCCACAAAATAAAATGTACTTGGACACCTGGTAATATTGGGGAAGGGAAAAAATAAGCTGCCAAAAAGTCACATTTTTGCATTATTTTGTGTTGCTTGACTAGACTGATTTTAAGAGCACAACATTTCAGTGTTTATAGCTTTACTTTGGATTGTGTTAATGAACCAGTGAAGTGCCTAAATTGATGCTTAAACTTTCCCAGTAGGACACAGCTGTCACTGCTAAAAAAAAATCTTTTGGTTTTGGTTTTTGCTATAAGAAGGGTGACTTTTTATTTTGCTTTTACATGTATTAGAAACTAACCAGTTAGGTTTTTTAAAGTTCCTCTGAATTGTAGTAGATGTAAAAAAGCTTTTCCATTGAAGACTGCAGTATAGCTTTTTTAACATAGTAGTCATATTTTTACATCTTTCATTGCGGGGAAACAAACAAACATGGACCAGTATGCTACTAAAGTTAGTTTTCGTCCTCCTTCCCTCTCTTAATAACTTGCTGTGACACCCCACATGTTGGGAGTTTTTGCTTTAGCTGTCTGTTCCAGATTGGAAAACTAAATGATTGTACATTTAAATACACTTTTTCTGCACTTTTGGACAGCAGTCTATTTGCATAAAAAGCCTTGTGAGAAAGAAATTACTAATTTTTTTAAGCCAAGATAAGAAATTATCTATCAAACTGTGCATCAGAATCTCTCTTGTATAAAACATTTCATAAATAAGATTTATTAATCTTGTATAGCCAACTACAAAGATTATTCAGACAAAGTGGTGAGAGGTTGATATGCATAACCTTAGATTTGACTTTAACTTGTTATAATCTTTTTCAACTTAACTATAGTGGTTGCACCTACTGAGTTTTTTTGCTTGTAACAATTATATCTGGTAAGGACGTTCTTCAGTTAGCAACTCTGTCTGTCTTTAAGTGATGGGAACTGTACAGTGAAATTCCTTTGATATGAGAAGCCAGGTATTTCTCAAGAACAGTTAAGTTTTGGAAGGAAGGTGAAACTAGTTTTAGGTAACTATCATAACCACTTAATTCCTCTTCAGAAATATAAGGATTTTAAAGTAGCTTGAGTGTTAGTTGTGGAAACTTTAGTGCCTTTATTTTAATCTTTCGCTACAGAATTTACTTTTCCAGCTGAATTGCCTTCTCAGCAAAGTATGTGATTAGATTTTGAAATACATAAACTGTAAATGAATTGATCTCTTCATAGTGAATCAGTTTTAAAAAAACAACAACAAAACTTGATTTCAGAAGGTGCCATATTTAATCTAATATGGCCCTCATGGCATTCCATGTTGGGAAATGTCATTTGACAACTAGTTTGCTGTAACTTTTCTATATAAAATGCAAACTTAAAAGTTACAACGCTGTTTTCCACTTTTCCAGAGTATTGAATTTACTGTATAATCATTTATAGCCTAGCTTTTATACTCAAAATGTGATATTTTTAAAATATAGATGTTTGTTCAGGACAGGTGTTAAAAGTATACGATTATACCGTATATTTTACCTACAACTTAGGCTCACTTTGTGCCAAACTTAAATGTGCAACTGTTTTTAAAAAATGCACGTGTGAATGTGAATCCTCAAACTTCGTTGCTTGTTAACTTCCTTTGTCAGAAATGTACCTTAATAATCCAGGGGAGTACATGCACAGATACTGATTTTTTGCTTTCCCTTGCTGGAGTTTATATTTACCAGCATTAACATTTAGTCATCAAAATCCCAATCTTCACCAAGGTAAAAAGACAAATGCATCATCTCCTATCTGCTGAAGAAAAGGCCTGAACTATTGGCTCACTAGGGTAATGACTAACCACATACTGTAGGAAATGCTGTAAATAGGGAATCCCTTTTTTTATGCGATTTTAGTGTTTATTAACCTTAAGCGCATTTTAAAAATATTTGTATTCTGGTCAGGTGCAGAACAATACTCTCCGAAATTGCTTGTCTGTAATGAAAATCAGTGGGGAGAAGTACAAGCTAGAAAAGCCATTTGCATTAGCTCAGTATTCTGTGGAATATAAAACTGGCAATTGAACATCATGGGATTGTAGTCCTATAATAACAGAATTCATTTTAAACTAAGTAAAATACAATTTAAGCTAACAGCAGGTGATTCAAACTGTTGTGGAGTCCCATGAGAACTAATTTTTGAAATGCTTCTGTAGTTCATTTATCCATCAAAATCCATGGTGCTACAGTTCTAGTGCATAGGATGTCTCCATGAATATTGCCGGGATTTACGCAGAATTGGCCCAGAGAGTTCCCCCCCCATCAGCTTTTTAACAAAACAACCAAAAAACAAGCTAATTTATTTAATGTTTTAGCTACAAAATCAGCTGCAAATCTAAAAATTACATATTTAGGGTTACCGTAAATTTAAGGCAGATTGGAACAAATCAGAAAAACAAGGTTTTTAATAATAAAAAAAGCTTAAATTGAAAGGAACAAAGGGCCAGATTTTTAAAGGTATTTAGGCACTTAAACATGCAGATTAGGTGCCTTCTAGGATTTCCAAAATGCCTCCCCATTACGTTTAATGGATGTTAGGTACCTAGGCACTTTTGAAAATCCTGGCAGGCTCCTATCTCCATCTCTGAACCAGATTTTTGAAGGTGTTCAGTTGCCAAAAGTTAATAGGATGGAAATAAGTTTCCCTGGATATTAAAGGAATAGTGTGATTTGCATTGGTTTATTGACATACATAGGTTTTATTACCTTTTTCAAAAGATCTTAATCTGTAGGCTGTAGAGTAAAATCTTGACATCCTTTCTCTTGCATATGCATTTGTTCATCATAAGTACATGCATTTAACAGATGTGCTCAGACTGACCAGTTTAGATTCTTGTCTTCTAAGGGGTAAATTCTGCAGCCTCCACTTAAACCAAGCACCCATTGGATTCAGTACGCATATAGCCTATGTCAGGTCTTTATATCCATAGGGCCTGATCCAAAACCCATTGACTTCGTATTGACTTCAGTGGTCTTTCAAGCAGGCCCATAGTGCATAAATAAGAGAGGGAAGTGGATTAACCATCTGTAAATGAAATTTACCCATGGCTGATCTAGACAGGTGCTCTGCTTGTGGCACACAAATGCTGCCAACCTGGCCAAAAGTGTCAAATTTTTCAGAATCAGTTTTTAAATTAGAGGGAAAGGCCCCATCCTAAGTGGTGCAGCCACTAGTTTCTTTATTTCTGGAAGATTTTAAATCAAGAAATCTTTCCCAAGTGAAAGAGTTTGGCAAGCTGTACACATCACAAAATCACACACCCCTTAGGCATGGGAGACATGTAGGACAAGAATAGCAGAGGTGTCCCAGATTAGGATTGATGCATTGGCAGAGCAGTGGGCGGATGCATGAATAGCATCTGCGTACTCTATGCTATTTTAACCTTTACAACAGCTATACTTGGCCATGCAGTTGGTCCCCACAGGCACCCCATTTCCATCTCTTGTCCAGCTGAATAATCCTCCTGCTTTTCACCAAGGGCTCTGAGCCCCTCTTTCCAATGGCTAAACCTGCCTACAAAAAGGTCTCTCTCTCACTAAATGTTCGGAGATAAGTTCCCAGTCTCTGACCTGTCAAAGCCTAAATGTCATGCTTCCCTTCTAAAAGTTCAGTATTGAGTACCTATTTTAAATAGTGAAATCACACGAACTGTCAAGGAGGGAGACTAGCTTAATAGCTTTATTTCTAAGGGTCATCTAATTCTGCCATCCTTATGATATGAACCAACTGTACCGCTTGTGGAGGGGTGCTATCAGTATGGGCAATCGGGATCAGATTCTGGCTCTGATTACAATAAAAAGCCTAAAGAAGAACTCTGTGCAAGCTTGAAAGCTTGTTTCTTTCACCAACAGAAGTTGGCCCAATTAAAGATATTACCTCACCCACCTTGTGTCTACAATAAAAGAAGCCCACTAGTACCTACACTTGACCCACTCATGAAGGCTCTTCTCAGGCAAAACTGCCCTTGACTTTGGGAGTTTTGCCCATGTATGGGCTTTAAACCTAGACCACTCAGTTCTCTTACACATTCATTTTAGTCTCTTACTCAGTTGTATAAAGGTATTTCAACAGGGAATCACTTGAGACTACGTGAAAAGACCCTTAAAATGGGGTAGATTTCATAATGGCCTCTAGAACAAATTATCTTCTTGTAGGACAACTCCTAAGCATAAATACATCTGCTCATGATTACTTGACACAGCGAAGGTTTTTTATCCCATTTAGGAGGGCCTGATTCTGCTTTAATTGAAATCAGTGGGAAGTTTTGCTCCTTATTCTGATATCATAACATCCTTATGATATTGATGAATATACAAAATAATGGGCCTAACCATGCAAATACTGTTACCTGAGTAAATTTACTTGTATGAATGAAGTTACTCATATGCTTAAGCATCTGCAAATATGAGGTTGTTTAACAGGAAGGAAGTAATAAAATTAGGAGGGAAATCAATGTTTTTATTCCCTAAAATAAAATATCATTAAATGGATAAAAATACACAGATTGTACTTCTGTATGCAGGGGCGATGTTGGCAACACTTTATTTTTCCCCCAAGATTACCAATGAAATTTCCTTACAAAAGATACGGCTTTGAGTTGCTTGGTTGCAATGGAGTAATTGTGGTATCTTGCCCATTTTTATCATTCTGCAGTACAAAGGAATAGGGGGAGCCAGCCTTTAATTTTTGAAAGCACAAACAAACTGTTGTTCGAATCTCCTTTTCTGGCAGTTATAAACTTCTTTAAGGCAAAATTTTAAGAATTCTGGAGCATCAGAGGCCTGTTCAGCTTTAAGGATGTAGATAAAATGGCACCAAATTCATCCAAACTGTCATCTACACTTTGCCACATCCAGTTTTACGTTGTGCCTCTTCATGCTTAATTCATTTTGTCACCATGATTCAAACAGTGCCCCCCACCAATACACATGATAAATGAAAAGGTATTGTGTGATTACAGGGAACAATATACTCATGCTCACAGGACAGGTACAGCTACTCAACAAGCCTCCAAAAGTAGGATAAATATTGAGATCTTGTAAACTTGGGCTCCAGTCTTGAGACTCTGAGAGAATACACAAAGCCACAAAATACTTTCTTGATTATGACAGAACTGGATATAAACTGTAGCTTACAAGATAGGTTTTTAACTTGAAATCTGTACCCCAATTTTTGCTGGACAGCCACATCATGAATGTATATGCTATGTCTTTGTATCTGAAACACAATTCAAAAATCACACTGCCAACTACTTTTGGTTTTGTTCAACATGGTATTCACCTTATTTTAAGTTGAGCAGTATATGTAGCATGCTGTGAACATGTTTGATCTTTATAGTTATTCTTTAATTCATCAGTATTAACACCTATTCTTTTTTGTGTTCTTTGGTACTTTTATCCAATGTAATCAGAAGCTGTGATATGCCTTTGCGGGCCTGTGCTTTATTACTGTAACATTTCTATTTTTGTGAAGCACATGACTGTGGGCTAATGTGAGGCAGGCAGTGTGATCATACAGGACTGCCACTTATCAATCTCTTGTATTATGTAAGGTTTTAAGTAGAATAAGCTTTTAACAGTTAATTGATGCAGTTTAGGATTCACACAAGTTACAACGTTCAGTATGTGAGAGTCTTTGTATTTATAGGTTTTAATTTGTAAACTAGCAAATTTGATAAACATAGACACTTTAAACTGCTCTTGCGAAACAGACCCTGCTGTAGATAAAATACCGCTGTAAATGTGGGTAGTAGAGGAGTGAACTAATGGCAATGTCTTGAGGACTCTCTATAGATTGTGGATGGGTCAAAGTCCCTTTCTATGAATGAAAAATCTCCAGTGAGATGCTTAAAGTTCAGGCAGAGGCTACTATCCATTTGGTCATAAATCTTTCCAATTAGCATGAAGAGCTGTGGTTTACAGCACATTGTAACCCCTCCATATCAGTGAAAATATTATTCATAAAGTGAAATTTGTCCCTATGCAGAAGATCAATGGAAGCATAATTTATTAGGGCTGTCAAGGGACTTAAAAAAATTAATCGCGCTGTTAAACAATAATAGAATACCACTTGTTTAAATATTTTTGGATGTTTTCTACATTTTCAAATATATTGATTTCAGTTACAACACAATACAAACTGTACTTTAGATTTATTTTTATTACAAATATTTGCACTGTAAAAAACTGAAAAATAGTATTTTTCAATTACCCCTTTACAAGTACTGTAGTGCAATCTCTTTATCATGAAAATTGAACTTACAAATGTAGAATTATGCACAAAAAAACTGTTTTTTATTTTTTAATGCAATGTAAAACTTTAGAGCCTACAAGTCCACTCAGTTCTAGTTCATGTTCAGCCAATCACTCAGACAAACAAGTTTGTTAGCATTTGTTTGTCTGAGCAATTGGTTGAACATGAAGTAGGATTGAGTGGACTTGTAGACTCTAAAGTTTTACATTGCATTAAAAAATAAAAAACAGTTTTTTTGTGCATAATTCTACATTTGTAAGTTCAATTTTCATGATAAAGAGATTGCACTACAGTACTTGTAAAGGGGTAATTGAAAAATATTTCTTTGGTTTATCGTTTTTACAGTGCAAATATTTGTAATAAAAATAATATAAAGTGAGAATACTTTGTATTCTGTGTTGTAATTGAAGTCAATATATTTTAAAATGTAGAAAAAATCTAAAAATATTTAATAAATTTCAATTGAGATTCTATTGTTTTAACTGTGATTAATCACAGTTAATTTTTTGAGTTAATCACGTGAGTTAAGAGCGATTAATTGACAGCCCTCTCATTTATATGTTCTACATGTAACTCGTGCACCTCCTGGGTGTGGTGTTCTATCCCCTCTAGTGGCACCGAGACCACTTAGAGAGAGATTAATGAATCTGCTCTACAGCCTTAGCTAAGGGTCATATGGTTTTTAGCTCATGCGGTAGAGGCTCATGCATTTAGCTCCAGAGGTCCCAGGTTCAGTCCCACCTGCCGACGACCAGGGTCTGTCGGTGTTACACATGCAACCGCTCAAAACAGGGTTATGGGGGGATTTGAGTGTTGCCTAGACCTTGTGCTGACCTGCAAGTCAAGATTATCTTCTATAGTTATCCATTGAGATTCCTTTTATGTTTTTATTTAAACTGAAAATAGCAACATTACTTTTAATTTGATGTTCAAGAAGCCCTGCTCAGCAAGAGAAAAATGTTCCTTTCCACTTGACATTAGGTCTCCAAAGGTTTTTATGGGTGTAATTTAATTGGGACTAGATTGTGATTTAGTCATCTGCCTGGAGTAAGGAGCAATAAGTAGTTGTGCTGCCCTTGGAGCAGCCCAGGAGGGTGATTGTGAGTTGGAGAGAAACAAATCCCGCCCCGGGGCCTCATACTTCAGGGAGGAAGTAAATTGTGCAAGTTTATACTTTATGCCACCTACACTCCCCAGTGTAGCTAGGCAGGCAAGCTGAAGGGATGGAATCAAGGACCCAGCTCTGCCCATCCATCTGTAGGGTATGAGGGAAACAGCAGTTCTGCAGAGCCTTCTTGCTGTCCTGTGCTGCAACTTGTACTATGGGTAGCCAGCACAAAAGAGTAAGTGTGCATCTTACCCAGGGCAGCGGGGTGGTAATCACACAAGTTGGGCCTCACTTTGATCCTGAATGCTCATGCGCTTTTGCAAATGGCATGCCCATTAGACGAGTGAGTAGTTTGGAGTTCGTTGCAGGATTCAACAAGAGCTTTTAGCAAACTTTTTTCCTTCTGTGTTGCCGATTTTTGGATAAACTGACCTAGCTGGATCCATTTTTGTGACTTTTTTTAGCTTTTAGTTATCTGACTTGAATTCATCTGAATAGATGCAGAAGGAACTTTTTAGTGAATTAAGAGACAAAAACACCTTTTTAAATAAAGGAATCGTGTGTGTTAACATGTTAACAGCAATTCATAAATCTGCACTTTTTATGAGGTTTTGAAAATTCTATTTATAGGTACGGAACAATGGGGTTTGTTAAACTATTGCATTTATACTTGCTGAAATTTCTTTCATTGTTATCAGTAGGAATTTTATTGGTTCAATAAAACTGGCAAAACTGTACTGTGCTTTGTTCTGTCTTTTATTTAATGTCTGTTGGGAAAACACTTCGTTGCAGAGGTATGTTCCTGCCTGCCTTCAGAAATCTGCCTTCTGAAAGGCTGTGTCAGTTGTGTAGGTTTTCTTCCGCTGCCATGCTGTTGGCATGGTTTATCACATTGATATGTGCACTAGTCCTTTGAACATAGGTCATAGAAAACATGTGGTCATTGTTTAAGTCATTATCTTTAAATACTCATAATGAAACACCACGATCGCCATTCCTGAGATGGCTGTCACAATTCAGAGCAACTGCACTTGTATTCCACTCTGATCCAGCAAAGGCACCCACTCTAGGCATCCCACTCTCCCACCATTGCATCTCTTGGATGGAGAGGTGCATGTCTCCCTTCTGATTAGGATATTTCCACGCTGCACAGTCCCCTGCCTATACTGGGAAATCTCCAGGAAAAGACAGGCTGCCTAAGCGGGCTGCTTTTGCATTCTTTTCAGAGATGGCACATCGTGTAATTGCGACAGGTATAACTTGTACACCGCTCTTTCTAAGAAAACACATTTTATTCTTAAGGTAAAAGCATTAGAGAAAACAGACGAAAAACAATCAAAGCGCATACATGCCTGCTATCCAGCTTACTACAGGGGGACTCACAAAAGGAGTTACAAATTTGTCTAATCACCTCCTGCTGTTCTTAATTCCTGGAGGGCTGGGTCCCCCTCCCCCATGGAATTACATAAATCCCTGGCCCACAAGGATAGATATACGATTCATGTATTACAATGGACTCCAAAGATACTCCACTTAATTCAATAAGGTTTGCAGGAAATTGCCATAATTGTCACAATGACATTATCGTGTTCATGCCTGGTAAGCTATATAGGCTTTATTTTAAAGGAATCTAACTGTTCCTAATTTTAAAAAAAAAAAGTTTGCCTATCTGTGTTGCTGTTAACAAGCAGCCTGTATTCTTACATTCTGCATCAAAGATTCAAAGGTGCAAACAGTTAAAGATCGAGGATTGTACAAAAGTAATGCTCTCTGAAGCAGGATTCCCCATCCCTAAGGATTAGGTTGCATAGTTGCACTAATTGTTTGATTAAAAGCTGAAGTGTTACAGGCCCTTTAGCAAAAATTTCCCCAGCTCAAATTATGACAAATGACTTGGGTCAACAATCTTCCACCATGAGATTTATTTTTTTCAGTTGGCCTCCCCTCCCTGTGCAATTTAGCCTCTCAACCTATTGGCACCATGTTAATTCTGCTGATGATCACGCCTAGCTAATGAGCACACACCCCTGCAGCAGAATTCAGTGGAACTTTGTCTAGAGCTCGATTCTGCTACCCTGACACTGACCAGTTTATGTGCTGCTGCAATCAGTGGGCCTGACTTGAGGAGTAAGGGACTACTTTCCTGCTTTGAGCAGGGGGTTGGACTAGATGACCTCTTGAGGTCCCTTCCAACCCTGATATTCTATGATTCTACTTACTGTGAGGGAGGGTGACAGAGTAACCCTTAAAAAGGACTTATTCCACCCTACTTTGGGGCCTGATCCAATGCCGCTTGATGTGAGATTTAGATTGGGCCCTTAAGCAGCATGGAGGCATTACGTGCGCAGGGATGCCGATGATGCTGTCCTGCCCCACCTTCTACAAGCAGCCATGCTCCTCCTTATTCTATCGGCTG
This sequence comes from Malaclemys terrapin pileata, assembly GCF_027887155.1. Lineage (NCBI taxonomy): Eukaryota > Metazoa > Chordata > Testudines > Emydidae > Malaclemys > Malaclemys terrapin. Next base: position 324,761,948 of record NC_071505.1, read on the forward strand.
CTTGTTGCAATAATGGACCACAATAAAGCCAGCACTTGTTCCCAATGCCACAAATGAAGATTTGCCCACTACTTAGCACTACTAGTAATTTCAAGGAACGAGCAGATATTACATTTCAATGTCCAGTGGTAGTGTGACCCCCACACATCCTGGGTGTGTTGTTCTGTCCCATCTAAAGAGAGAGAGACCGAGAGATTAATGAGTTTGCTCTACAGCCTTAGCTAACAGCCAGCCGATGACCGGGGTCTGTTGGTATTACAAGTGGGGGCTCATCAGGGATTTCAACAGGGAAGTCTCTGAAGCTCGGGACGCACTTCCTCAGCTAGGGGAAGTATGTAACGCACACATCTCCTGTGTGTGGTGCTCTGTCCCATCTAGGGGCACACACACAGAGAGAGGGGGGGAAGGAGGAAGGGAGAGGGATAGATAGATATTAATGGGTTCGCTCTACAACCTTAGCTAACAGCCAGTTACTGAGGACTGGGGAAAACTGAAGAAAGTTAATGTATGGGGGGAGCTGGATGCTCTCTCTTGGTCTCTCTCCCCTTTCAGCTGATACCCCAGAGGGTCACTTCCCCTCTCACAGGCATCTTGGCTCTGTGGTAAAGAAGCAATCAGAGCTCCCCTCTTTTGGGACATATGGGGGCTGCTGCTTTAGTTCCCTCCCTCCAACCTTCTCTCTGCTTAAGGGCTGGTCACCTGGCAATGGAGAAGCAATGCTTCTGGGATGCAATCTTTGGTCCTGGTTGGGCCCCAGGTAAGTTTCACAGTCCATTTCCCTTCCCACTTCCTGGTAAAGGGATTGGGGGGGGGGGTCACATATACATTTACACTGAGCCATGATAAAATTCAGAATGTTTGCTTGGGCTTATCTTACCAAGTGGTCCAGCTGACAGTATCAATGATCTGCCCTCTTCATCATTTACCACACCCTCAACTTTTGTCATCTGCAAACTTCATCAGGGATGTTATGGTTTCTTTCAGTTCATGGATAAAAATGTTAAATAGCATCAGGCCAAGAACCGATCCCAGTGTGAACCAATAAAATTCCTACTGATAACAATGAAAGAAATTTCAGCAATAAATGCAATAGTTTAACAAACCCCAGTAGGTGCATTCAGTGTTCACCTCCATGGGCATTTTGAAGAGCTGCTTCCCCTGGGCAGGGTGGGCTGGACCACTCTCTTCCTCAAGTTCCCCATCTCTGTCCCTCTAAACTCCCCCATATTTGTCTCTCCCCTTGTTTATCTCTTTCTCTGACCATGAGGCCTCATTTCTACATCCCCTCATGACAGCCCTCTGCTCCTCCAGTAGCTCTTGGTCCCCTCTGGGCCTCTCACCCCTTTAGGGACAGCTTACAGGTCTCTGACTATCCTCCTCTAGCTCTCTTCCCCCTCCCTGGGACCCGCCTCCTGCTCACTGGCCCTCCTCCAGATTTCTGCCGCCGCCTTAAAACCCAAACAGTCCCCAGTCTAGCTCACCACTCATCTTGTTGCTGGCACCTCCAGGCTAGGCATAGTTTGACTTCTGTATGTGGGAGGGCAGCTCCAGTCAGGCCAATGGGGCTGTGTATGGTGGGGAGAGGGCGAATTCCACACCTGCCTGAGGCTTGCCGTTTGGGGGGGGGGGGTTGATGCCATCCCCATCTACTCCCCCAAATTACACCCAGGGAGAGGAAGGATGGTCTAGTGCTAGCCTGGAACTTGGGAAACCTGAGTTCAGTTCCCTGCTCTCCACAAACTTTCTTTTGCCTTGGACAAGTCCCACAGGCCAAGTTTTTTTAAAGGTATTTAGGTGCCCAGTGGTATTTTCAAAGCACCTAGTTGCCTAGCTCCCCTGATTTCAACTAGCTCTGCTAGGAATAAGGGAGGAGACCAAGCAACTTATTTTCATTCATCTCAGTAGCTTTGATTTCCAAAGGACCTCCCTGACTCTAATTTCAATAGGAGCTAGGCATTTCTGAAAATCCTATGATGGATCTGCTAAACAAGGGACTACAACTCCCATCAGCCTCCTCCCCAGTGCCCTTGGTTTTCTCCTGACCAGATAAGAGGAAGGGTCCAAACCAGGAAGTGGGTGAGCTCTGTTGGGAAGCAGCAGCTGCTTGGCTAGCCAGGAGCTGCAGAGAATCTGGATGCAGCAGAGAGGAACCCCCAGGAACTGTATACAGAGCCAGGTGGCTGTGATTACCAGATAGTACAACTGAGTGGTGGGTTGCCAACCCTCCAGGATTGTCCTGGAGTCTTCAGGAATTAAAGATTGTCATGTGATGCAACCTCCAGGCATATGTCCAACCAAAACTGGCAACCCTGCTGGGTGGGATTTATTGGGCAGCAGCCGCTGCTTGGCAGAGAGTCAGTGCAGAGGGGCCCTAATAAGAGATGCTGAGCCTGGCCTGGAAAACAAAAATCTCCTGTTTGCTTAACTGGACTGGAGAAGGCACCACAGGGCTACAGAGGCCTACAGAGTCCTGACGCTCGACTGGACAGCCCCCTACGAGGTGATAGGGCTGACCTAAGAGTGAAGGCCTTAAAAGACAGAGGCTAAGTGACCAAGGGGAGCTAGCTAACAGGGGGTTGCAAACGGGAGTTTGAGAAGGAGTTTGAGGGAGAGAGATGTAATATAATCGCTATGGTTAGGAAGGGCCTCATCACCAGTGCCAACGCTGCTCCTGGCTCCTCCACCTGCGCCTGTATCCAGACAGACCACCTAAGACTGGAGACCTCTACCCAGATCCTGGTGTGAACTTTCAGAGACTGTGGTCTGTATTCCCCACTCTCAGAAAGCCAGGCTGGGGGGACCATCCAGCGCGAAAGGTGCCTGCTGGTGGAATCTCTCAGGAAGCAGATAGGAGAGCAGGAGGAGGTGGCTAGGCTGAGGAGCATCCGTGCCCATGAGGAATCCCTCGAGAGTATTCACATGGAGACGTCCAAGGCTGAGGAAGCTATCCAGCTACAGAGGACTGTTGTCACACCACCAAGGCACAAAACAAAATTGAACTAGTTAGAGACTAGTTGGATGGACCTTTGGTCTGACCCAGCATGGCCGTTCTTATGTTCTTATGAGACATAAAAGGTAACAAGAAAACATCCTACAAATACATTAGAAGTAAGAGGAAAACCAAGGACAGCGTAAGCCTGTTAGTCAATGAGGGAGGAAAAACAATAACAGAAAATGTGGAAATGGCAGAGGTGCTTAATGACTTCTTTATTTCAGTTTTCACCAAGAAGGTTGGTGGTGAATGGACATCTAACCTCGTGAATGCCAGTGAAAATTAGGTAAAATCAGAGGCTAAACTAGGGAAAGAACACGTTAAAAATTACTTAGACAAGTTAGATGTCTTCAAGACACCAGGGTCTGATGAAATGCATCCTAGAATACTCAAGGAGGTGGCTGAGGAGAAATCTGTGCCATTAGCGATTATCTTTGTAAAGTCGTGGAAAACGGGAGAGATCCCAGAAGACTGGAAAAGAGCAAATATAATGCCCATCCATAAAAAGGGAAATCAGGACAACTTGGGGAATTACAGACCAGTCACTTAACTTCTTCACCTGGAAAGATAATGGAGAAAATAATTAAGCAATCAATTTGCAAACATATAGAAGATAATAAGGTGATAAGTAACAGTCACCATGGATTTGTCAAGAAAAAATTGTGTCAAACCAACCTGCTAGCTTTCTTTGACAGGGTAACAAGCCTTGTGCATAGTGGGCAAGTGGTAGAGGTGATATGTCTTGACTTTAGTAAAGCTTTTGATACTGTCACACATGACCTTCTCATAAACAAGCTAGGGAAATACCTTTTAGTAGCTCCATCTAGATTGTAAGTGCATAACTGGTTGGAAAACCATTCCCAGAGAGTAGTTATCAGCGGTTCACAGTCATGCTGGAAGGGCATAACGAGTGGGGTCCTGAAAGGATCAATTCTGGGTCTGGTTCTGTTCAATATCTTCATCAATGATTTAGATAATGGCATACAGAGTACACTTATAAAGTTTGCGGACCATAGCAATCCAGAAGGAATTGCCAGTGCCTTGGAGGATAGGATTAAAATTCAAAATGATCTGGACAAACTGGAGAAATGGTCTGAAGTAAATAGGATGAAATTCAATAAGGACAAATGCGAAGTATTCCACTTAGGAAGGAACAATCAGTTGCACACATACAAAATGGGAAATGACTGCGGAAGGAGTACTGTGGAAAGATATCTGGAGGTCAATCACAAGCTAAATATGAGTCATCAGTGTAACACTGTTGCAAAAAAAAGTGAACATCATTCTGGGATGTATTAGCAGGAGTGTTGTAAGCAAGACACGAGAAGTAATTCTTCCGCTCTACTCTGCGCTGATTAGGCCTCAACTGGAGTATTGTGTCCACTTCTGGGTGCCACATTTCAGGAAATATGTGGACAAATTGGAGAAAGTCCAGGGAAGAACAACAAAAATGATTAAAGGTCTAGTAAACATGACCTATGAGGGAAGATTGAAAAAATTGGGTTTGTTTAGTCTGAAGAAGAGAAGACTGAGAGGGGAAATTATAAGTTTTCAAATACATAAAAGGTTGTTACAAGGAGGAGGGAGAAAAATTGTTGTTCTTAACCTCTGAGGATAGGACAAGAAGCAATGGGCTTAAATTGCAGCAAGACAGTGTGATGGGTTCCCCCTGGGGTGCCACCTGGAACTGGGATACCACTGAGCCCACCTGACTCACCAGCCTGGGCTCCCTTTACACTGTATTGCTGTGACAGGTCCTCAAGCCCCCACCAGCACACATACAGGTAGGGACACACCCAGCTGCAGCTACACATGGATGCTGAGATCAGCTCTGCATGGGAAGGCTCACAGTTTCTAAGGCACGCACCCCCTTCTGGAGTGTAAACCCCAAATTATACCATCTTGCGCTGCACAGGGAACTGTACAGCGTAAGCACATGAAATTCACCCCCTCCCTCAATGTGGAGAGAGATATGCAACAGCTTTCTGCCCCAGTTATGAATTCCACACACTGATTTTAGACAAAGCAAAAACAAGTTTATTAACTACAAAAGATAGATTTTAAGTGATTATAAAAGATTACCTAGCAAATAAACAAAACATGCAAACTAAGCTTAAAATACTAAAGAGATTGGATATGAATAGAAAATTCTCACCCTACATCTTGTTTTAGGCAGTTTGCTGAGATTCTTAAGGGCAACCTGCACTTGCTTGCAGCTTAAAACTCCAGGTGTTCCTTTCATGGGCTAGAAATCCCTCTAGCCTGGTTCAGACCTTCTCCCCTTTGTTTCTCAGATGTTTCCAAGAGTCTCCTTCATGTGGGGAGTCAGTGAAGAACCATAATGATGTCCCTCCCCTGCCTTAAATAGCTTTTGCATATGGTGGGAACCAGGGCCGGCTCCAGCTTTTTTGCCGCCCCAAGCAGCGAAGAGAGAGAGAAAAAAAAAGCCGCGATCGGCAGCACTTCGGCAGCTGCTGTACCGCGCCACTTCATTCTTCAGCGGCAATTTGGCGGCCGGTCCTTCCCGCCGAGAGGGACTGAGGGACCCGCCGTCAAATTGCCGCCGAAGATCCAGACATGCTGCCCCCTTCCAAGGGCCGCCCCAAGCACCAGCTTGCTGCGCTGGTGCCTGGAGCTGGCCCTGGCGGGAACCCTTTGTCTCCAACTTTAGTTCCCACGCTTTTCAGTGGAAAAACACTGGTATTCTATGATGGAGTCCAGTACCAGGTGACTTGGTCACATGCCTGTGTAGCGCCATAGCAGTCATGAGTCAGAGGCTGTTTGTAGCATCCTAAGGAAGGCTCCTGGTGGGAGATAAGCATCTTCTAAGACCTTTTGTTCTCCCTAATGGCCCTTCCCAGCCAGCCATTTAGACTGAGTGCATTCTGCCTAGTGGGCGTTCCCCAGATGTAAATCTATTTGTAATACAGATATATAGTCAATATTCCTAACTTCAGATACAAAAATGATACATGCATACAAATAGGATAATCATATTCAGTAAATCATAATCTTTTCAATGATATCTTGGATGACCTATCTTGCATAAAGTACATCATGGTTATGCCGTAATCATATCACAATAATATCTCTATGAAGAATATGGGATATAGTGTCACAGGAAGGTTTAGGTTGAACATTAGGAAAGACTTCCTAACTGTCAGGGTGGTTAAGCACTGGAACAAATTGCCTAGGGAGGTTGTGGAATCTCCATCATTGGAGGTTTCTAAGAGCAGGTTGGACAAACACCTGTCAGGGATGGTCTTGATAATACTTAGTCTTGCCTTGCATGCAGGGGACTGGAATAGATGACCTCTCAAGGTTCTGTCCAGTCCTATGATTCTATGATTGATTCTATGTTGAACTGTAACGGTTTAAGCCTCTATACCCAAGGTATTTGCAACCTGGCCCTTCCCTGCCAGCCCCAGTAAAATGCCCTTTCACTTAGCCATTGGTCTGAGTGTTTATTGGGACCCTCCAGGGCTCGCAGTTACAAGGCCTAGCTTCTAAAGCACCTATGCTAGTGTGCTTGCCTCTGAGTCGCAGTACACCTGGCACCCTAGGGGTTTGGAGTATTCCACCACTGAGCAGCTCCAATAATTACAATCCCACTAGGTGCCCAGCTGCACCTTTAGGTGCCTAAATACCTTTAAAAATCTGGCACTCAGTCTCTCTGTGCCTCAGTTCCCCATCTGTAAAATGGGGATAATAGCACTGCCCTGCCGCACAGAGGTGGTGTGCAGATAAACACCTTAAAGAGTGTGAGGTGCTCCGATACTAATGTAATGGGGCCCTGAATGAGGCAGAAATTATGGTATGTGATCAGGTAACTAAAGACTGTATCATAATGCATACCCACAAGGGGGGCAAATTAAGGTGACAGAGGCTGCCTAATTGTTGGCATTTCTTGGCTTGAGCTTTACTCTTTTCAGGCTTAACATTTGTTTTTTGGCACTGCTTTAATTCTACTTGTATCGCACAGTACCTTACACACACATTGCTTCTTTTTTCACTGCAAACAGCATCTACTCCGACTCAGGACAGCAGCCTAACATTCAGCCACGATCAGTTCAGGATCAGACATTTACAGTACGAGGTGGCGCTGAATGACAACGGTGTCAAAAACACCACTGTGGCAAAGCAGCTCCGCTTTATTCCTCGACACTGAAGGTTCATGCCAGGTTCACGCTTCGCTCCTTGCAACTCCTGGGGGTTGTTTGAAATGACGTATAGTATGGCGGGGCCTGCAGGTTGCAGTGAGGGATCAGAGCCCCATGGAGCTATGTGCTGTACAAACGGTCCTGAAATGTGAATGTAAAATGGAATCATTAATGGTCATGTGCAGGTGAAGGCATTGATAGGAACTTTCCACTCTGTGAGGAAATGAATACTGAAAGGAGTGGGTTGGAAAGGTGATAAACTTTCATCCTTCTGGGCATAAGAAAGCCTCTAATACAGGAGATTGGACAAAAACCTCCTTAGCCTGATATAAATTATGCGATCTATTTTAGGGTTTTGTACTGTGACTCATCGCTACAGTATCTGGGGCCTTCCATGTCAAATTTATAGCAGTAGCAAAGTCTCCAGTGGACGACAGGGAGTGTGTGGTTCTTCTCCCTTTTCAGGGTGACATGTAGGAAGATAATTGTCCACTTCTGGATTTCTTGCACCTTTCTCTGAAGCATCTGGTACTGGCCACTCTCAGAACCAGCATAGTAGGCTGGACAGCTCGCTGGGCTGATCTGGTACGTGGGTTCCTAGGTTCCCTGATCATTCATATATCTTTGGCTGAATCTGTGTATTCATGTGTCCAGTATTCAGTCAAGAGCAGATTACACCATCAAACACTAACATCTTGGCATAGTAATGTACACACTGGAAATGGGGCCAGGCTTTGGGGTCATCTTACCCTCCCCCACAATTTGTGAGTATTTGGATCGCGAGGTCCAAATTGGTTCATAGAGCGAGTCCTATTCATGAACGTTGCATCTAGAATCGGGGCAGGACTTTCTGTGCATCGTCTCCTCCTTTCTCCTGGGTGTTGTAGGAAAGCTGTGTGAAGGAAACTGGGCTTTTGAGAATGCTGAGATCTGTGGCCGTTCCAGCTGCCTTCACAAGTCAGGGCCTTAATCTTGGGCTAGCTGCTGGGGAAGAACTGAGTCCAGGGTCTCCTTGTGTGCTTGTTTGCGTTTATTTTAGATTCCCTGGACCCTGGCCATACTGGCTGCTGTGACTGTGCTAGCGACAAGATCTGGCTTGGAAAATGACCTTCCGTACAGTTCTGTGAGACGCATGTTTGACAGCTATTTCATTGCACAGCTGTAGTTAAGGCAGTTCTGCTCTGGGGCGCCCCCAGAAATTCTTCACACAGAACCCACGGCTGAACCACACTCACTTAACTTAGCAGGGCGGCTCCATAGACACTTTTTTATCTTACACTAGGCAGAACGCCCTTGTGTCCACCCCACCCCCACTCCTGGGCTCCCTGTTGCCCCTCTCCCAGTTGCAAGCCCTCACCCCAGCTCCCCATCCTTGTAGCAGGTCTTGGGGCTGTTGCTGAGTGAGTCCTGCAGGCAGAGCAGAGGGGGCTGCTGGAAGTGATGCAAGACCGGGCACACCCCAGGGGAAGCCCTGGTGCAGGAGCCCGCCCTACAACAGCAGCGATGAGGAGCAGCGCTAGCCGCCCCACTGCCCGCTCAGGTTTGGCCTTGCAGCCTCTCCATCATGATGGGGCATGGGGGGAGAGGGGGCTGCAGGGTCACAACTGATGGAGTGGCGTTGCGATATAGTGCACAGGGGTTGCAGTGCCAGGCCGATTTGGCCACTCCTCTTCCCCATGACAGTGGTCCAGGGAGCCAAACCTGAGTGTCGCTGTGAACCCCATGCACGAGGATGCAGCGCCTCTCACTGCTTTTGCCCATGCTGCCCCACCCCATCGTGATAGAGAGGACATTGGACCAAAATTGAGTGGGCAGTGGGCCAGCCAGCGTTGCTCCTCACTGCTGCCACTGGCTCAGCTCCTGCAGCGGTACCTGAACCAGACCAGCTGGAGCTCAGGTTAAGCAACGGCTTAGGTTGCCCATGCCTTTATCCAACCCTGCCAATGGCACATAACATGCGTATAGCTGCAGGTGCCACTGGTTCTCTTCCTATGCCGAGAGGAGGTGAAGCAGCAATCATCTCCCTCTGCCACTGCTTTATTTTTCAATAATAGTTCATCTTTCTCCTGCAACTGAAGCAGCTGACTAGCTTGTCTCTGCTGCCACCTAGCAGCATTATAGAATGAATGGTCTCTCTTTAAAGCAGAGCAAAGTATATTAAAAGGCCTTGTACCTTCAGCAAAATTAGAGCAGTGCTTGAAGCAGGCCTTTGGCAAGCAGCCGGAGAAGAGCTGCTGCGGGGTTAATGGAAGACTGCCAGATCTGTTAGTTTGCTCTTACAGTGAACAGATGTACCCAAGGGATTCGGTGTATACGTTGCTGCTCCTTAACCCAACGTCATGCCCCAGATAGCGATAGCTGGCATGACTCTTAAAGAGACCTTTGTCAGGACCTTTGTTGGCAGGACAAAACACTGACAATTGTCCTGCATTGAATGATCGTCTTTCAATTACCATAATGTATGTGCACCGCTGCCCTCTGCTGGGTAGAATCAGAGCTGCCCAGCCATGTCATAAATTGTGCCCTGCTAAAAGAGATTCTCCTTTAGTTTAAGTGCATAGGTCTCTGATTTTCAAGCAAGAGGTTCTGAAGTCCCACGGTTTTCATAAAGTTTAGAGTGACCATTGTGGGCAGTAGAGAATGAACACTGAAGTCCTAGACTGGCATAGATTATTTCTTAATGTCCCCCCCACCCTAACTGATTGTTCCTACTGTGGTGAAATTAAGTAAAAAAAACCTGAGTATGATACTCACAAAAGGATTAACCAGTCTCAGAAGTTGTCCGGTAAGTGCCCTCCCTCAGAATGTGTCCAGCCAATGAATTTGCTCTGATGCTAGAAGCGTTGCATGAGGTAATGCTTCCACTCTACTCCACACTAATAAGGCTTCAACTGGAGTATTGTATCCAGTTCTGGATGCTACATTTCAGGACAGATGTGGACAAGTTGGACAAAATCCAGAGAAGAGCAACAAAAATATTTAAAGGTTTAGAAAACATGGCCTATGAGGGGAGATTGAAAAACATGAGTTTGTTTAATCTGGAGAAGAGAAGACTGGGGTGGGAAGAGGGGACATGATAATAGTTTCAAGTACATAAAAGGTACAAGGAGGAGGGTGAAAAATTGTTCTTTTTAACCTCTGAGAATAGGACAAGAAGCAATGGTCTTAAATTGTAGCAAGGGAGGTTTGGGTTTGGACATTAGGAAAAATTTCTAAGGGTCAAGGTAGTTAAGCACTGGAACAAATTGCTTAGGGAACTTGTGGAATCTTGGTCATTGGAGGTTTTTAAGAACAGGTTAGACAAACAAGTGTCAAGGATGGTCTAGTTATTACTTGGTCCTGCCTTAAGTGCTGGGTACTGGACTAGATGACCTATTTTGAGGTCTCTTCCAATCCTACTCTTCTATGATTCTATGTCACTCAATGCCCTGTTGAGTTCTGGATGAGGCCAGCATAGTCAGCTCTCCCGCTTAAGCAGTTTGAATAGGTCACTCTCAATAAAGCCATTTTTTTCTGAATCACTTCTGTGTTCTTAGCACTCAATGCAAAAGAGGAACTTCAACTTCAATGTCAGCAAACTCCTTACCTCAGCTTCCCCAAAGTTCTGGAAGATCAGTGATTTGGTTTGGGCCTCTCTCTCTCTCTCTCTGGCCAATCAACAGAATCCACAGACACAGGATTTCCTGTTAGACTGACAGTAAACAGTCATCTGGGGCGAGGGATAGCTCAGTGGTTTGAGCATTGGTCTGCTAAACCCAGGGTTGTGAGCCCAATCCTTGAGGGAGCTACTTAGGGATCTGGGGCAAAAAATCAGTACTTGGTCCTGCTAGTGAAGGCAGGAGGCTGGACTCAATGACCTTTCAGGGTCCCTTTCAGTTCTATGAGATAGGTATATCTCCATTAAAAAAAATCTTAGGGGGTGTTTTATTATTCTAAGTGTGACGGATTGCCCCCCAACTCCCGAGGTGCCGCCTGATGTACTGGGGTACCACTGAGCCCGCCTGTTCCACCAGCCTGGGCTCCCTTACACTGTCCTGCTGAGCCAGGCCCTCAAGCCCCCTCCAGCACACACACAGCTAGGGAAACACCCCACTGCAGAAAGACAGACACTGAAATCAGCGCTGCTGGGACAGCTCAGCTAAGGAATTGCCCAGCCCTCAAGTGCACTCCCGCCCCGGAGGGTAAACCCAAAATTGTATTGTCTTGCGCTGCACAGGGAACTGTACAGCATAAGCTCATTGAAACTTGTCCCCTCCCTCAGTGGGGAGGAAGATCTGCACGGCTTTTTGCCTCCCTGGTTACGAATGCCACAAACTGGTTTTAGAGAAAACAAAAGCAAGCTTCTTAACTACAAAAGATAGATTTTAAGTTATTATAAGCGTTAGCAAACAGATCAAAGCAGATTGCCCAGCAAATAAAACAAAAACACAATATAAGCTTAAGATACTACAGAACCCGGTTACAAGTAGTAACTTCTCACCCTAAATGTTGTTTTAGGCAGATTACTTTTGCTTAAAACTCCAGGTTTTTCTTTCACAGGCCAGACACCTTTCCCAGCCTGGGCTCAATCCTTCTCCCCCACTTTGTCTTTGTTTCTTAGATGTTCACAGCAGTCATCCTGGGTGGGGATTCAGTGAAGAACAAACACTGATTATGTCTCTCCCCTGCCTTAAATAGGTTTTACATATGACAGGAATCCTTTGTTTTCCACTGTGGTTCCCCTCCCGCCCCCCAGTGGAAAAATACTGGTATTCTATCATGGAGTCCAGTATCAGGTTACTTAATCACATGACCACAGTGTCAAAGCAGCCATGAATCAGAGGTTGGTTGTAGCATCCCAGGAAAGCTTCTCAGGAAGGTGGGGGATTAGCATCTTCAAAGACCTACTGTTCTCCCTAATGGTCCATTGACTAGCTAGCCAGTCAGACTTGATTGCATTCTGTCTGGTGGGCATTCCCCAGGTGCAAACACCCTTGCAGTACAGATGTACAGTCAATATTTCTAACTTTAGATACAAAAATGATACATGCATACAAACAGGATAATCATATTCAGCAAAGCATAACCTTTCCAATGATACCTCACATGCCTTATCTTGCACAAAACATATCATAGTTATGCTATAATCATATTATAACAATATTTCTATGAAGAATATGGAGTGTGGTGTCACACTAGGAACATAGTCATATTAAATCAGACCAACGATCCATATATTTTCCTGTCTCTGACATTGGTCAGCACAAGCTGTTTCAGAGGACAATGCAAAAAACCCTGCAGAAAGAACAACCTACCAACAGGGAACATTTCTTCCAAGTGCCCAGTAGGTAGTGCTTGGTTTATGCCCTGTACTTTACAGGTTTATGCCCCTTCTAAATCCCTAGGGGCCTGGTTCTCATTTGCACTATGCCCTTGTGTATTGAATTGTTACTCTTATAACTCTGGATGGTCTTGCCAGCCAGGTAAATGCCTGATCCTTTTCTGAATCCTAGAAATGCTGAAGGCCTAGAGGAAGATGCAAATCTGCCAGCCTTAAGGTGAGTCCTTCAGGTAAGTTAATTTCAGGCCGACCTAACCTTGATAGTATTCTTCTTAAAAAAAAAAAAAAAAAAAAAAAAAAAAAAAAGTCACATACAGAATCCATTTCAAAGCCGTAGCGTGCTATCATGGCAACCCAACTCTGCAGTGAGATGGCCGAGGATGACCTCTGAAAATAAACAGCTAGAACAGACATAGCAACCGTACATAGGCTAGCTGAATATTTGTCTAGGAGATAATGGATACTGTTTAATATGAATTGTCTCTATACCTGGATTAGTGCTGTAATCGCTGTGTAAATCAAAGGATTATGGTCCTATCAGATGTCTGCTCTTGTTTATACACCCATTCAAATACAAGACTGAGTGACCTCAAAATGTGTGTCACCCCCTCGCCACTATTAGTTTTTCATTGTAGAGAAAGAAAGGAATGTGTTGATTGGTCACTGAGTGAAGGATCTGAATTTAGAAAGTTCCCAGGCAAAGATGACCTGGGCCTGCTGAGAGTGGGGTGGGGGGGCAGCTAGCTACAGCAGAGTTACTCAGCATGCTCAGTAGAATCATAGGACTTGAAAGAACCTCGAGAGGTCATTTAGTCCAGTCCCCTGCACTCACAGCAGGACTAAGTATTATCTAGACCAGCGTTTCTCAAACTGGGGTCCGCGGATCCCCCTCCCTCCCTCAACTTCTCCCCCCAATCCCAGCACCTCCGGCATGCCGGGGAACAGCTGTTCCCTGGCATGCCGGAGGTGCTGGGAGGGAAGGGGAGGAGTGGGGGGGCACGCTCAGGGGAGGGGGCGGAAAGAGCCAGGGAGGAGCAGGGGTGGAAAGAGGTAGGGTGGGGGAGGGGTCTGGGGGAAAGGAATGGAGTGGGGGGCAGGGCCTGTGGCTGAGCGGGGACTGGGGGGTCCACAGAAAAAATTAAATTAAAATGGGGGTCCTTGGGTTGTTAAAGTTTGAGAACCACTGATCTAGACCATCTAGTACAGGGGTCTCAAACTCAATTTACCTTAGGGCCAGTGCCAGTCCTCAAATCCTCCCAGCAGGCCAATAATGTCAGTCATGCCGACCAGAACCCCCCCCCCCAAGACTCTGCCCCCCAAAAAACTCTGCCCCCCCACCTGCCTAAGGCTCTGGGAGGGAGTTTGGGTGGGGGAGGATGTCCGGGGGAGGGGATTGGAGTGCAGAGTGCAGGCTCTGGGAGGGAGTTTGGGTGGGGGAGGAGGTCTGGGGAGGGGATTGGGGTGCAGGGTGCAGGCTCTGGGAGGGAGTTTGGGTGCAGAAGGGGTGAGAGGTTGGTCACTGGGAGGGAGTTTGGGTGGGAGAGAGGGTCTGGGGTGCAGGCGCTGAGATGGAGTTTGGGTACTGGGTGCAGGCTCCGGGCTGGGGTAAGGGGTGGGGGTACAGGAGGAGGGGGTGGAGTTGCAGGCTCTGGGAGGGAGTTTGGGGGCTGGAGGGGTGTGGGGAGGAGGTGCAGGCTCTGGGAGGGAGTTTGGGGGCAGGAGGGGAATGTGGGGAGGGTGTGGGGGTGCAGGCTCTGGGAGGGGATTGGGGGTGCTGTACCGCTTACCTGGGGCTCCAAGACGAGGTGGGCCAGGGAGCCTCCGTGCACTGCTGCCCCTAGGCACCGCCCCCCGCAGCTTCCCATTGGCTGCAGGGGCTCTCAGTGTGGGGGCAGCACGCGGAGGCACAGCCCCGTCCCTGCCCCAGGGCTGCAGTGAAGGGCCGGCAGATGCATGGAGTGAGCACGCAGGAAGTCGCTCAGCTCCCCTGCACTGCCGGTGGTGGGTGGGGCCCCAGGCCATTTTAAATCGCCCGGGGGCCACGCAGGGGGAGGGAGTACCCGGGGGCGGTAGGCAGGGCCAAGGGAGAGACCCGGCCCCAAAATTGCTTGAGCTCCGCGGGCCATATTGGGGATGTTCTCGGGCTGCAGATGGCCTGCGGGCCGGGACTTTGAGACTCCTGTTCTAGATAGATACAATGTTCCGAGCTTCCACCACCTGCCTGAAGTTATCTTTTCCAGTCCTTTTGTCCATCTCTGTTAAGTTAACTCTCTGAGCTGCCCCCCATTTCTCCATCAGGCAACACAGGAGCCAAGCAGGAGGAGAAATTAAAGCCTACTGAAAGATGAGTAGTTTAGAAGCTGCTGCGTGGTTTCACCCACGCTGATCCAGCCAGTGGAATTGAGTGAAGACACCCTGACTCTGTCTGATATGGCTGGTGATCTCTCTTGCCTTTGCTGCTGGCCTCAGTTGGAACAGATCACCCTCTTACTGCCTCCCATTCTAATCTTTTAAGGCTGGAAGGTGGGAGTGGGACCAGGATATCTAGTGGAGGAACAAAGAAATAGAGGAGGAGGAAGAGGGTTGGAAGGCAAAAAAAACATTAAGGCAGCATTTTCATGCAGCATAAAGACAGGCTTAGCAGCAGCTCTGTGATCACTGTACTGCAGAATTAATCACATCGTACATGGGCCAAATCCTGTGGCTCTCATTGAAGTCAAGGGGAGCTGTACCATTGATGTCAATGGGGGTAGGATTTGGGCCCTAGCTATTCTTGGAACTATTCTTGGAACTGCTCTCCAGCTCTCTTCGTCTGCTGGACAGTAGATCTCTAGAGCATTAGCAGCTGATAAGAAACTGGTAACATTCTGCTTGCTTCATACTGATGGAATGTGGGGACCCAAGTTGGCTCTGTAGTGTGGGAAAACCTGGAGGTTGTGTGAGCTCACTGAAGAGCTTGCATAGCTCCTTATGGAAGAGGAGGAGCCATTTTAGCTATGTACTGTATGGAGCTCTAGCTCTATGCACACTGCCTTTGAAACAATGCAGAAAGATTAGTGATACCTGGGAGCACAAATGGTGCAGAGCATGACATGCTGGTAGCAACACTTGGATCTTAGCTAGACTAGTGCTAATGCTGTTTCTAGATACAAACATTTTTAGTATACAGGCACCCCATGAAGCATGAGATATGATTGCCCCAATTTTGGCATTTAGTAAGGACTGCTTGGTGTCTAAACTATAGGACTGGGAGTGAGAAGATCTGAGCTCTATTTCCATCTCTTCCTCATATTTCCTGTGTGAGCTTGGGAAAATCATTTAACGGAAGACATTAAGATGGCTGAGATGTTTAATGCCTTCATTTCAGTCTTCACTAAAAAGGTTAATGGTGATCAAATACTCAACACAATTAATATTATTAACAACAAGGGGAAAGGAACGCAAACCAAAATGGGGAAAGAAAAGTTTAAAGAACATTTAGATACGTTGGATGTATTCAAATCAGCAGAGCCTGATTAAATTCATCCTATGGTACTTAAGGAACTAGCTGAAGTAATCTCGAAAGCAATTATCTTCGAGAACTTGTGGAGGACAGGTGAGGTCCCAGAGGACTGGAGAAGGGCAAATATAGTACCTATCTTTAAAAAGGGGAACAAAATGGACCTGAAAAATTATAGACCAGTCAGCCTAACTTTGACACCTAAAGAGAGATTGGAACAAATGATGAAATCAATTTGTAAGAATCTAGATGATGATAGGGTTATAAGGAATAGCCAGTATGGGTTTGTCAAGAAAAAATCATGCCAAACCAACCTAATTTCCTTCTTTGACAAGTATCAACTAACAGATGTATTGGAGCATAAGCTTTTGTGGGTGAATACCCACTTCCTCAGACGTGCTCCGATACATCTGTTAGTCTTAAAGGTGCCACAGGACTCTCTGTTGTTTCTTTGACAAGGTTACTGGTCTAGTGGATGGGGGGAAGCAGTAGATATGATATATCTTAATTTTAGTAAGGCTTTTGACACAGATCCACATGACATTCTCATAAAGCAAACTAGGGAAATGTGGTCTAGATGAAATTACTACAAGGTGGGTGCACAACTGGTTGAAAGACTGCACTCAAAGAGTAGTTATCAATGGTTCATTGTTCAACTGGGAGAATGAATCTAATGGGGTCCTGCAGGAGTCAGTCCTGGGCCCAATACTGTTTAATATTTTCATTATTGACTTGGATAATGGAATGGAGAGTATGAGTATAAAATTTGCAGATGACACCAACCTGGGAGGGGTTGCAAGCACTTTGGAGGACAGGAGTAGAATTCCAAATGACCTTGACAAATTGGAGAATTGGTCTGAAATCAACAAGATGGAATTCATTAAAGACAAGTGCAAAGTACTTTACTCAGGAAAAATCAAATGGACAATTACAAAATGAGGAATAACTGGTTAGGTGATAGTACTTCAAGGGGGTTCCAGTGGATCACAAATTGAATAGGACTCTGCTGGAGTACGGTATCCAGTTCTGAGTGTCACACTTTCAGAAATATGTGAATAAACTGGAGATAGTCCAGAGGAAAGCAACAAAATAGATAAAAGGTTTAGAAAACCAGACCTTTGAGAAAAGGTTAAAAAAAACTGGGCATGAGAAAAGAAGACTGAGGTGGGGACTTGATAAGTCTTCAGATATGTTAAGGGACATTGTAAAGAGGACTGTGATCCATAGTTCTCCATGTCCACTGAAGGTACGATAAGAAGTAATGGGCTTAATCTCCAGCAAGAGACATTTAGGTTTGATATTAGAAAAAACTGTCCAACTGTAAAGGTAGTTCAGCTCTGGAATGAGCTGCCAAGGGAGGTTGTGGCATGCCCATCATTGGAGGTTTTTAAGAGCAGGTTGGACAAACACCTGCCAGGGATGATCTAGGTTTACTTGGTCCTGCCTCAGTGTAGAGGGCAGGACTTGATGACTTCTTGAGGACCCTTCCAGCCCTATATTTCAATGATTCTCCATGCCTCAGTTTAATAGGGTTAGAAGACATGAACTCTGAGGAAAGAATTGGGCATCCTTACTCGAGAGAGGAGAAGACAGAAAGGGGACATAACTGTTCAAATATGTTAAAGGTTATTATAAAGAGCATGGTGATCAATTGCTCACAATGTCCACCAAGGATAGGACAAGAAATTATAAATTATAAATTATTGGGTTTATCTGCAGCACGGGAGATTGAGGTTAGATATTAGGGAAAGCTTGATGACTATTAGAATAGATAAGCACTAGAACAGGTTACCTAGGAAAATTGTGGAATTCTCATCCTTCGACGTTTTTAAAACCAAGTTAGACAAACACCTATCAAGGATGATCTAGATATACTTGGTCCTTCCTCAGCACAAGGGGATGAATTAGATGACCTCCCGAGGTTCCTTCCATCCCTACATTTCTATGATTCTGTAATAATACCTTCTGCCACACAGGAGGATATACACCTCTACCCCGATCTAACACTGTCCTCAGGAGCCAAAAAATTGTACCGTGTTATAGGTGAAACCTCATTATATCAAACTTGCTTTGATCCGCCGGAGTGCGCAAACCCCCCCCCGGAGCACTGCTTTACCGCGTTATATCTGAATTCATGTTATATCGGGTCGCGTTATATCGGGGTAGAGGTGTATTCATTAATATTGGTAAATACAGTGAGATCCTTGGTATTGAAATGCAAGATGATGTTATAACTACAAATGGTTATAAAATGAACCAGCCCTTTTTAATGCTGTGGTCTTTTCTTTAGCTTTTGATATCCTACAGCTGCATATAAAAAAGAAAGGTTTCAGAGTAAGTCACTGTATTTGGATCAGATCATATTTCAGAAAAAGGTCATATTCCACCTTGAATGGGGAGTGGGGGGAAACAAGGACCAAATATTAATCTCCATGTTGTTCTTTTTTTATTTGGCCTTTCATGAGGCTTTTTCTGTTCTATGTGTTTGTGAATGTGAGTCTGGAATTACTGCCAGCATTCTTCCCTCCAGGCCAACGCCTACACCTGAGTCAGCAGCTTGCGTTAGTCTGCAAACACTATGGGAAATGTCCATAAAATGCTTCCCATCTCAGAGGAGAAAACAACCCATTGTAATTGCAAAGTTATGCCAACGCATAATTGCAACTGTAAAGTTACAGATCTAGGAGCATGGAATGCAGGTCATACCTACCGAAGGGGGGACAGTACCCTAGAAAAGTTTTGGGGCAGTTCAATAATCTGAAATATTTTGAGTCCGGTCAAATCAACCTGAAATGAAATAATTTATTTCAATTTGCATGAGAGAAAAATCATTTTTTTTAACAAAATCAAAATTTCTCCAGTTTAGTAGAGACGGCACTTTCAATCAGCAAGTCATTTTGATGGAAAATTGCCAAGCAGCATTAATTACAATACCCAAAACACACCTTTCCCAATCCCAGCAGAGTTCCTGAAACTACAGTCTCCCTGGAAGGCTCAGACTGTACTGGGAAATCAATTCCAATGCACTTTATTTAGGCCCAGCTCCTCAGAGCACTTTAGGTGCCTAACTCCCATTGATATCCATGGTAGCTAGGTGCCTAAATACGTTTGAGGATCTGGCCTTAGCACTCAGTGAGACCAGAGATGGGCACATGCTGCAAAATTCAGATCTCCTCAGTATTTGCGGTGATTGGATCTGCGGATTTGGTTCAGCTAGTTATAGAAATAGAAGCCAGCTACAAAATTCAGATTCCCAAATACACGTTCCCTCCCCAAAGTTTTGGAGTGTTGGATCTGGGGGGTTGGTTTCCTGCATTATGGAGATGGATGACCAACTGAATTAAGATCCTGATCAGAATTCCAAGTCTCTTCCCAGCACTGAGCTTTGGAGGTGTTCGGGTCAATCTCAGTATAAGACCTGTTTTGTTTTTAATCTCATTCCCGCTGTTACTAAAATAGGCACCTGCACAACTACCCTTCCTGCCCTCTCCCAATCCACTTCTGGAGATGCTGATGAGCAGAGACCATTAATATCTCACTGATGCCCTGCCACAATTTACCAGCAGGTTTACTTCCTCTCCTACAAATAACGAGACTCTATGGCACTGTCTGTCAAATTCAAGGTGGGACAGATAGCCCTAGACTATGCATGGAGCATAGCTGGAGTGTAGAACATCATTAGGCATATTTGTTATACAAGAAATGTCTCATTGATTTTACTTAATGTCGTTTTTTCTTTGAAGTGAAGGCCATTACGTAGCAATAACGCATGGCGAGGCAACCAGTTATACCAGAGACCCATACGCTTCTGATGCCTTGGGGAGGAAGAGTGCCCTTAGCCACATGAGAAGCGTGGGGGCGGGGGTTGTCTATCAATGTGTAAAATGGTTGTAATGAAACCAAACCAGTTTGCTCAAAATGTGGGCCAGGCTCTCTAAGGTTTATGGCACTTTGAGCAAGCCTGAGCTGGTTCATCATTAGGGAGCACTTGGTGGTTTCGCATAAGACCAAAGTCAGCTCTATCTGCCAAGTCGGGATTTGAGATGTTGGATTCCTTCAAAGCAAAATTCTGGAGGCAAAAGTCCGTATGAATCAAACCTATTGACTAGCAATCTATATAGCATGTGGCACCAGGTGGAAGCAAGAGCTTTCCAAAAAGCGTGGGGAAAGACAGTGTAGTTTGTATAAGATCTATGATGATCCTCTGAAAACTCTTGCTGGAGAGGGGAAGGCCTCCAATGCCCACTGGTGGGAATAAGTTTCAGAAGAATACCTGAGCAACATGAACTAAGTGTACCCTGATACAGTGATGTCTTCCTGAGTCTATTCATCTCAATGGCTTGATAACTCTGAAACCAAAAGGTGACCATTGAAATATCAGTATTGTTAACTACTTCACTACAGACCATTTTATCAGGAATATCCAGCTCATGTGTTCATCTCACTAGCTGCATCTACTCTTTGCTAGGCACCACACATCCCATTTGCCCGCTATGACACTGACAGACCAGCGGGTCAGAGCCATAGATTAATTCACTGATGTGTTAAATAGCATTGTCTTCACTTATCTGTAACCTGTTGATTGCTTTCACATTATATTATGTCTATCCCTGTAATTAGATAGCCCTAGATTAGAGTGTGTGCTAGAGTTAAAATGAGAAGAGGTTTGACATGTAAACTTCATGAAAACTAATGAAAGATTGTTGTTTGCTGGTACGTTACATTTATTCCTCAAAGAAACCTTGAGAAGTGTTAATGAAGGACTTAATGGCTGCAGGGCCAGCTCCAGCATTTTTGCCGCCCCAAGCAGTGGGGGGGGGGGGAAAAAGGCGCGATTGGAGGCACTTCGGCGGCAGCTCTACCGCCACCGCTTCATTATTCAGCGGCAATTCGGCAGCAGGGACTGAGGGATCTGCCGCCGAAGAGCTGGACATGCCGCCCCTTTCCGTTGGCCGCCCCAAGTACCTGTTTGCTGCGCTGATGCCTGGAGCTGACCCTGAATGGCTGTAACCAGAAATGCTAACTTCAAAGCAAGGGCCATTGTGTTCAACAATGAAAATTCACAGACTCAACCTACATTTCCTATGCATCAAAACCCACGTGGGTGAAGACACTGTTCAGCTTGGTTTCTGGAGAAGCTATAAAATGGATTTCAAGGAATGATCCTGTATCTCTGGATGGTTTGGATGCCAACAGGGTGGAAATACTGAGTGAGTGGACAGAGATCCTTAGAGTTATTCTAGGTGCCCTAACAGATTTTTGGAACTGGCAGATTACTACATCTCGGATATCGTTTTGGATTTACAAACTTTGACTCACCTCTTAATTATTTTACCTGCTTTAACCTCTCAATAATTCTCATTTCTTTTTCTTAACTAATCTTCAGTTTTACTAGAGGATTAGCTACTGGCATTGCTTTTGGTGTAAGATCCAGAGTACCAGTTGACCTAGGGGTAAGTGACTGACCCTTTGGGGTTGGGAGTAACCTGAAGTGATGTGATTTTTGGTTTATGTGACCGTTATCACTAAGTCCAGTTTGTCGGGGTGGCAAGATAGGCTGGACAGCCCAATGGGACTGCTTGTAACTCCATGGTCAGACTAATATAGTGATCCAGGAGTTCACATTTGTTACTAGCTTGGTGAAATCTTATTATAGAACATACCACAAGTTTGACATGTCTGCCCTGTTTTCTGACAGTCTGACCTGAGATTGACACTCAGTTGTGAGCCATTCCAGACTGTGTGACACCCCCGTGTCATCTGCCAAAACTTCCAGTTTTGCCCTCTGATACCACCTATGATGCAGTTACATGCAGTCAATACCAAACCCCTTGGCAAATAGGAAAATGAAAATGTGGGGACCACATAACATCTGTATAATTGACTATCAAACCAAATAACACTGGGGCCACTTCTCTGATGGTTCTATTCATTTCCATATTTAATTAGTTTAAACACGTACATGTATTAATTAGAAGGAAGCTACTGCAGAATCCAGGAACCTTGCGGAAGAATTCAGAGCCAGCTTACCACATTGTCTAGAGGCCCTTGACTGCAGTATTAGCACAAATGTGGAAACTCCATAGGTCTGTCTGCTTAGAGATATTTGCTTAGCTGAAAATGGCTGTTTCATTGAAATGAATGACAGATGGTATCCAGTGCTGGATAAAACTAAGAATATGCAGCTACAATATATCCTGTCATGTTGAACATACAGTACCAGTTCCTGACATACCAGGCATACTACAGACACACCTTGGATGTTGTGCTGTCTGCTAACCCTTTCTGGCCAAACTAGTTACACTTGTATTTATTTTTCAGTAAGTGATTTTTTTTTGGCATTGACTAGGCCAAGGTGATAACTTGTGAATAAAACTAGCCTGAATCTGAGCAGCTGGTCCTCCATGGAGGGCTGAAGTAATAGTTTGTAGCCCCATGTAGAGGTGTTTATCTGTAAAAGGCGCTCTGTTAGGGGTAGCTTCAAGAGAGGTGTGACCTGGGGAGCGGAACACAGGACTGGGGGCTTTTGGGGTCCAATACAGGCTCTGCTACTGACTGTCTCTGTGACTTAGGGGAGGTGAGTCACCTCTATGGGCCAAATTCAAAGGGAATGTAAATGTATCTGACAGTGGTTAAAGCTGGTCCTCCCCAACAGAAGCCCAGGGAGAACAAGCAGCTTCACTGCCCAGGCTGGCATAAGAGGGTTTAATTCACCTGGCCTGGCACCAGAGCAAGTGAATCTGGGCCAATATTCATAACCCCCCTGGAAGACATAAACCAGCACATAAGCACTGATGATTCATTCTTTTCTAGAACTTTGTCCAGTCTTGATGTAGGGCTGATAAACCAGCATCTTGCACAGGCACTAAAACTAAAAAGAACTGGATACTTTTATGGACCTGTAATGGGGCACACTCACTCCGCACTGGATGGGAAAGGGTTAACTCCTTATTGTGGGCTGAAGAAGTCACACCCCCACTTCCCTACTGGGCATGCTCCAAATGCAGTACTAGTATAAAAGGGAACAGCCTAGTTCAGTCTGGGCTGACCGCTGAGGAGGAAGGACGCATCTTACAGGATGCAGCCTGGGAGCAGTGGGAACCCCTAACCGCGGAAGCCAGAGGCACCGAGACTCAGACAGACACCCGGCTACCTGTGGATGTACTGAGAAGCCTGGAGACCACGACAACACCTTGAGTACTGCTTCAAGAGACCTGCTAGGAACTAGCTAGAGTCCTGAGGGAAGTCGGCATGTTTCGGTTGGAGTTCTGCTGACTCAGTGGTGGAACACCTCACCACTATTAGGGCCCTGGGCCGGGACCCGGTGGAGCAGGGTGGGTCCAGGTCCCCCATCTCTGGTCACCCCCTACCCATTGGCTCTGGCCACAAAGCCCATTGGTTCTGACTGGTAGGCCTTGCCGCACTGCAGATAAGGGCAACCCCATTGGCTCTGGTCACTAGGCCTTACCACCCTGTGGACAAAGGCAACTCTACTCACTGTGGGCACTAGGCCTTACAACCCCACAAGCGGGGGCAACTCTACTGACTCTGGCCGTTGGGCCGCACAGCCCTGAGAGGCAGGGCCGTCCTATTGACTCTGGCCATTGGGCCATTCAGCCTTGAGAGGGGGCATCTGTATTGACCCTTGCCATTAGGTCTGCTAGCCCAGAGGACAAGGACAGCTGAATTGGCTTTGACCACTAGGCTATACGCTCCAGTGGCAAATTATATTGACTCTAGCCATTATACCTCACCATCCTGCGGTAGAGGGCAGCTTAGAGGAGGGGGTGCACTCACCCTGCACTGGACTGGGTTCCACCACCCCGTCACAGGGCCATTAACTCTATCCAGATCAGGCACAATGGCACAGGTGGCAAGTAAGTGCCCAGCTGCCATGGAAGGACAGTGGGTGTTGGGTGCCCAACTGCCATTTGTGCCTGGGAAAAATCTCCCTCCCATCTCATGCTGTGAATGCTCTCCGATCTCACAAGCTAAGCAAGGTGGGTCAGGGTTTGGATAGTGCACTTTCCAAGAAAACATCAGTGCTGCAGGAAGTGGAACAGATGTTGCAGGAAGTGGCACTCTTCTTTCTGTGTCAGAACTGGAGTCAGTGCCCCCGCATGTTTTTTTTTTCTTTAGTTGAGACACAAAACTAAAGTCCTGACCTCCATGGTCACTAAAGAGAACATGGTTGGTTTGGTTTGGTTTGGTTTGGTTGGTATAATGGCTTGGTTTGGTTGGTATAACTACATTGTTCTGGCCAATATCCAACTCAGGTATTTGGCTCCTGCCTCCCTACATTCCCCACTCCAGTTTCAGCTGTTTACTGTATTTTTCATCCTGTCCTAAATTACTGTGCAATGTTACGGTGCTAAAAAAATAACTGCCATGATTCACCCCAGAGATAGTTGCATTTCATGATGAATAAAATGATCTCTCTCTCTCGATCTCCCTCTCTAGATAATGTATGGGGCAGGGGGGGCATGTGCATCTCTATAATCTTCATCCTTCACCTATTTCACGAGTATGTGGCAAGGCTTAATTAACTAAGCTGTATAAAGTGCTTTGAGATTTTCAGATGAAAGGTGCTACAGAAGCACAAAATATTGTTAATAACACCACCAGATGCTGAGTAGTGCAGCAACAAATTGAAACTACAACACTGTTCTTTCCCCCAGTTAGGTATGGCCCTTTGAGTTGTGTCAGCAGTCTTAATCGTAACGATCCCCAGCAATGTAATATGAAGTCTTTCTTTTTTCAAAGTCACTTTAATTTTGTTAATACCACATAGCTCTGAGGATAAGGTCAAGCTCCCACACCATATGTCATGCCCAGATAAGGCTAATCTCAAACGACAGCCAGTTTACAGCTGTGCATAGCTGTTCTGCAATATTTGTTCTGTGTTTAGGCAGTTTCTCTATAGACTGCTTGGACGTGTAGCATAGTAAGAAATGACCAATGGGATTTGGGACCAATATTGTGCATGTTGGATTGACAACCCCAGAGTCCTCTGTTTCTCCAGGGATCAGGTGCAGCACGGGGAGTAAAGTGTAAACTTCCCCATATGCCTCTACCCTGACCTGGAGTGATCACCTCTAGGAGTGACAGGTGGCATTGATCTCCAAGTCCATTCACTCCATGGCCTCTCTGCTGCTAAGATATGTTGGGCTGTTTGCTAGGAACTGGTCTGGGACACATAATTTGTTCCACACAGATCCCAAAGCCAGGGTAATAACTTTGAGTCATGATTAAGCTGGGCTGGATTTGAACCAGCCAGAGTTTCTTTATTCCACTGCTAGAATCTGAGCCAACTACTCCCCCCAAATTCAGCCTGTCATTAAATAGAAATGGTAGGAACGCTGACACATATTGTAATAACGTTTTCTCAAATCCAGAACTGCTCCCAAGTAGCATGTAACAGAACAGCCAGATCCTCCCAGCAGAGACTTTGCATAGAGTTATGCCCACAAATGTAAAAGCATAGATGAGCTACATAAAAATACAGCAGAATAGTCATGCATAAAAAATGCACAGGGCGTGATGTGAAGGAACTATGAGGAGAGTCAGTGCATGTCTCTTCTACAACTTCTTACCGCATTTGTGTGCTTGCAGACTGAATCAACAGAAGCAAATGCTGAGGCAGTCAGCAAGGATCACTCTCAAGGGACAAAGCTTATACGGTAACAAGAAACCAAAACTGCTTCCCCTGATTGCCTTTCCAAGGGGAGGTGTAAGCTGAGCTGAAGATAGGCCCTTGTTTACTGGGGAGCAGACAGATCGTGCCCCTGCACCATGTCCCCTTAGTATGCAGGACCACTGAGTTTGGAGGGGGGCTCGGTTGAGCTAAACTGTGACCTCCCCTGTAAAGCCCTTTGCTTAGGATCTCATCTGCCCGCTGCTGTATTCCAGATGCAGTGAGTCACCACTCACCCAGACTCCAATGGCATGCCTGCTTGGGGCTGGGGGATCTCCAGGGGGACAGAGGACAATAGGGGAGGTGTCCAGCACTGGGATGTGCACTTGTGGAGGGTCTGGGAGCTAGTGGATGGGTATGTCCTGTCAGCAGGAGGAGGGGCACAAGTGCTGTTGTGATAAAGTGACAGGAGCCCGGGTTCCCCTCAAGCTCCATTAGCATCAAGCAGCTTGTGTTTCACACTGTGTGTCACTGGGACAATTACAGTCACGCCCGCCCTTCAACCTGTCACTGATGGGTTGAGGCCTCGTCCACCCTGGGGCCTACTGCCCCTACCAATTTTGCCTGCACCAGCCCTGATGAGCTAACTTAGTGCGAGTGACCAACCCCCCTGCCCCAAACCTACTGCAGGATGCTGCAGATCACCATTTCCCCAGCCTGATGGACTTCTGCCTCATCCTGCTTTCCTAGCTCACCCCCATGGACTTCCATAACCTTCCAACCTGACTTCACTGGGAGTTTGGGGTGCATGAGGACCACAGGCTGGTTCCTCAGATCTGCTTCCCCTCTCACTGGATGTAGGTAGGCGGGAGACAGAACACTGCCAGGTATCAACCAGCCTTCCTAGGGCCAAATTCTGCCACCCTTGCTCACGCCGATTCATCCCTCACACTGCAGATAGCCTCCCTGTAAGTCAATGCGTATTCTTGCGGAGTGAGAGATTACTCAGCGTTAGAGTGGCAGAACCTGGCCCCTCATCATTAGTGTTGCTCCTCTGCCCTTTGTCATTGCATGCAAGGCCTTGCACTGACTGTGTTTGTTCAGACCAACCAGGATGATACAGTCACGTATTTGTCGCCTCAGCCCGAAACACGGGTGGAGGGTTCCTTGCAGCTGAGTCAGGCTCCCAGTGCACATAAAAGAAAAAAAAGGGCGAAAGCAACTGAGTCCCAAATCTTGCAGAGCTTTCCAGATGAGTTGGCATGGAAGCACGTATTTGGGAGACTTTGGTCTCTAATCGGAGGCAACGGGGGGCGGGGGTTTGTTTGGGGTATTAGGGTATGATCCAAAGCCAGTAGAAAGACTATTTTGGACTTCACTGAGCTTTGGATCGGGCCCACACTGAATAAAGACCTCAGGTCTTGGATAATTGTTTGGTACCAATGGTCAGTTTAAAAGGTTATGGGGAGTTAAGGAAAATGATAAATATCCCCCCACACCCCACCAAGCAACTGGTAACTGTGATTTACTCTCACTAAGGGCCATTCCATCCATTTCAGCTGCCTTGAAAGGCCAAGGGATGAGAATTATCAGCTAAGGCCAAGGGATGAGAATTATCAGCTAAAACACACCAGCCCAAGTTCTGCCCTCAGTTCCTTCCACAAAACCCCACTGAAGTCAATAGTGCAACTAAAGGCAGAATTAATCTCTATGTGGTTTCTTCCCATGCAATAATCCTAGCAGAGGGGTGGGTCAGCATAAGCCCCTTATCTACCCGCACCAATGGACACATGCTTCTGCTGTGCCTTTGTAGCACTGCCCATGAACAGGCATCAGCATTTTCCTATTTTAGTAGTGAAGGAATAACTTTGTGCTACACTCAGGGTGTCTCAAAGCGGAAGCAGCTTGACATTGGCCTTGAAATCCACAGACAGCTTGTCACCCCGGTTGAAACCCTGAACACTTTACAATAAGTGGAAGTCGATTTGTAATGGAATCCCCTTTTGAAGTGCCAGAGGCCCTCCATGTGATCACCAGATTGGTTTGGTGTTATTAATGTCACTGCAATAAATACCAACAAGAATTGTCAGCACTGGTCCCATATCAGAACATATTGCCCCACTTTTCTTTCACCACATGTCTGTGCAGTTCTGTTTGCCGTCCCTATCAGTCATCAGAAGAGAGCTTAGGGACAAACTTTTTGCCTAGGTGAGTAGCTATGTAATAAAAGCCGGACATCATGGCAGCTGTGGCATCGACAACGAGTGAGCAAGTGCCGCCAACTCCAGCGGCCATATCTTTGAGGACGATGGGAACGGCACAGAGAGTGTCCAAGGGGAAAGCCAGGATATGAAGGAAGAGTCCAATGGGGACGCTGAGAATCCTGTAGATGAGGCTCAGGGTGTTCTGGAAGATCCGGACAAAGCCCATGATGATGTTTGCTGCGACCTTGGCCACGTCCCTGGGGATGTTCACCAGCACTGTGCTGATTTCTTTGCCATAGGACACTGCTCCGTTCCATAAGCGGTGGAGTCCGCCCATTGCAGTGTTGCCGAGCTGCTTGACGACATACCATAGGAAATAACACGTGTATCTCACCACCTCCACCAACACATAGCCGATGATTCTCAGCAGCTTGGTGAAAGGAGCCGCAACGATGCCGGCTACTCTTTTCAGCAGGCTGGCCTCTTCGCGCTTGTGCCAGCCGACTCTCCCGGCCGTAGTTTGCACTATGGGCTCTTCAGACTGGATCTGGTTTATGGTTTGCAATATAGTTTCCATTTTCTCCTGGCTTTGGCTGCCTCCCCCACAATTGCTCTTAAACAAGTGAGCTCCTGAAGGAAGCTGCTTCTCCAGCTCTTGCACAGACAGGTCTTCTATACTGTTTTCACCACTCGGACGTTTCAGAAAGCCCACAGACCATACCTCTGGAGCATCACAGCAAGCTGCCAGCCAGAGAAACTCTGGTATGGACACCTTGTCTTTAACTCTGAGGCTGGATGGAACAGCACCTGCAACAAGATACAGGCGAGCCCCGTTTTCACAATGTGGGGCCAAAGCTTGCTCTACTATATTCTCAAGGTCCTTGTGCCAGCTTTCACTGAGAGAGGGAGTCATAGGGACAGCATTAGTAAGGGTGTATGTGGCTAGCTGGAAATCATCTTCATTGAGGGAACTGGGGTTTAGCTGCCCTCTCTCATAACCAGAGTCCACATAGTCTGTGGTCAGGGCTTGGTTTGCTCCAAGGTTGTTCACTGAGCCAACAGCAACAGCTTCATGCACCATTTCCTCCAAGTCATTTCCAGGATCATCTATCTGAGACACAAAAGAGAACAATTACTGGATGCGGCTTACCTTGCTGCACACTATGAAGCTACATTCAAAATATGCATGGAAATGCACTTATAGCTCACCCACTGCGACACCCCGGTCAACAGATGATATGAATCCATCCATCTTTTCTATTTTTCCTGTAGCTCTTCAGATTAATAGATATATGGCCAGAAGGGATTTTGATGATCGAGTCTGACCTCCTGCATAACACAGGCCATACCATTTCACCCAGTAATTCCTGCATCAAGCCTGTTATTTGTGGTTGAGCTGGACTACAGTATATATTTTAGAAAGCATCCCGTCTTAATTTAAAGACTTCAGATGATGGAGAATGGAGCACATCACTTGGGTGCAGCAGACAGCATACAGACCCTATATGTCCCCAGCTATTCTATGGGATCAGGGCTATAGGTGTGGTAAACTCATTTTTGTAATTCCTGTACTAGGAACTCTAAGCTAGTAACTCCTGAACCAGACATCCTTGCATGGAGTCTTACGTGGAGTGACAATGGAGTTGTGCAAGCAAATTAACAAGCCGTCTGAGCAGGAACACAGAGAACTGAGCGTAGTCAAAGCAATGTCTGCCCTGTTCTTTCCCAGGATACTACAGCTCTATCTGTTCATCAGTCATTCTTTCTTGACACGTCCTACATCCTTCTTTTGGAAATTTAAACTGCAGGGTCCAAAGTCTGTCCCAAATCACGCCCTAGGCAGCCCGAATGGCCAGGTGTCTTTTGTATTTAGACAGGCTTACTTGGGCAGGATGGTTCCAACAGTTTGTGATCTTAGCATCTTATACACATGTTGCCTCATCTGTCTCTTATTTCATTTCTTAATTGACTTATTTAAGCTAGAAGTATTGTACATAAAACATAGGCATTGCCATAGGGATCAGATCGCTGGTCTGTTTAGACCAGTATCCAAAGGTGCCCAGATGCTTCAGAAGAAAGTGCAAGAAGCTCCATGGAAGGCTGATATGGGGTAATTTCCCCCCACCCCTCCACAAGTATCTCACTCTTACCCTTCATAGTCAGAGATTGGCTTAAACTCAGAAGAATAAAGTTTTATATTCTTTCCAAAATTTGTATTATCATTAGCTATTACAGGTAGGTGTTCCTGTTATCCATATAAATGTCCAATCCCTCTTTCAATCTTGCTAAATTCTTGCTCCTCAGTGACATCCTGTGGCAATGAGTTCCACTGTCTAATTGCAGGTTATGTGAAAGTTCCTTTTATCATTTTTGAATGTGCCACCTTTCAACATAATTGAATGTCCCCTTGTTCTTGTGTTATGAGGCAGGCAGAAGAGAAGTTCCTGCTGTACTTTCTCTAGGCTATTCATTATTTTATATACTCTTATCATGTCCCCCCTTAGTCATCTCCTCTTTAAGGTAAACAACCCTAATCTTTTCAATCTCTCTCCATATGAGCATTTTTCCAGGCCCTTGATCATTCTTGTTGCCATTGTCTGACACCTAGTAGTTCTGCAATATCCTTTTTGGAGACCAATACACACTGTTACAGATTAGGCCATATGACTCATTTTGATGCATTATAATATTTTCTGTATTATTGTCATCCTGTTCTTCATGCAACCTAACATCTTGTTTGCTTTTCTGATTGCAACCTTGGTCATGGGCAGAAGTCTTCACTAAGTTGTCCCCAGTATACCCAGGCCTCTTTCCTGTGATGAATTTTGTATGTGACTGGAATGATAGAGACAACACATAGACTCCATCATGTGTCATTGCCAAACAGTGAGGGGTACTGTATACAGAACATGTGGCATGAACTTAATTTTCCAAGCACAGCAGTTTGTGAATGCAAAACTTCATAGTTACGAATCAGGTAGCTATGTGCAGCTGAGTATGTAGGCCACCAATTGTCTGCATTAGATGTGCAGCTGCAGCTGCAGGATTTGGGGTTCAATTCACTTTGAACATTTGGTCATTTGTTCCAAGGGGAAAAATATCAGAACAGGCAGTTTATGCTGCAACTGTCAACACTGGCAACCAGCAACATTTCTTTCCTTGATGCCTCCCACTATTATTAGTCTTTTCATGCAGCCGTTATATTTGACACAACCTCCAAGTGCTGCAAGTGCTCTCTTTCTCTTTAACGGAGCTCCAGGAAGGCAGTCTCCAGCACCATTTCAAACGCAGATACAGGCACTGTTGCAGAACTCTCGTGGGCTGTAACCCAGTCAAAATGAAGCTGCACTCATTTAGTGTGCGGACACCTATAGCTGTCTTTGGCACTTGCCTGGCCCCCATTACCAGAGTATCTGGCACCTCACAATCTTTAATGGAATCTCAGTCTTTTTCGGGTCCCTTCTTGAGATCTGAAGAAGAGCTCTGTGAAGCTGGAAAGCTTCTCTCTTCTACCAACAGACGTTGCTCCAATAAAAGATATTACCTCACCCACCGCATCTCTCTCATATCCTTCAACAACGCTACAAACAATATTTAATGTACTTACCCTCACAACACCCCAGTGAAGGAGCTACCATTTTACAGGCAGGGAACCAGTCTAATAGGGTTGAGAGTTTAGACTGCATGCTTACATTTTCTTTTCTTTTGATAACCACTCTGACTTTTTGCCTATCACTTACAATCACTTAAAATCTATCTTTTGTAGTCAATAAATGTGTTTAACTGTTTATCTTTACCAGTGAGTTTGCCTGAAGTGTTTGGAAATCTGCTCAGATTTACAAAGGCTGGTGTATGTCCACTTTCCATTGATGAAATGGTGAACCAATTAATAAACGTGCACTGCTTGTCTTGAGCAGTGCAAGATGGTATATTCCTGAGGTACAAGATGGTATATTCCTGAGGTACAAGGCTTGGAGCTGGGGGGATTTGGCTGGTGCCTTTCTCTGTGTGATTCATGAGTGGCTCTGGGAACATTCATGCAATCTAGCTGGGTGTGGGGCTCCACATGAGGTTGTGCTGAGTGATAACAGTGCCTGGAGGGGTTTGCTACTTGTCACTATCAAAGCTCTGTGAGAGACAGCCCAGGATGGAGAGTTAAGGGGGCACAGCAGTCCCACTGTCCCAAGCTGCACCCCGGGGATCCCGTCACACACCTCCAAAGTAAAGTAAGGCTATTTTAATGCTGAATAACAGCATCCACACAGGGGATTTAATACAGTTTAACAAATCCACTTCAAAGTCACACGTTTAGTTAATTTGGACTAACTTTCCTGGATGTTCCTGTGTATATAAGCCTTAGTGACTTTCTCAGGGTCACACAGGAAGTCTGTGGCAGAGCAGGGAATTGAACCAGGGCCTGCTAGCACACAAACCACTGGACCATCCTTCTTCTCTATAAATATATTCCATTAAAAATCCTGACAGCTGGATCACTGCACATCACATGGCTAACCAAATGTGATAAATGAAGGGGAGGGGCAGGTCCCTTTTATGGACACCCACCCAGCCAGTAGCTATAAAATCCCTCTGAGTAGCTGTTCTCTAATTGCTCTACCTGTAAAGGGTTACAAAGTTTCACTGCTATGCATAGGTAAAAGTGGGCACCTGGCCAAAAGAGCCAATGGGAAGGCTAGAACTTAAAAAAATTGAAACAAGACTCCCCTTTTGTTTGTCTGT
This sequence comes from Malaclemys terrapin pileata, assembly GCF_027887155.1. Taxonomy (NCBI): domain Eukaryota; kingdom Metazoa; phylum Chordata; order Testudines; family Emydidae; genus Malaclemys; species Malaclemys terrapin. The sequence continues at coordinate 324,794,494 of NC_071505.1, forward strand.
GGTTGTTCTCCTGGAGAGAAGGGACAGAGCAGCTATGCTGTAAGAAGCTTTGGGACAGGTATGAAAAATCATCAGTATCATACCTAGAAACTACTCATTTAAAACCCCAGATATGTAAGTAGATCAGGAAATGTCTAGGAAGATGAGATTAGGTTTATTTATTTTAATTTTTTATGGCTTGTGGATTCCTCTGTGCTAACCACAGGTGCTTTTGTTTTGCTTGTAACCTTTAAGCTGGACCTCAAGAAACTATTCTTGATGCTTAATCCTTGTAGTTGCTCTTTTTAAATCTAGCAATAGCCTGAGTTTCCAGATGTATTTTCTTCCTTTTGTTTTTTTTTATAAAATTGACCTTTTTAAAGAATAGAACTGGATTTTTGTGTGCTAAGAGGTTTGTGCATATGTTGTTTAATTAGCTGGTGGCACAAGCTGATTTCTTTTGTTTTCTTTCTCAGCTTTTCTCTGGAGGGGTGTGGGTGAAATGACTTGAAGATACCCCACAGGAAGGAATTCCCAAGTGTGCCTTCCTGGGTTCTCAAAGGGGTTCTGCACTTGGGTGGTGGCAGCATCTACCAATCCAAGGTCAGAGAAAAGCTGTAACCTTGGGAGCTTAATAGAAGCCTGGAGTGGCCAGTATTAATTTTTAGAATCCTTGTGGGTCTGCACTCGAAGGGCCAGAGTGGAGAATTGGCCTTGACATGTTTTTTGTTTTGTTTTTGTTTTTTTTCAGTAAGACTTTTTAATGCTTTACAGGTAGAACAATTAGAGAACAGCTATTCTGAGGGATTTTATAGCTACTGGCTGGCTGTCCATAAAAGGGAGCTACCCGCCCCCCCCCCCCCCCCACACACACACACACTTCATTTATCACACCAACAGTGGAAGCTATTGACATTCCTTTTATGTCACATCAAATTATTATCTCTGTGCTACTTTTGGCAAATATTTCTCATACATCCCTGAAGAAGCAGACATGTTACACTGGAGGAGTCAAGTGGCGATCCAAGTTACATCATGATCTATTACAAAATTTCATGGGATAGCTCTTAGTCGCTCCAGAGTAAAAAAGAAGTCGCTGTGTGATACTTCACTATATCTGTGTGTGTACCCTATGCACATAACTGTGTTCATGCATGTATAGCGGTCATGTCTGGGTGCGTATGGCTGTGTACATGTCACTCATGAAATGACTTAGATGATAACTGGTGTCACCGCTTTTCTAGATGTGCTAGAGGGCCGTGTGCTGTGCAGATTCCCTTAGGAGCCCCAGTCTGACTCAGCATCGCACAGAACAATCTCTAATATCATCACTATTCGTCTTCACTTTCTACCTGCATGACTCATTGTCAGAGTGAGTGCTAGGCATAATCAGACAAAGCAATTGCTTAGAGCCCTGAGCAACTCATTGGGGCCCCTTGTTTGCTTTTTATTATGTGTGTTGTGTGTGTGGAGGCCCCCAATGGGTTAGCACCACCTCTGCTCACTGCTACACCTTTGTTTGCTTATTTCTGCAGAGACAGAGGTCTAATCTGCAGTGCACTGCAGCCCTATGCTGGTAAAATTACATTGCGCAGGGGTGTGAAAAATCCACCAAACTTCTCCTGCCAACATAGCTACAGCCTCTTGGGGAGGTGGATTAACTACACTGGTGGGAAAGCTCTCTCCCATTGGCGTAGAGCGTCTTCATTAAAGCACTACGTGGTGCAGCTGCAGCGTTTTAAGTGTAGACTTGCCCAGACAGTTGTAGAAAAATCCACTCACTTGCTCCTCAGTGTTTTGATTCTTAGCACTGATTTTCCAATTACAGGTCTATTTGCCAATTTGTGGAAGGTGTTTTTCTTCACTTCCTGTCCTAAACAACCATGTAATGTTGCCGCACAGTAGTAATCAGTTGCTTTCTTCCACCATGGAGGTGGCTGCATTTCAGTGATTGTTGAATGGGATGCCTGTATATATGGTAGTTGTAAAGTGAAAAACCTGGTATGTGATCATATAATTAAAGACTGTATCATGATGCATGTATACAAAGCAGGGTGTGTGTCTGTATTAAGGTTGCACAGGCAACTTAAATTCCGGCATTTCCTAACTTTTGAGTATTTGACTTTGCACCTTTAACACTTTCTCAGTACATTATGTAATGTATGGCAGTACCACCTAGGGGACTCAACCAGGGCAAGGTCCTATTGTGCTAGACACTGTATAAACATATAGTTAATGACATCCCCTGCCCCAGAAAACTTATAGTCCAAAACCCAAGACATAAGAGAAGGATGAAACAAGTGAGCAAGGAGGGGAGGACAGGGGAACAAAAATAATAGGGTGCTTTTGCATTGCCTAGCTATGTGCAGAATTTATGGCAAGATCTTGTAGTGCTTTAATGGAAAGTACCATGAGAATTGCTTCAATACTACACTGCAATCCCTTCTCAGGCACAGCTCCCACCAGTGTTAAAGATCAGATCCTTGGGTCTCCATTTAAGCATTGCTTTTCAAGGATTTCCATAGATAAGGCTTTTTGTCTGGCAATCTCTGCTCCTTCATTAAGCTGTTGTTGATATTGGGGAAGCTGCTTTGTCTATACTGACCTAGATCCATATTTGTGTTTAAATGGTCCAGTCTTTTAAATAGGAACAACAGTTTTGATTTAGGGAACATTTGGAGGTTGAAAACTAAAAGCAAACCAAAACAACAAGCAAAAGTGAAGGGAATGGGCCTTTTAAATACAGGCAAATGGATCTGGTTAGACAGCGAATGTAAACTGGATTTCTCTGGTGTAGCACATTTCACAGCAGCTCAGTACAGGGAAGAAAAAACTAAAGCTCCTCCGTTATCTCACATCATCATTGATCAAAATCAAGCAGGGCTCACGGGGGCCAGATTCTGATCTCACACACACTGATGCAAAGCTGGAAGAACTCCATAGCAGTCAATGGCGTTACACTGTGTGAAGTCAGAGCAGCTAAGAGTATCAGAGGGGTAGCCGTGTTAGTCTGTATCCACAAAAACAATGAGGAGTCCGCTGCCATCTTAAAGGCTAACAGATTTATTTGGGCATAAGCTTTCAGAGGTAAAAAACCACTTTATTTCAAACCCTGATTTTTGGGTATATAGTAGAACCTCGGAGTTACGAACACCAGGGATACGAACTGACCAGTCAACCACCACGTCATTTGGAACCGGAAATAGGCAATCAGGCAGCAAAGACAAAAAAATTTTAAAAAGGAAATACTGTATAGTACAGTACTGTGTTAAACCTAAACTACTACAAAAATAAAGGGAAAGTGTAAAAAAAAAGATTTGACAAGGTAAAGAAACTGTTTAACAGTTTCTGTGTTTAAATGAAGATGGTTAAAAGCAGCATTTTTCTTCTGTATATTAACATTTCACAGTTGTGTTAAGTCAATGTTCAGTTGTAAACTTTTGAAAGACCAACCATAACAATTTGTTCAGAGTTACAAACAACCTCCATTCCTGAAGTTCTACTTATTATAAAATAGTGACAGGCCCATGTAATTCAGTGTATAATGCACAGGGATGCAGTGGTTTCTCAAATTGCTGCACTTGCTCAGGAATGACAGGTCTATAATCGGGGCTGATGAGAAGAGTGGACCAAGGGGAAGACCCCTGTGAAAGTGACTAGATTTTTGAAACAGGAAACCTAAATATTGTGGCAAGGAAGTTTTAGCAGCTGGGAGTGAGGCCGGTCACTGGGTAACAAAGAGGTTTGGCTGCTGAGTGGATGCGTGTTTGGGGAGGGGGTTGGTGGCTGGGAGAAGGGGATAAGAGGGCTTGACCATTGGGTGCAGGAACAAATTCAAGGTGCTTAGCGTGAGGTATGTAGGAGGCCTGGGTGCTTGAAAGAGGGGACACAGGGAGATATGGCAGCTGGAAGTAAGGGTCAGGCTGGGTACGCTTGTGCCTGGCTGGGGCAGGAGGGCTTGGCAGCTGGGCAGGGCACCTTCCTTGTTGCTGTGTTCTGCTGCCTATGTGACACAGTTGGCAGATGTTCTCTTGTCTAGGTCCTTTTGAACCCACAACTATTAAAGATTCCTATGCATTATTCAGTTTGGTAATTACATGGCTTTAAAGAGGCTTTTCTCTTTTTCAGGTGGCAGGTGGCCACCTTTGACAGGCGGCTGTGTAAAATGGAACAAACGCTAGATGAACAGCAACAATGAACACCGGCTACAGTGACAGAGAGGAAGGATGAGCTTGTGGCTAAGACAGGGGCGCAGGATAGCCAGGGGGTGCTGGAAAAGTTTTTATAGTGGGGGTGCTGAGAGCCATTGAACCAAACTGCAAACCCTGTATATGATGGAAACCTCTTCAAGCCAGGGGGTGCGGCAGCACCCCCAGCACCTCTAGCTCCAGCACCTATAAGAAGAGCTGGGTTCAATTCTAGTACTTGCAGTGTGACTTTGGGCACGTCATTCAGTCTCTGTGTGCCTCAGTTCCCCATCTGGAAAATGAGGCAAATAGCAAGTCCCTTTGTATTTGGATTGTAAGCTCTTTGGGGCAGAGGCTGTTTCTTATTGTATGTTTGTACACTGCCTAGCACAAAGGAGCCGTGATTTTAGATGGGGCCTCTAGGTGCTACTCTAGTACAAATAATAATTGTCATTGCTGAGTTGTCTCCCTTAATATGCGCCAGATTTGCTTTAGCTGAATAGATCAGGTTATGTGCAGTATTATCCTACACTTACTAGTGAAATACCTTGAATACTGCAAATACCAAAGTAAAGTTCTTTAGCTCTCTTAGGCCACTGGTAAGGATTTAAGGGTGAGCACTAAAACATAACAAGGAGTCAGCTAACCATGCCAAGTGTCAGTATAGACAAGAGCAACGGACACTCAGGTAACATTTTTTTAACTGAATTCCCCTGCCTTGACTGAAAACTTTCATATTGTAGGGCACTATGCTACACCTCTTTCCAGCTACAGTATCCACAACAGAGGGACACAAAGAACTGCCATAGCGTCAACAGTGTGAATCACAAATGTGTGCTTTATTCCAGTGCAATGAAGTTAATGAGCACTTATCAGCTACTGGATCGGTGCTGGCAATAGAGCAAACATCAATTTGTCACTGAAATGTTTAACCCTATTAGCCAGAGCCAGTGTGTCCCTCTGTGTTGTGTAATAACTACTAGGTAGCTAGCTGGATAGTTTGCAGTGTTATGGTTGTGTTGGTCCCACGATATGAGCGAGACAAGGTAGGTGAGGTAATATCTTTTATTGGACAAACTTATGTTGGAAGAGACAAGCTTCTGAGCTTCAGAGAGCTCTGACAGACCTGAAGAAGACCTCTGAAAGCTTGAAAGCTTGTCTCTTCCACTAACAACTGCTGGGCCAATAAAAGATATTACCTCATCCACCTTGTCTCTCTCAGATAGACAGATAGATCTGGTGGTTTAAAGGGTGAAATCCTTTTCCTTTTCTTTTTCTTTCTTTCTTATTCCATTTTGGATGCAATGCCTTTCAGTTTTCATTGTAAGCACTTTGGGACAAGAGACCATGGATTTGTCCAGGGCTGAACCCAAGAATAAATACTATTTCTAATACATTAGTGTCTAGAAGGATTTCACAGCTCCCTGACTTCTTTGTAAAATTCCATCCCCAACAGTCCAGGATAACTACATGCCTTAACTCTTGAGAAGATTTGCTTGACAGCTATTGGGGAGATTGACTTACCTGCGGTTCAACCAGCCAGCTCTCCTCCCCTCTCTGAGCTGCTTTTGTGTATGTAAAAGCGGAATAAAGAGGGGTCTTGTCCTCCGTGCTGTAGAGCGTTGCGAAGCGTGGCTCTTTGTTGTACTGCTGACAGATTTTCACATGGAAAGACTCCGTAAATCCTTCTGGTGGGGTTTCTCCATAAAAGAACTTATTGCATTCGGCAAAGCCAGCTTCATCCACTCCAACAACCCTGCCCTGGGAAAAGCCAGGGAAAGCAAAGATGCAAAGTGAAAATAAAATTGACATCTTCATGGTCCACTGCCTGGAACCGAGAGAAGCCCTGTCTGTCTCTGCTGGATACGATGCAGGACCTGTGCTCTGCGTAATGCACTGCAGTGAAGCCAGAAAGCGACTGGAATCTGGGTGTAGTGTACAAGGGAAATGAAATATGAAACCGCAGCCGTTCCCTGCAGGGAGTGAGAGCTTACTGCATAGAGCGCATTATGAAACTGAACACGTGCAGGGCTCTGCTGACACACGCCACACAAACAAATGACATGGGCACCAGATCGCTCCCAACGCTCAGAGCTCAGGGCTAATTCAGTGCAGGAGGGAGCTCAATAACTGTTCTGGTTTCTTTGTTGCCCATCATCAGCTGACCAGGCTGGATCTCTGCTCAGAGCCACAGGATGTGTGGAGGAGGAATTCTCTCCAGGGCTTCAAAGGGGCTGGGGCAGTTCACTGTAATGCCAACCCCAGCACCCCTGAGAGGCGGTAGGTATCATGCCCTCTCCAGCCACATGCTGGCTAAGGTGTAGAGAGTTAGCAGGGTCTTGGCACTACCTGGAGCCGACTCCTCTTTGTCACTTTCGGGGTGGCTATCCCTCAAAAGCTACTCGTGACCTGTGAGTATGATGCTCCCCAGCCATGTTATGCATGGCTCTGATGTCGGGTCGCAGGAAGAGGTGACCTCCCTCTCCCCTTTTGCACCTGTGCAAGGTGAACCACAGTCGCTGGCCCTTAATGCTGAAAAGCCTCAGGCCCAAAGGTCTCGCCTGACCTTTGCAGACCAGGACTGATTAACCAAAGGCAGAAATACAAGAGAGTGGGAGTTGTAGGTGCTCAGCACCTCTGAAATCAGGCCCCTTTAAGAGTCTCTGGTTGGATACACCAGAATTAAGGGACCCCATCATCAATGGCTACTTTTGAATATTTTGGCCAAACCTATAGAACCAGAGAAATCGGTATTTGATGGGAAAACAAACTGGAATGAAAGCCATTCATCACTGTCTGCCGTGATTTCACCTGCCCAATGGGCATCTGTATATGGCACCTTGGTCAGTCCCATTTTTGCCCTGTGTGGTCAACTGGGTAAAGGGGGAGACTGGCCTAACAATGCTTCCATTGGAATCTTCCTGTCATTGCTCGGGAACTGAAGGGCTTACAACAAGAGAGCGATGCAAATAACTGTGGCCCCATAGCATCCATTCTGTAAGGCTGAGAGGGAGCAGGTCAAATCCATCAGCAGCTGAAGAAGTGGCTTTTGATGAGAGGGGCAATGGCTGACAGGTAGGAAAAGGAAGGGTTTGGGAGCATGACAAGAGATGCACAGAACTGAAAATGAAGACGAGGTGTGGCATGTTGACACGAAGTGTGACCACCTGGCTAGGGGGATGGTGGAAATGGAGAGAAAAGTGGAAGAAGGTGAAACAAGACTGCTTGCAGGCAAGGAGGCAGAATCAGACGCAGCGACACACTGGTCATTTTCAGAACAATGGGCGTAGAGAGCATCAGGTGAGAGCCAAAACAATGCATGCTTTCCTGCTGGGGGAGATGGATGGACATGGGTGGGTCTGTTGGTAAGTCCCTCACCAAAACATCAGTAACATACAGATCAGGTCCCACTTAAATAGTATTTTATGCTGTTATAGCAACCTCCAAACAAGGATCTCAAAGCGCCTAACCCTCACAATCCTCCTATGAAGAAGAGAATGATTAGCTCATTTTTCAGAGGGGGAAACTGAGACATAGAGAGGCTAAAGTGGCTTGCTCAAGGTCACACAGGAAATCTGTGGAAGAGCTGAGAATAGACCAGCTTTAATGATGAGCTTCACCTACAAGGCTTCCCTTACACAGGGAGATGACGTCTAGGAGCAGTACCAAAGCAGGAAAATCTACTGGCACCTTTACTGTGATATTGTCCAATGGGGGAGCCAGAGGTAGGCTGAGAAAACAGTCTAAAGAACAACAGGAAATGTAGTAAATGGGTTTGTTTTGTTTTCAGACATATGCCTGGTTACCCAACCCTGACAGAAAGTGTTAGTCACACTCAGGAGAGATCATGGAAAAGCGAATGCAGATACCGCTCTCCTGAGCCCAGAAAAGCAGAGAATCGGCTTCAGCTCAAAATCTGGATAGAAAATCTGCGAAAAAGCACCTGGGAAATGAAGAACTGAAGAACTGAAACCAGACATGAGGTGTTAGAGTTTGATTAAATTTCAGGCTTACACGTATACAGATGGCACAGGGTAATGTTTTCACAAGCGCCTAAGGAGCTAACTCCCATTTTACTGGGCACCCAAGTGCCTAAGTCACTTTTGAAAATGGAACATAGGCTCCTAAGTCACTTGGGTGCTTCTGAAAATGTTACCCCTAATCAAGGATGAATAATATAGGCTTCAGTACAAAACCCCTGGAGAGAGGGTCCCCAGGGAGGTGATGGGACGGGATGACAAAAAGGACTAGCTGATATGGACAGGCCTCTCAGTTGTTCTCCAGAGTCTCAGTTTTCATTTAAAAAGCCTTTAGCCGAACTGGTTGCGAAGAAAACCGTGAACATGTGACCTGAATGTAACTGACACAGAGATGACTTCTGCATGAGTTTGCAGAGTGTGTGAACTGCCCCATTCATTTCACTGGGCACTAACTATATGCCAGTGATGATGTCAACGTTGTTAATTAATTCACTACTCCACAAAGCACGGAAGGAAGGCAAGGAAGTATCATACAAGGAAGAGCAACACAATCTACTCTGAGGTCTGGTCTACACTACAGAGTTAGGTTGACACAAGGTAGCTTACGTCAACCTAACTACGGAAGTTTCTGCACTTATATTTTACACCAGCCGACAAAACAGCCTCGCTATGCCGACTTAATAACTCCACTTCATGAGCACCATAGAGTCAAGGTCAATGTAGTTAGGTTGACGCAGTGTCAGTGTAAACACTGCATTGGTTACCTCAACTGTTACCGGCTTTCAGGAGCTGTCCTACAGTGCCCCACACTGACAGTACAATCAACACAAGCACTGCTGGTGAGGACGCACACTGCTGACACAAGGCGCAAAGTGTAGACGTGCACAAGCAATGTAATTACTGTGGCAGCTGTATGCCAACATAAGTTAGGTCGACTTAATTTTGTAGCGTAGGCATGGTCTAAGTAACTGCTCATTTTGAGGAGGCCTCACAGAGAGGACATAACTGGATTCCTTATCATTGAATCATAGAATATTAAGGTTGGAAGAGACCTCAGGAGGTCATCTAGTCCAACCCCCTGCTCAAAGCAGGACCAACACCAACTAAATCATCCCAAAGGAGAGGCTCAGCTTTCTAAAGTTTGGGGAATGCTGATGTGCAATTTGTTTTAGTACTAGGATACCTGTTGTGTTCCCTGATTGTGGAGCCATATGTTTGTTTCCTGTGTGTAAGACAAATAAATTCAATTAAATAACCCACAAGGCAGAGGATATTCCTTTTCACAGCGAATCTGATTGGCTCTATAGTACCAACCTGATCCTGCATTCTCAGGCCCCATACATACCTCATTAGGGCTTCAGACTTTCAGTTTCAACTGCTAAGCACTGATACACTCCCAAGCCAAAAATGAAATTGGTGGTTATCCAGTAAACACTTGAAAAACATGAGAAATGGTTATTTGTATCTAAGAGCTTGTCTACAAAGACCAGTAATTCATACTATGTGGGTGTGATTTTTAAACAGCACAAACGTACTGCGCATTAATTGGTCTGTGTGGACCGTGCTGTTGCATATTAAAGGTTCCCTAGTGCACTTTAACATAGTGCTGTTACAACTCATTGCAGTACATACGAGAAAGCCCCCAAGCCCTCCAATTTTGGGATATTAACACAAAACTCAAAAATTGCTTAAAAATACCCCACTCCCCATGAAATTAATAACCCCTGTAAAATAAAGTACTATACCCAAACTAATGTTTCTAAGAAAAGGACATCACTCAAAGTTTGTACAAAATGAAAGGGACGGGCTTAAAAATCCAAATCTCTTGGCAACAGCAAAGCTGCCTGGCTTGCCTTCCTTCATTCCCAAAGTGAGCTTCTCTTCCCTCTCTCCCTCCCTCTAGACTGGCCATGAATTTGTCTCAAATAGTTTATTTTTTATTACCTGATTTTAAACCCAACTAGTCCAGCTGTTTACTGAAGCACACTCAACACTGACTGCTTTTCCGACTTGCCACCCCCCTCTCCCGTTGTTACTGCATGGGGCCCAGTCCTTTATATTTTTTGTTCCAACTGAGCAGAGAAAAATTGGAGGAGGAGAAGAGACCAAGGGCCAAATGCCCAGGTGGTGCATTCCATTTACTTGAGATATAGCAGCTGCAAATTTGGCCCTGCTTGTGGCTCTCCCAATGCACATGCCCCCAGGTGTCAGAGGGCACCTGTAACTGCATGCTCATTATCTCGTGGGTGTGGGGGAAAGAAGCCTTTTTAAAAAATTAGGCTCATAACAGAGCCTGGGGGGAAAAACTGTTTTTGTAAAATAACATCAGCCCCCCTGCTGAGCCAGTGAGCAAAGCAGGAATGTAGCAGGGGGCATTCTGCTCCTACTTCCATGTACCACAGAAATCTGCTCCGACTCCACTGGTTAGGTCGTGCCATTTATTTATGTTCCCTCCACCAACACCTATAAAGTTTTGGGTGGAAGTATTATTTACTGCAGCCCTTGTGTCATCAGCCCGCTCCCCCAGGCCCAAGAGAAGAAGAGCACTCCCTTCCTTGAGATCGGACTGAAATGAATCTGGATTCAACTAGCTGTGCTCCTGCCCCCTCAACACTTCCTTCCTGTACCTTTTTAATCTATCCTCAATTTATAGGCTAATTAATCCTCTAGCACCCACCCCCTCAGCCTGATTAGCTAATTGCATCCCAATCCCCAATCAGATTGCTCTGTGGGGTCTAATTAGTGCCAGAGTGATCAGAGGGTTGGCTCATTGGCTAGCTTCCAGCACTCATAAGGAGTAAAAGGACTTTGGGTGGTGATAGTACTAAAGGGATCTGGGAGGCAGGGGTGGCTCTAGCTTTTTTGCTGCCCCAAGCACGGCAGGCAGGCTGCTTTTGGTGGCATGCCTGCGGGAGGTCCCCGGTCCCGCGGATTCGGCGGCATGCCTGCGGGAGGTCCCCGGTCCCGCGGATTCGGCGGCATGCCTGCGGGAGGTCCGCCGCTCCCGTACCTTCCATGAACCCGCCGCCAAGTTGCTGCCGAATCCGCAGGACCGGTGGACCTCCCGCAGGCATGGCACAGAAGGCTGCCTGACTGCCGCCCTCGCAGGGACCTGCAGGGCGCCCCCCATGGCTTGCTGCCCCAGGCATGCGCTTGGAGTGCTGATGCCTGGAGCTGCCGCTGCTGGGAAGTGGAAGTAGCAGAGATTATAAACTCTTTGGGGTAGAGCAGTGGTTTTTCAAACTGGGGTATGTGTATCTCTATTAGTACACAAGCTGTTGTCACGGGGTATGCGAGACAATGAATTTTATTCAGTAAGGCTTGGCAATCTAATCATAGGTAAATTATGATCCTATTGCAGATGGAGGTACGTGGTAGACTACAATATTTAGAAAGGGGTATGCAGCCTAAAAAGCTTGAAAACCACTGGGGTAGAAGCTATTTACTCTGTGTTTGTACAGACCCTAGCATAGTGAGGTCCTGACTGGTTGAGACCTCTAGGTGTTGCCACAATATAAATAATAAAGAAAATAAAATGGGAAGGAGTAGAAATGAAATAAGCATTTCTCTGCAGGATGGAAAGAGAGCACACTTAGAGCTGGTCTACACTATGGGGGGAGATCGATCTAAGTTATGCAACTTCAGCTACGTGAATAATGTAGCTAAAGTTGACGTATTTAGATCTACTTACCACGGTGTCTTCACTGTGATGTGTCTACAGGAGACGCTCTCCCATCAATTCCCCTTGTGTGTCTCGTTGAGGTGGAGTACCAGAGTCGACACTATACTAGACACGATAAATCGACCCCTGCTTGATTGATCGCTGCCCATCAATCCAGCCGGTATTGTAGACATGCCCTTAGAAGTAGTAGAGCATGTTGGCTGAGGCACCTGAGCAGAGGGGTAGGACTGGGCTAGGATGTGACTTGGGGATATAAACATCTTTTATTTTTAAGTGGAATTCAGATGTATGTATCCTGGGGCATTTTGCTTGTATGTTGTCTATCTCCTATTGTGGGTCTGTTTTCTTGTCTGGTTAGATACTAACTAGCCTTTTGGGGCAGGGACAGCGTTTTCTTATGTGTTTTTACAATGACTAGCACAATCGGGCCTGATTTTGATTGGACCTTTGCTCACTATCACAATCTAAATATGTAACATAATACATCTTTAATAATTAATAAAACCCATAGGCTAGCATTATTCATGACTTGATCACAGTCTGTAAGTGCCTACCTGGGTATGTAGATTTCAGATAGAAGAAAAATCTCCAATCTAGCAGACAAAGGTATAACAAGAGCCAGTGGCTGGGAGTTGAAGCTAGACAAAGTCAGACTGGAGATAAACTGCAGGCCACTAACAGTGAGGGGAATTAGCCATTGGAACAATTTAGCTAGAGACATGGTGGATTCTCCATCACTTGCGATATTTAAGGCTGAGTAACTTTCTAAAAAATTGACTGTAGCTCAACCAGAAGTTATGGGCTTACCATAGGAATCACTAGGTGCAATTCTGTGGCTTATATTACCTGGGAGACCAGACTAGATGATGTGATGGTCCATTTTGACCTTAAAATCTATTTAGGAGATTCAGACTCCAGATACTTTACTTCAGTGTATTGCTATTATGTATTATTTGTTTGTTGTTTTATTTTATTACAAAAGTGCCAACCAAGACTGAGGCCCCACATAAACACTTAGGAAGAGCCTGTCCTTTACAATGTAAATAGACAAGAGAGAAATGGTAGGAGGGGAAATAGAGGCACAGAGGTGGTATGATTATCTCATCTCAGAAGAGAGGGTGTGAGATTAGTAAAACCTGAGAAAACAAACCAGTCTGGCACTCTGCAGACGCTTTAATCAGCAGGCATGTCGTTAACCACACCCTGGGACTGCAGGCCTATTTGGTAATGTACCTATATTTTGGGGTGGAGTGGGATGGGATGGGGTGGGGTAGGGGGTGGGGGGGAGGGGCAAAGTGTCTGTCAAGTATTTTGTACCAGAAGATGAGGTTTGTGGGTCAGCATGTTGAAGAGCACTTCTAGATGGATTTGGTGAGTTTCAAAAGACTACAACAGTTCTCCAAGTCTTTCACAGTACGGCCCATTTTGTAAGGGCAAAATTCTTACCAAGGACCCATTCCTCTCCCGCTCCCCTGATATATGCTTCTCACAATGGTTCATGTCATGGCCTGGCAAGAAAGAGGCTGCAGGCCACTAGTAGTGATGGTACAACAGTGTGAGCACTGCTGATTACAGCATTCTTTTAAACCCGTGAATTTAGTACTGGATCGAGTGTGCTATGGATGAGAGGATGGGTCAGTAGCCACAGTCCAGTCAGTCCTTGGCCTTGTTGCTGAGACAGACAAGGAGGATGCTGGTGCAGGTGTGTATAGTGTAGGGCTTTTCAAATAGGCTACCAAGCTGACATTGAATGGCCATTACCGACCTGGGCTAGATTTAAATGTATAATCTACAGTAGAGGTGAAAGGTTCTAGTAGCCCTCTACCAAGTCCCCGATCCCCATCACTTACATATTAAGCGCCTTACCTTATGAAAAACACTGCTTCTTACAAACAAATAAGTGACTTTAACATCAGTAGCTGAGAGGAAGGTGGGAAATAATATTGACTGAAAATACGGTGTTAAAATATGGTTGGCATATGGTTTTATAGGTTAATTCACAAAATTTAGGGCTCAGTAAAGTGGACTTGGGGAAGGGTCCTCTGATTTAGAAAATGATGTAAAAGATCTGAAGGAGGAACGGGCATGACCTCAAACCCTGTATGCCAAAGCGGCCCACTTTAGAATCATTGTGTTACTGTCGTGTATTATTTGAGTGACCTGATTCACTTGCCTTGTGAAGTGACAGCAACTTATGTACTGCTCTGCAACAGGTGGTGTAAATTGGGTTGAGGGGGCATCCTGTGAAAGACCCTAAGCCAGATCATGTCAGCTTTCCCACAATTCTTTTCAAAGAAGAGATTGGCAGTCTGGGAGTATGTTCTCTGCCTTTTGTTTCCTTCAGAATGGGCTTTTGTTTTACAAAGGTGTGTAAGGTGTGAGAGACACTTTTGATATTTTGAGTGACACTATGTCAGCCTGAGGTAGTGGCTTAGCGCTCTAAGCCTCCTGTATGAATAACTAAATACCCTAGCACCACAGGTTCAAGTCCTCACTGTTCTAGTTTACCCCTTCTCTGTTACAGTAGAAAAAGCAAGTATCTTGCAAATGTACTGTACGGAAGACATTTGAAGAGACCTGAATTCTGCTACATGGGAATTTTACACATCCCATGGCACTCCCAGCAAAGGATTGCACTAGGGTCCATAATCAAAATCTGCCCTCTCACCCCTAAGTGTGGTATAGTGCACTGTGCATTCTCTGGTTGCCCACCTCAGCACTAAATGCATTTTGCTGGTGCGGTATGTCTATACCTTCTGGGAAGAGCTTTGTGCTTTACTGCCTTTACATCAATGTCGAATACTATTGCTGTGTAAAGACTAGAGAGGCATGTTTTGTACAGAGCAGGCGGGATCATGCAGGACAATGAATCACAGTGAAGACAGGGAGAAGGAGGGGATGTGAATAGTTAAAGAAGAATGTGCATTCAAGGCATTAAAAAAATTCCTACAACAACCCCACCCCCACTATTTCCCAGAATTCCCAGTACAAGCTCAGATAAAAATGCTTCCATCCTCTGGTCTTGTCTCTGCATTGTGTATGATGCGCTGCTAACACAGTTGTGTATTGTTCTTCTCTGGCCCTGGCATGCAGCAGTAGGTCAGGGGCTAGAGACTTATTCCTACCCAAAGATCTGTGATGGGGGCTGGGGAAGTAAAATTGTTCACAACACAGTGACTGGCAGGAGAGACAAAGTCAGGCTTTCTCCTTTGTGCTTTTGCATGTGAGCAGTTCATATTAGGGGAAAAAAAGTGAAATCAAGCTGATCATGTTGTGATTATCACAATTTATAGCCCAGAGAGAACAAGAAAGGGGTGTGGGGGGGGGCGGAGAGCACAAAATTCATTTTCAGTTAATAATGTGGAGTAGCACCAATAGAGGAACATGCAGAGGCTTGCCAAGGCAAGTAAAGTTTACAGAAGCCTTTGTATGACACACCTTTTGCATTTACAGCAGTGAGCCAATTTAATGAGACACCCAAAAAACTGCACCTTGCACAGATAAGCTCTGTGCATATGCCTGAGCTATGACATTAGGCATGCATCTGAGGCCTTGGCTTCACTTGCGAGTTACAGCGCTGTAAAGCTGCCCCCCGTCCACACTGGCAAGGCATTTGCAGCGCTGTATCTCCGTGGTTGCATCGCTGCATGTACTCACCTCCCCGAGAGGAATAGCGAGTATTGCGCTGCTGCTGCAGCGCTGCGGCACCAGTGTGGCTGCCCAATGTGCTGTGAATGGCCTCCAGAATTATTCGGCAGTATCCCACAATGCCTGTTCTAGCCACTCTGGTCATCAGTTCCAACTCTACTTCCCTGGCCTCAGGTAACCAACCATGTGACCCACCCTTTACATTCCCCGGGAATTTTAAAAATCCCCTTCCTGTTTGCTCAGCCCAGCATGGCGTGGAATGCTATCAGCGAATCTTTCCATGTGACAATGCCTCCATGCGCCAAGCGAGCCCCAGCATGGAGCAATGGTGAGTTGCTGGACCTCATCAGTGTTTGGGGGGAGGAAGCTGTCCAGTCCCAGCTGCGCTCCAGCCGTAGGAATTACGATACCTTCGGGAAGGTATCAAAGGACATGATGGAAAGGGTCCATGATCGGGACGCCCTGCAGTGCAGGATTAAAGTGAAGGAGCTGCGGAGTGCCTACCACAAAGCCCGCGATGCAAACGGCCGCTCAGGTGCTCCCCCCGCGACCTGCCGATTCTACAAAGAGCTGGATGCGATACTTGGGGTTAACCCCACCTCCACTCCGAGCACCACCATGGACACTTCAGAGCCGGTGTGGGGGGGAGGAGGAGGAAAACAGGAGTGATGGTGGTGGGCCAGATGGAGACACCCCGGAATCTCTGGAGCCATGCAGCCAGGAGCTCTTCTCGAGCCAGGAGAAAGGTAGCCAGTCACAGCGGCCGGTACTTGGTGGAGGACAAACAGAAGAGCAGGTTCACGGTAAGCTTTTTTTTTTTTTCGGGAAGGAATTTTTTTGGTGCGGGCTCTTTGGGAGAGGAGGGTTAGGCATGCATGCCTAGATGCGGAATAGTGCATTGATGTGGTTTATCACATTGCGGCAATTGGCCTTGGTAATCTCCTCGAATGTCTCATCCAGAACGTGTGCAATGCGCTTGCACAGGTTTATTGGGAGAGCCACCGTGGTCCTTGTCCCAGCCAGGCTAACGTGTCCGCGCCACTGTGCCGCGAGGTGCGTGGGGACCCTTGCTGCACACAGGCAAGCTGCATATGGGCCAGGGCGGAAGCCACATTGCAGTAGAAGACCCTCCCTTGCTTCCCAGGTCACCCTCAGCAGCGAGATATCGTCCAGGACGAACTCCTGTGGAAAATGTTGGGACAGTGTTCAGTGTAGGTGCCCCCTGAAGCTGTTGGCTCTCCCCAAGGCACAGAAACCCAGAGGACAGTGCAGCCCTGAAACAATCAGTCCCCCTTACTCACCATTTTGAGGCTCTTGTGGGATATGTGTGCTCTGTTTCAGATGGGAAAATTATGCTATTGTGTAGACCCTGTGTGTTTTCTACTCCTTAAGTGCGGGGGGAATCATTACTCTGTCTGGTATAAACAATGCTGCCTCTGTTAAATGTTGCGTTTTGCCTATACAGCTGCATCAACCTTGAGACCTCAGACGTCCCTCTTATCGCCTGCTCAGAGGCTGCAAAGACTCAGGAAGAGACTGCAAAAAAGCAAAGAAGACATGCTGCAAGAAGTGATGCGGCAATTTATTGAGAATGAGAAAGCACAGAACTGGAGGGAGAGAGAAAGCAGGATCCACCAGGAAAACGCAGCGCACCAGCGGCAAAGCACCGCGCACCGGCAGCAAAGCACTGATAGGCTCATAAGCATCCTGGAGCACCAAGCAGACGCTATCCAGGAGCTGGTAGCCATGCAGAAAGAGGAGCAGTACCGCAAACGCAAATGCCACCCTCCCCACAGCCCTTGTCCCAAAACTCTTTCCGTTGTGCCCCACTGTCACCTCCAACCCGCTTTCCCCAACTTCCATGTTCTTCACGCCACCCACTGCCTCCAACACCAGTATCTTCACCACCCAGCCCTGAAAACCATGACCCTTACTCTCTGCACTCAACCCCCATCACCATGCAGTATAGCTGTCCTGAAGTGCAGCATTCACTGCACAGCACACCAGACAGGACATACACAAATCTGTGATTGTACTGTTCCCCACTCCACCCCCTTGTTTCTTTTCAATAATTTTTTTTTCTTTGGAATAAATGGATTTTTTGGCTTTGAAAACATTCTTTATTATTGCATATAGTAAAAGACTCCTTAGCCCAGGAAATAAACAGGCACTGCAAGTCTCCTTGTCTGCTTAGCAAACACTGATTCCTAAAGATTGGAACTACTGCACTTCACTCCCGGTATATCACTGCTGGTTTTCAGCCTCAAATTGCTCCCTCAAGGCTCCCTAATCATTGCAGCCCCGCGCTGGGCCCCTGTAATAGCCCTGCTCTCTGGCTGTGCAAATTCAGCCTCCAGGTGTTGAACCTCAGAGGTCCATGCCTGAGTGAAGCTTTCACCCTTCCCTTCACAAATATTATGGAGGGCACAGCACGCAGATATAACCGCGGGGATGCTGTTTTCGGCCAAGTCCAGCTTCCCATACAGAGATCGTCAGCAGCCCTTTAAACAGCCAAAGGCACACTCCACAGTCATTCGGCACCGGCTCAGCCTGTAGTTGAACCGTTCCTTGCTGCTGTCAAGGTTCCCTGTGTAGGGTTTCATGAGCCACGGCATTAACAGGTAAGCGGGATCTCCAAGGATCACAATGGGCATTTCAACTTCCCCTACCATGATTTTCCGCTCTGGGAAAAAAGTCTCGGCCTGCATCTTCCTGAACAGCCAAGTGTTCCGAAAGATGCGTGCGTCATGCACCTTTCCGGGCCAGCCTGTGTTAATGTCAATGAAATGCCCACGGTGATCCACAAGCGCCTGGAGAACCATAGAGAAATACCCCTTCCGATTAATGTACTCGGATCCTAGGTGGGGTGGTGCCAGAATAGGAATGTGCGTCCCATCTATCGCCCCTCCACAGTTAGGGAACCCCATTTGTGCAAAGCCATCCACTATTTCCTGCATGTTACCCAGAGTCACAGTTCTTCTGAGTAGGATGCGATTAATGGCCTTGCAAACTTGCCTCAACACGATTCCAACGGTCGACTTTCCCACTCCAAACTGGTTTGCGACCGACTGGTAGCTGTCTGGAGTTGCCAGCTTCCGGATTGCAATAGCCGCCCGCTTCTCCACTGGCAGGGCAGCTCTCAATCTCGTGTCCTTGCGCCGCAGGGTGGGAGCGAGCTCCTCACACAGTCCCATGAAAGTGGCTTTTCTCATCCAAAAGTTCTGCAGCCACTGCTCGTCATCCCAGACTTCCATGACGATGTGATCCCACCACTCGGTGCTTGTTTCCTGAGCCCAAAAGCAGCGTTCCACGGTGCTGAGCATGTCCGTGAATGCCACAAGCAATCTCGTGTCGTACGCGTTACGCAGTTCGATAGCATCGTCGGACTCCTCACCCTCACTCTCACTGTCACTTTGGATCTTAAGGAATAGTTTGACAGCCAAATGTGACGTGCTGGCGAGATAAGTCAGCATACACCTCAGCAGTTCGGGCTCCATTTCCCGCAGACAGATTGCACTGCACAGAAACCTTTGAAAGATGGCGCCAAAGGTGAATGGAAACAAAGGGATTTCTGGGATGCGAAGCGATGCATCACGGGGCGTTGGAACAGGACCCAGAATGCCCCGCACCCACGCCCCCTTCCCACAACCCACGGCGCCAGAATGGGAAAAGGTGCTCTGTGGGATAGCTGCCCATAATGCACCACTCCCAATAGCGCTGCAATTGCCGCAAATGTGGCCACGACAGTGCGCTGGGCAGCTGTCAGTGTGAACAGACTGCAGCGCTTTCCCTACTCAGCTGCACAAAGTCAGGTTTAACTCACAGCGCTGAACATCTGCAAGTGTAGCCAAGGCCTAAAAGAGAAGTGAGCCACATGGCAAAGCCTAGATCCCTAACTAAATGAGGGCATAATCAGGTAAAACAACTATATGTCTCAACTCCTAGCCCAGCAAAATCTGCTTGCACCTCAACTGAAGAAATGAGGGGAAGATGGAAGGAAATGACCTTTGCAAATCTTGGTTCGCCCATGGAGGCGCATCCAAATCTGTCTTGCCCCTGCTCAGTGCTCTGAAGGAAAGTGATGCCCCACTGTGACCCAGGAACCTCTTGGTGTCAACTGGCAGAGGGCACAGGAGATGTCTAGAGTTTTACAGGGATCCCCTGGATCAGATATATGAATAATTCACTAAAGGGTGGCATGTGAGGTCTCTACAGTAGCCCACTGATCATCATAATCACTGTGAAATGTATGTCTGGATGATATTTGTTTTTACTGAAAATTATGTTCTTAAAAGCAGGTAACCAGAGGGTGACGTGTCTCAGACAGGTTCCTTTCAAGCAGGAGTAACAGACACTTATCTCTCTGGTCTTGTGTGCACTGGGCATTGAATGTCCCATTATGGATGGCTGTGGACACACTGAGCCAAATGCTAATCAAGAAATTGCAAAATCTCCAAGAGAGGAAATTTACAAGAAGAAATAAAGAGCAGGATGGGATCCTGGTAGGACTAAAGTCAGTGGATTGTTGGGGTATAACTGGGGATGGAGAGGCACACCCTGGATCCTTCACTGAGGAGGCAAGCTAGCCATGTATTTATCTTATGAACAGAGGCCCACAGCCAAACCTAGCTGTACAATGCTTGAAGGACTTTGGCTGAGCATTGCTCTATAGGACATGACAATATCTAGTTAAGTCTAGGTTCTGGAATGTGTGTTATGATTTTGTTTAATATGTAACCATTTGTTCCGATACTGTCACTTGCTATCACATGAATCTCCATACTGTTACTTGGTTTCACTATAAACACATCTAAGTGCTATGTGTTAAGCAGAGTGGTGATGTGGCTAAGCTGGGGTGCACTGATTCTTTTGAAACAGCCAATCTGTGAATACTGTGAGTGTCAGTGGACCAGGGGCTAGAAATTCCACAGAGATGCTCAGAGGATTTGGAGCATGCCAATCCCTGACAAGACACAGCAGGGCCTGTGTAGGGGTGCTTGTGTTGCCCATGAGAAGTGGAGTTGGGGAGTTAACCCACTGAAGGCACAGACAAGGCTTCCACATGCTAAGGGCAGGTGGTAGCAAGGTGCCTCACACCCTGGGTCCCCCCTGGGAAACATCGCATACACACCCCAGTGTGCTGTGGGGGACAATTTCTTCTCAACCTGAAAAGTGATAATCAAGAACCAATCAATCAAAAATCAACCCAATTAAGTATCTAACCCAGTTACGCACCAAGATACCATTGTTTTCCAAGTAACAGTCCATTTTTAAAATTTGAATTGTAGTAAACTGGATTCTGCCAATTTGTCTGCATGCAGACAATGCCAAGTGTTTAAGACTATTACAAATACGTAATCGCACCCACTATTAGATAAATGCTTTGGACTGTGTGATAATTCAGTAACTAAAGAGTTAATTATTCTCAAACCAAGAGGGAACACGTGGTTTGGTCCTATTGGCTAGAAACCCTGGAACACGCAAACTATGATACATTCTAAGGCCTGATCCTATTCCCATGGGAGTTGGTGGCAAATCTCTTAACAACTTCAGTAGAAGCAGGACTGGACCTGTAGCTTAGCTTGTTTTTAACGAGTTCAGAGATGGCTGCACCCAGATGCTGCTAAAAAGGGAAGGGCGCAGGCTTCAATGCTAATTAGATTGGTATTTAAATCTCTTTCCCTCCTTGGAAACCCTTCTCTGTGCTATGAAGTAGGGATCCAGGAGAAATGTTTTCTCAGTAATTACGCCAATAGCCAAAACCACATTTATCTGGAGGATCTGGATGTCACTTAGATCTCTGGAGTTCATAGATTTTAAGGCCAGAAGGGACCATTATAATCATTGTCTGAGTTCCTGCATAACACAGGGCATAGAATTCTGCTCAGTAATTGCTGCATGAACCCCATTACTTCTGTCTGAGCTACAGAATAGCTTTTAGAAAGCCATCAAATCTAGATTTAAACTCTCCAAGTGATGGAAAATTTACCCCTGGACAGGCAAAGAGGTTTGTACTATAATACACTCAGGAAAGAACCGCATGTAGCTCAGAGATTAAAGTAAGATAACTAGAAAGCAGCGATTAAAAAAAGAAATGTGTGTAATTATTAGGAACAACATGGATATGAGTTTCCGGTGCAATACCATTGCTTGCTAAAATGGATAATTCCATTCTGATACATGGGAATCTTTTACAGAAAAAAAGACCATCCATTGCCCCTTCACATTGCTTTGGTAGGACCATCAGTGAAATGCTGTGCTGGTCTCCTTTGCTTGAAATATATATAGAAAAGATAGAAAGACAAGGTAGGAAGTGGTGTGTTGGTGATTTGCTTTTCCTTCTGATCAGGCAATATAAAGCCAATTCCCCAGTGTGGTACTGGGGGCACTGTGCTACTGGAACTTCTCTATGTCAGGTGGGGAGCCACGGATGAGTCATTTCCAGCTAACATTTACAAAGGGATAAATGTAGCTTAGCTCTTAGTAGAAATGTTTGGCTGGTGGGTTAAGACAATTGAATAGTTTGCCTAAAGATGGATGCAAGTGTAGACACAGCTCAGGTACAATCACTAGACTGTGTGTAAATATTGTGTAACTACAATTACCTGCTTTGGTCTAAGCACAGAAAAACATTTGATCCTGTAGAAACGAGAGTCTGTATTGGGATCAGGTTGTCTCCTAAACGATCAGGCAAGGTAGGAAGTGAGCCCACTGTGTTTCAAAATGTCAGCTTGCTTTTCCAGAATACCTCCCACCCTACACAGCTAAATTCCTTTTGGGTGACATTGTGTCTTGTATGTGAGCTTCACTAAGATCTTGACAGCAAGCTGCATGTGTGGTTGAATTAAGCAGCCAGAGGAAAAATCAGGAAATAAACAAAATACAAGTTCAAATCCTGTGTCTACCGGGAAATGCCAATATGACATGGGATACCATGTGCTATCATACCAAATTAGAACATTGCTCCAGCATGTTTGGCATTTAGCAAGTGGCCAATACAGAAAGGTAACCATGCACCTAGACAAGGGTACCAAATCATGTAAATCCTCCTTGCAGGGGACTCCTATTGAGTTAAATGATTTGCCTGTATTGTTTTCAAACCTTGTGATGGGATTTATGTGCAGGTGAATAACAGGATTAGGCCCTAATTGTGATGCAGAAGAGAAATCCTTCCTGACCCTGCAGTTTACATGCTGATGTATGAGACTGTTTAACTAGAAATGTTTCTGTTGGGGGCAACAAGGTAGGTGAGGTGATATCTTTTATTGGACCAATTTCTGTTGTCTCGCTCATATCCTGGGACTCACACAGATACAACAACACCTCAAACAATGTTTCGATTGGCAAGTTGACAGCTGTTTTAATCTTTCCCACTTCAGTACCCAATGCTCCATCAGTCAAGTACTGAAAGGTTTGCTGTCTTTGTCTCATGCTTCAGAGATAGAGCACGAGATTTCTCCTATGTACTTTTTTGGGAGAGTTTTCCAGTCAATTGCCAGTCCCCCATCCCAGCACTCTGGAATAACTGAATCTTGGTTTTGGTTTCCATGGGTCATTAACTACTAGAGTACTGAGTAACACTCTTGGTATTTGCAGGAGCGAACGGGTTAACGGACAGCGACAGCGCAGTGGACCCCAGCAATGAAAGGGTTAATAGATGGTGTCAGTCTTGTGCAGCACCAAAAGGCTTACTGCACAATGGGGGCACAGTGGGTGTGGCCGAGAACCAGTAGTGAAAGAGGTCAGTGTACTTAATACAGACAAACAGGGTAAAGCGGACTCAGAGGCTGAGTCAGTGCCTTACCAGTCATCCTTATTTAAAAAAAAAAAATCAAAGAAACAGTAACTTCCTGCCAACTTCTTCTAAGGTTACATTTTTGATTCTGAGCTTTCTGAACCTGTGCACCAAGCCACCATTCTCTAAAATCTAGAGCTGGGCAAATAATGGATTTTTCAGTGCACCGGCAATTCCAAATAATAAATAAAATAATAATAATAAAAAGACCATACATTATCATTATGAATGGCTATGAATTGCCTCTGTGAATTGTTACTGGGCCAGGGAATGAGTGAGAATGACTCTGCAGTCCAGGGGCATTAGGACAGTGGTTCTCAACCAGGGGTACATATACCCCTGGGGGTACACAGAGGTCTTCCCAAGGGTACGTCAACCCATCTAGATATTTGCTTAGTTTTACAACAGGCTACATGAAAAGCCCTAGTGAAGACAGTGCAAACTAAAATTTCATACAATGACTTATTTATACTGCTTTATAGGCTATATCAGTGTTTCTCAACCTGGGGGTGGGGTGGAGGGATCACAATTTATTTTATAATTATACGGTAAAAATGAGAAAGGAAGCAATTTGTCAGTACTAGTGTGCTGTGGCATTTTGTATTTTATGTCTGACTTTGTAAGCAAGTACTTTTTAAGTGAGATGAAACTGGGGGTACGCAAGACAAATCAGCCTCCTGAAAGGGGTGCAGTAGTCTGGCAAGGCTGAGAACCCCTGGATTAGGGCACTCACCTGAGATGTGTGAGTCCCCAAATTCAATCCCTGCTCCAATGACTATTTAATTTATTTATAAAAAGTGGAACAACTTCAAGAGCAGAGACTGAAACTCACACCAGATTATCTCAGTGGCGAGGGGTGCTCTCCTGCAATGTGGGAGATCCAAGTTTAAATCCCTTCTCCCTATCAGGCATGGGGGGAACTGAACCTGGGTCTCCCAGATGAGTGCACTACCCATTGGGCTAAAAGTTATATCGAGGGCACCATCTCCTTCTCCTCCTATTGTTTTGTGACTCCACCCCCAAAACTGAAATACAATCACAGAAATGTAGGGCTGGAACAGACTTCAAGAGGTCATCTAGTCCATCCCCACACACACTGAAGAAGGATTAAGTATGCTTAGACCATCCATGGTGGGTGTTTGTGTGGCTTTAACTTCCAGCCATTGGTTCGTGTTATGCTGTTCTCTGTTAGGTTAAAGAGTCCTTTAATACCCACCTGGAAAATACTTACATACCATAATCAAGTCACCTCTCAATCTTCTTTTTGATAAGATAAATAGATGGAGCACCTTCAGTTTCTCAGTGTAAGCACTTTTTCCAACCCTCCAATCATTTCTGTGGTTCTTTTCTGTACCCTCTCCAGTTTTTCAGCATCCTTTTAAAAATGTGCATACCAGCACTCGACATGGTATGCCAGTATCAGTCTCATCGATGCCGTATACAAAGATAAAATCTTGATTCTTCTAAATTGTTAAAAAAATTAAATTTGCCTTTTTAAAATTCCCTATCCAACTACAATCCCAAGTACTCTTTAACCATCCCCCTTGTCTCCTCTGGGAAAAGTGACCCTGGCTTCACTTATTACTTTTATATCATTTATTGTATCTATTTCTTTGTTCCCCCCGCCCTTCTTTGCAGCTTGTACCCAACTGCCTTTCCTCTATCTAGCATTAGTTCGTCCTTTTTTTAAAAGGAACCAATATCTCCACAACTCCCTCAGATAATGGGCCGTCCGTATGGGATATCTGCCCTGTGTGGAGCTGGTAGATTGGGGCCCTAAGGGTTCCTCAAGGTGCCAGGGCAGATCCATACAGGTGTGAGATTCAATAAGGTAGAAAATCCATTGATCAGCTACGGAGAATGTATTCTGATATCACTAAAGTGAAGGCTGTGAAAGTGCCACTAAGGCCTGCCAGTTACCTAACCTCCTACTCAATAACCCGTTTGTCTCACCTCCCCAACCAAAAATCAATCTCCGAACCACACAATAAAGCTCACTTGAGCCGCAACCCACTGAACATTGGTTAGTAACTTTGAACCCAAAACACTTCAGCAGCTACACACACCACTACTAAAATGCAGACACAGCTGGGGTGAAGGACACCAGCTAACTACCACACAGCATCCTCATGTTGTGTGGGATAATTTTTGACCAAAGAAACCAGGTAAACCCTTATTTTATACTAAACTCTTTAATTGCCATTCAGAGCTGGGGCAACATCCATTTTTAAGATCGCATCTAACAGTCACCCCTTTACAGGGGGCTGCATGGCATTTAATTCCAACCTCTAGAACAAGCTACAAAGGGAAGTAATGGCTTCTCCAGCTCTTGATGTCTTCAGATCAAAACTGGATGCACTAATACTTTGAGCTATCAGCGTAATCCTGCTCATATTGAAATCAATGGCAAAACCCTTATTGATTTCACAGGGAGTAGAATTGGGCTGATTGCAAAAATATGAATATTTATTTACAGGTGTAACTCTCGGAAATGTACTTAATAGTTGTTATTTAATTTAGTGGGTGCCTGTAGCAACTAGACATGTATAACAATTTGTTTAAAATATATTATATAAAACTCTGGGAAGCTTCCACTAGGGAGCATTGAAGACCCTCTTCTGAGGTCTTCACAAATGACAGGAAGTGGGCTGTCATTTTTCCCAGGAATTAAAAGACACACACACACAAAGCCATTACAACTCACATCAAGTAAATGTATCTTACACCAGACCCTGGGGATCACTAGACTTCGGTGTGGGAAGAGCATCAAAAGAAGCAAATTCCACAGATGGAGTGCTCGGGTGACAATGCCCTGCCACCGCCCCTGAACAGTTCAGCCCTGAGCGATGACAACGAGAATCTCCCAGGCATTAAGCACCAGGGCAGGGTGCTCAGAAATACTTCAGATGGACCCGGCCAGAGGCATTAATCTCGTCCAGCATTGGGCCTTAGATCATATAAACTTTGCTACCTGGCCACAATGATCTGGTTACTGTGGCTCAGTCTGGCACACTAGCTCTGGGGACCCCCTGGTGGATGATGCCATTAACAGCAAGCTGGTAGGAGGGGGGCCGTGGGAACGTTTCTGCCGCAGTAACTGTCGCAGGGCCAATGGGGGAGGAGGAGGGCCTGGGCCTCAAGTAGGGTGACCAGAAAGCTTATGCTCCCTATACTTCTGTTAGTCTCAAAGGTGCCACAGGATCCTCTGTTGCTTTTTACAGATTCAGACTAACACAACTACCGCTCTGATACTCGATTTTATAGGGACAGTCCCGATTTCTGGGACTTTTTCTTATATAGGCTCCTATTACCCCCCACCCTTGTCCCGATTTTTCACATTTGCTGTCTGGTCACCCTACCCTCAAGCTCAAAGTGGGCCTCAAATTTAGACACTTGTTAATCTTTTGGCATTTGATAATTTTCGCAACTTCTTTGTATGCGCCTCGCTATCAGACCGAACCGTGACACTCTCTCAGCTGAGCGCTGCAAAGATTAGCAAATAAGAGATGTGAAAAACATTTGTTAAATTAAAAAATATTCAAATTATGTCTCCCCCTTTTTTGGTGCCTTATTTTGTTTTCACGTGTCGCCATTTTCTATCTGTATTGTGGCTGGGGGTGGGGGGGGCTCTGAGGGGCTCAGCGTCAGGGCACGAAGTTACCGGCGCCGCCCCAAGCTAAGCCGGACAAGCCCCCGGGAAAAGCACCGGCCGCAGGGGAGACGGGGCGAGGCGGGGCTCGATCTCCGGCTTCTTCAGCGGTGGGGCCACATTTTACCCGCGACGGGCTGGGCGCCCGGCTCCCCGCTCCCCGCGCCCATTCACGGACCCTGCCCCTCTTGGGCTGGGGCCTCAGACTCTCTGCGGCCCTGAGGGAGAAGCCGCCATCGTTAGCTAGGTACAGGGCTGCGGGCGACAATGGAACCCCAGCACCTACTCCCGGCGCAGAGCGAGGGAACTTCCGCCTCGGTAACCATCATGGCGGAGCAGCGCTCGCGCAGGCACGTAACGTGACTCCCCCGCAGAGACGGAGTAAGCCCCGCCTCTTCTGCCCTCTCTATGGTGCTTCCCCGAGCCGGTCCGTGCGTTGCGGCGTGTCTATGGTTTGCGCGCGGTGGCCTGTGGGAAGGCGGAGGAGTTATGGCCTAGGGGCTGGCCGCGCGCGCGTAGCTGGCCTGGGAGCGGAGCGGAGTGGGGCGGTGGCGCGGGGGGACCCGCTGTGTCTAAGGTAAGTCCTGACGTCGGGTGCTCCTGAGGGCGGGGGGGCCGGGAGAGGGGGCATGTCACGGGTGGGGGGAGCCATGTTGGGGGGCGGCTCTGGGGGAGGGGAGCCGTGTAGGGGCTCTGCTGACGGGGGCTGTGTGGCGGAGTGGGGGGTGTCATTAACGGAAGAGGGCGAGGGGTGCTGGAGAGGAAGGGGCGGGGGTTGACTTGGGGGAGCGGTGGGGGAGGGGGAGCAGGAGGGGGGGGCAGGGAAGGGTTATGCCGCTAGTGGAGACTTTAGCTTCAATGATGACATTTTACACAGTTCTTTTCATGCGGACGGTGTCATAAGTGAAGGTTAAACACCATTCCACGGTTAAAATAAAGTGCAATAGAAGGGTGTGGGGTTACTGCTAAAATCTAGCTCTGATATAACATTTTCTATCTACGCTCTTTACCAAGTATCAGAGGGGTAGCCGTGTTAGTCTGAATCTGTAAAAAAGTAACAGAGGGTCCTGTGGCACCTTTGAGACTAACAGAAGTACTGGGAGCATAAGCTTTCGTGGGTAAGAACCTCACTTCTCTTGCATCTGAAGAAGTGAGGTTCTTACCCACGAAAGCTTATGCTCCCAGTACTTCTGTTAGTCTCAAAGGTGCCACAGGACCCTCTGTTGCTCTTTACCAAGGAGGTCAGTATCATTATCCACATATTAGTGATGGGGAAGGTGAGGCACAGAAAAAGGCAGTGGCTTGCTTCAGGTGACCCAATAGGCCGGCTGGACCTCCTTAGTCCACTGCTCTAGCCACTGGGCCGTACTGCCTTCCAGGGAGAAAGAAGATACAGCACTCAAAAACTAATATTTACATGCACCAGGGCATGTTGGACAAATCAAGATAGGACTGTGATGCATACAAAGTTTTAGACACTTTTTATGAAAACACTTAAGCGTAATGTTCCTGCTTGTACAAATGTATATAGAGAGATTAAGAATTGTCTCTCTTTGATCACTTGATCATTGCCTGTTAGGTTCACTCCCTCTGGGACACCTGGCATTGGCCACTGTCGGTAGACAGGATACTGGGCTAGATGGACTTTTGGTCTGACCCGGTACGGCCTTTCTTATGTTCTTACAAATGTTTGGATAAGAGTTGAAATGAGATGGGAAGATCTAGAAAGGCAGATCTACAAAATAGGAAATGTAGAATAGAGAGCTTGCTCATGCCATTGATGATAGCCTTGTGTTGAGAGAAATGAAAGAAAGCTAGTAACAAAGATTTTCATATGTTATCAGTGTGTCTCATTTGAGATAAACAGTAACTTTTGACTAATTCCATTTATAGACATTAATTATAGATTAATTTGCATGTGTGATTTGACTCGTGATATTGACTCATTTTTGAAAAGGAAAAAATGGAAATGTATTGACTTTTTATAATACTTTGTCCTTCTTGAAAGGAGCTTCCTATGTATATAATAATCTCATGTCCTGTGTTTCTTTTCCCCCTCCCCTTCCTGACAGATTAATGAAAATCTGAATAGGTTATTCAGTTAAATAAAATGCGTCTTGGATGCAGCACTGTTTGCCAAGTTGTAGTTTACACTCTTTAACTGTAGCAAGAGCTGTGGTTGCTGCTATAATTCCATGAGTAATGTACTACTTCAGTTAATGTCTTTTACTATGACTAGTGGTAATTACCATATTTTGCATTTGATCTTGAAGTAATTAAGATGACAACAGCGGCTAGGCCAACATTTGAACCTGCAAGAGGAGGAAGAGGAAAAGGAGAAGGAGATTTAAGTCAGCTCTCCAAACAATATTCCAGCAGAGATCTTCCTTCTCATACTAAAATTAAATACAGGTAAAGGCCAGTTTCTTTTCTTGCACAACGTGGTGTACAGTGAATTATTCTCAGACTTGCACTGCTACTGAAAGAGAAATATTTACATGTTAAACACTGATAATGTACTTAGCACCATACAGGCCCAAAATAAAGGCATTGCACCTGCCACAGTGAGGGTGCAGTGATGGAAGGATAGAAGAGTTTCCAGTCTGAAGAGCAGACACTGAAAATAGGATGTTTTTGAAGTAATTATAGTATTTTCATATTTATTGTATTTACTTGTTTCTTGTGGGCACCACAACATAAATTAGTCTTTAGAAGGAGCCTGAATAAGAAAAAGGGTGAACTGTATTGACCAGAGCATTCTGTGCATAAGGGAAAAGATACAGGGTCATGTGAAGGAGGGAGGAGGAGGAGATGATGTCTCATTCATCATTATCCTAATCCTCACCAAGGCTGGTATTTGCAGAGCAAAGAAGCTGATGGGAGGCATGCTAAAAGATGGAATAAGAGATGTATGTAGGGGTGGGATTCTATAGGGCCTTACAAGCCAGGACAGAGGTTTGAAGTTGACACATTGGGCAAAAAGGAGCCTGTGGAGAAAGTCAAAGGTGGGGAATAATTAAGTCACATTGGGCAAGAAAGATCATTTTTATAATTGTGCTTTGGAAGAGTTGGGGGTGAGCAACATGGATGTCACATAGGCTACAGAAGAGGACGTTTTAGTAATCAGTGTGGGAAATAATTCATTCATCACATGATCTGTTTACAGTTAGGACAGAGGAGTGTTTGGATCTTCAATATGTTGTGGAGGAAGAAATGGCAAGTTTTGGATACTGTTTGAGATAGAAACTCAAAATTTAAAGAGTGTCAATTTGTAAAATAACAAAAATGTGCAGTGACGGGTCAGGGGAACTTAGACAAGTGTAATATCAACTACCTTTAACTGTTTTTTTTTTAAGAGATTAAATTTCAATCTCACTTCATTACATTTTGAAATGCTTTGTCCATCTCTCTTGCTGTGTGCAAGACTCATATAGGTGGTAAATGAAGCATGCTGGAAATATAACAAAACTGTACGCAAAATGCTGTCAAAAGCACAGTATAAAAATGGAGGTGTTTCTCTACTTTTTAGTTAACATTTTAGGTGTTTGTAAGAATATTATAGAAGACATTTTCAGACAAATATGTTTTTTAAAAGTTAATATTGTCCCTTGAAATAGAAGACAAGTAGGATGTGTCATACTGGTTTTCCACTTTCTCAGAGAAGTAGCAGTGGGGAAAATACATGCATAAGCACATACACTGAATATTTTAACAAATCTTCTGGGTGCTTTTTAATAATGTCTTCATTATGTCCCTGTTCTTTTACAGCTGATCTGAAGGATGGCTTTGTTAAATAGTACTGCATCCTTGAACCTTGTTGCAATGTTTTAGTCTCCCTTGTTCTGTTTTGAATTATATGTTGTATTTGGGGTTCTTGTGGTTGTATCAGCCACAAGCCACTCAGTTATGGGATCTGCAATTCCTGATTGTTATTTATACAGTAAGAAAATGAGCAAATTACTACACCATAAAAACAGACTTGTGCACACAGTATATTAATAGCTGCTTGAATCTGGGTTTCGTCCAGGCACTGTGTACACTTATTTCCAGAACAGAGGAGTGAAATGAATTATTGCTCACTTCATTCATTTTAGTTCTTTTAAAGTTTTCCACAGCAAATTCAACACTGCCTGAAAAAGGCTTGCATTAATGTGTGTCAAATATGAATGAGTTGTTGCTCTTGGCTGAGACCTCTTAAATATGCATAGTGTGTCTGTAATATTTTATTGAAGCTATTAATTCCATTTGCCCCCTCTTCCCACTTGCTTGTTCTTCTAGAATACAAGTTAGTGAATCATCTAATTTGCAGGTGGATAAACCATCTCTCTGCAAGGATAAACTATAGTCATCTGATACATCTATCTGGGATTAACTGAAAACACATTTTAATCTTGATCTTGGGATGTTATAACTGTCAGAGAATGTCGGCCAGAATGTCAGGTCCTGGTGAATGTTGGCTAGGACGTGATACACTACTAGGTGTCTTAGAAGTACCTAAGAGAAATGGATAGGGTCAGTCCCTATTTTTATAGAAATTCTGTGATGTCTTTAAAATCCATTTGGAAGCCACTGGAAACTGGATGAAGTTTTAATGTTACTGAAGGATGGGGGGATGCCCCTTGAGTAGTATTTCATCCTCCTTGTATAGCTCTGCAGAATCATTCTGACTTCTGGTAACTAGTTTGTCATTCCAGAACTTTCAGGCCCACGGGGGCAAATGCTACAAACTGGGAACTGTCTACTTCACCTTCCCTTTCTTACTTTTTTTTCTCATTGCCTATTCTAGACAGACCACTCAGGATGCCCCCGAGGAGGTGCGTAATCGTGACTTCAGAAGAGAACTGGAGGAGAGAGAACGAGTTGCTGTAAGAGAAAAGAACAGAGACAGACCAGCAAGAGGTGAAATGAAACTTCTACTAAACAGAAAATTACATCCTGTAATGAATCCATGCACTTCTGTCAGGATATCATGGGAATAGAATCCACAACCTACTTGAGCTAAAGGAAAACCTTTGTCACTAATAGTAAAACACGTATCATTTATGGGCCAGCCACTAAAGCATGACTGTTACAAATACGTTGCCAGTTCATGACAGTACTGAAGGAGCTTTTATTCTTGTACTGCTTGGAGGAAACCCATTATGTGGATTTTTTTAGCCTTGGCAAGACAAATAATGCATTACAAAATATGTGAGCTTGTTAGTGGATAATGAAGAATTCCTCTGAAATTAATATTTCAAATAACTCCTTGTGTTCTGTAGTGCTGATGTATGTGAAAATGTAGGCACTACTGATTGTGTGGATCATCTAAAATGTATCTAGATACTTAAACAACATTTGTGGTAAGAAAATGGGGACATTCAAACTCTGTGGGCTGCAAAAGCTGTCCTGATTAGGTCCAGACTGCCAATGTTTAGAAGCAGCCCATATGCAACACTCAGGATTCCTGTCTCCTTGGGATATGTGGAGTTGGCTCCCTTTCCTCTTCAAATAATGACATGAAGAAACTCTACAAAATGAACCTCTTGAGTTTTTGGGGTGCCAGTTCCACTGCCATGGGATGTCTCTGCAGGGGAGGTCAGTTCAGACATCAAGTCATTTGATTCCAGAAGTTAGATATTGCAGGATGAAGTTTGGTGATTCTGCTTTACTGTCGATCTTACTAACTTGTACAAATGTTCATACATTTTCCTTTTTTAACTTCTCAGAGCACACCACGTCCTCTTCGGTGTCTAAGAAACCTCGATTAGATCAGATTCCTGCAGCAAACCTTGATGCAGATGATCCACTCACAGATGTATGTATTTTCAGTTCTCCTCAAATCTCTTGCTTTTCCTTAGGGTACTCAATAGTGGTACATACTGCATTCACAGATCTGTTAAGGACCAGACCTCCAGATAATCGTTCCAGCACATCTGGTCTCTTTCTTTAACAAGTTACTGTATCTGGAGTTTGGTGGAATGTAGAATTGTTCAGAGGACCCTGCTTTCACACCCTAACAGCAGTTTGAAGAAATCACTTTTCACACACACCTGGCAGTAGCTAGGAAGCTAATGGAGAGGGGTAAAATAGAAGGCTCTGGGTGGTAGATAATGAGGATCTTCCTTCCAAAAGTTATTGGGAATGAAGTGGATTTAAATTTAATCAAAACCTAGGTAGCTAGAGTTTCTGATGCTGATGTTCCACACTCTTACTCTCATTATTTTGTAACAATATTAACATTTTGTGCTGTTCTGGGTGCATGTGGCACATTCAATAGCACAATATTAATTTTGCTTCTAAGTAGTATTTGGAAGTTCCATTCAAGGCCATCTTGTGCTAGTCACTATACACTCCTTTAGCAAAGAGACAGTTCCTGCTCCAAACAGTTTACAATTTTAGCATACAACTAGAGACAACTAATGAATTAAAATCAAACAAGGAGTGAGGGAGGTTGAGGTACAAGTGAAATGATTGTTTGGAGTCAGTAATTGTATCAGCATGCCAACTGCCTAGCCATTGGATGCAAGTAATGAATTACATAGTCTGGATAAGAACAAATGCATCCATTTGTGCCTTGCTTTTAATGTTCGAGGACAAAAGAATAATTTGTATTACTTGCTGTCATTGCAACCTCCAAAACACT
Source organism: Malaclemys terrapin pileata (assembly GCF_027887155.1). NCBI lineage: Eukaryota > Metazoa > Chordata > Testudines > Emydidae > Malaclemys > Malaclemys terrapin. The sequence goes on from NC_071505.1 coordinate 324,828,039, forward strand.
TCAGGAACCCACTTCTTGCAAATTCTAGTCTGTCTTAGGCAGTCCTGGTTTTACAACGTTTGGGCAAAATATTTGGTTCTGTGTAATTTCTTTTTCCAGAGTAAATGTATACTTTTCACAATAGACAGCTGGTTTTATTAAATGGAATGAAGTAACCAACCCACCATTTCCTCCTGTTAGGAAGATGATGAAGATGAGGATTTTGATGAAGAGAGTGATGACGATACTGCAGCTCTTCTGGCTGAACTAGAAAAAATAAAAAAAGAGAGAGCTGAAGAACAGGCCCGAAAGGTAAAATCTCACCAGTTAAATGGGCTCTTTGCTTGAAAATTAATTTACAAAAAATGCAGTTCACAATATACTAGAAACCACACTGAAAGTGATAGAGTGTAGAACTATTAAAAACAAGTAAGAAGCACATTTTAATACTGCAGTAGCCCTTTAAAAGGACATTTACCAGGAATAAATTTCTTATTTAAATTTTTTTATGGGGGGAACTTAGTACTCCATTAAAGGGAAGTGCCAATGGCGGCAGTTAGAGCCAGGCATGGCATGGGGTACTGTGCAAACCAATGTACTTAATCCCTTAACAACCTTTCAGTTCCTATGCCAAGTGGTTCTTGGCTAAAGACTGCCAGTTTGCCAAACTATATTATGGGTTTGATAAGTACTTCTGGAGATTTGACTAAGGCCACTCAAGGTGAGTGAGGGAATATCTTTTCCTGGACCAATAAATAGGTCAGATATAGAGTGATCGCTTTGTGAACAGTGTTCACCCACAGGCAATGTGGTGTTTTTGTCTTATTTTCCTGGGTGAGTTCATTTGATAGTATAGTGATTGTCTGGTTTCACCCACATAGTTGCTATTGGGGCATTTTAGTGCACTGGATGAGGTATATCACGTTGTGATAGGCATGTGTAGGACCCATGGATCTTGAAAGGTGTGTTGTTGGGGATGTTGATCATTGTAGTAGTGGAGAGATGTCTGCAGGTTTTGTATCTGTTGTTCTGGCAGGATCTGGTTCCACTTTGAGTTGGTGCAGGGGTGGACAACCTGAGCCTGAGAAGGATCCAGAATTTACCAATGTACATTGCCAAAGAGCCACAGTAATATGTCAGCAACCCCCCATCAGCCCCTCTCCTTCCTCCCCCCCCCGCACCTCCCACCCACCGGCAGCCCTTCTGACCTCCCAATCGGCTGTTTCATGGCGTGCAGGAGGCTCTGGGGGGAGGGGGGATGGAGGGAGCAAGGGCATGGCAGGCTTAGGGGAGGGGACGGGAAGGGGTGGAATGGGGGCAGGGCCCGTGGCAGAGTCAGGGGTTGAGCAGTGAGCAACCCCCGGCACATTGGAAAGTTGGTGCCTGTAGCTCCAGCCCCGGAGTCGGTGCCTATACAAGGAGCCGCATATTAACTTCTGAAGAGCTGCACGTGGCTTCGGAGCCACAGGTTGGCCACCCCATGGTTGGTGTATTCTGGTCTGTGGGGAGTTGCTTCTGATGCTGAGCTTGGAGAGATTGGTCAGTTGAAGGCCAAAGGAGGGGGTTCAGGAAAGATTTACTTCAGGAGAGAGTCCCCATCAAGTATGGAGGTGGTTGTTTGATGATACCCCAGTGTGGGGTGGTAGGTGACAAGGGATGTGTTTCTGTTTTGAAGCAGGTTCTCTCGAGGTGTTTGGGTGGCCCATTCCATTGTGTGATCTACTTCTCTGGTGAAGTGTCTTTGTTTAGTGAAGGCAGTTTTGAGTGTATTAAGGTCTAGATCCCGGACTTTCTTCTTAGAGCATATTCTATGGTATCTTAGTGCCTGGCTGTAAATAACAGATTTCAGGTAACAGAACTTGGTCCAATAAAAGATATTACTTCACCCACCTTCTCTCTCTAGTACCATGGGACCAACCTGGATACAATACAACTCTATAAGGCTACTTAGTGCAGTTTCATTTGAACTTAGAGTTGGCATAGCTGGCTTCTCTGCCACCCTCATCATCAGCCCCTGGTGTAAGGGATGGGGAAGAGGTATGACTGGAATGCAATGTGTTCAGTAATCTCTGGCTGCCAAACATATCTCTGGGGGGGTCATTGTCCACTGGGGTACTCTAGAACAGCCTATTATGGCACAGCCAATTTAGAATCAGCCAGAATTGGGGACCTGCCAGAAAGTCCTTTGTGGCCTTTCTTCTCACTGGATACAGCTGAGACTCTAGCCTCTAGTGTTGATAGCACAGGAAACTATTTTCAAGCTTATGTAGGGTATTATAAACAGGGAAATGAGAAATGCAAATCTGTTAGTTTATGGTGCCTCTCATCTACTTTACCTATGCTCGTGCAATGCCACCTTTCAGTTGCGTACCATTGGTCATGGTTGTCCAGAAGTTTGGAATGGTGTCCCAAATTCTGTGCTTAACAGAATTTAAAGATGTGGTGTTAGAATGTTTTACGTTTTGAAGGTCTGGTATAAACAAGGCACTGTAATCTTCAATTTGATCAGTTTTGCACATGCTGAAGCCTAGGCTGCCCCCCAAGCTTTAACTCAACTAGCTTTGCATGTTACAGTAGGGATGCTCAACCTACAGCCCACGGGCTGTACATGGCCCACCAGAGCATTTCATAAGGCCCGCGGCAATATAAACAATATACTAATGGCCAATTTCTTTTATCGTGAAAGTTGAAGGGGTGAATCAGCCCTGGTTAGATTTGGAGCTGTGGTTCTACTATTGATATTCCAAATACCTGCTGCTGAGCCTACCAAACTAGTCCATTTTTAAAATTAAAAATGTACTTGAAAGTGTCTTTCTCGTACCTCTGTGCCTAGGATTTGCAGCATGTACCATATGTAATGATAGCCCGTAATCTGAAACTATGCTCTGCAGTAGTAACTTGGCCTAGCAGGACTTATTTAACAGCCTGGCAGCCTTACCTCAGAATTGTCCTGCTTTAAAACTTATTTAAACACAGTGAGTTCAGTGTATCTGTTTTCGCAGTAGTATGAAGAGACTGCTGTTTCTGTGATCCTAGAAAAGGCTCTTCTTGCAAGGAAAACTTATAATTTCAATTGGACTGAAAGTTTGAATTATAATTCTGTCTATTAAATAGTTTAGTTTGTTCACACTGATCTACAGATGGCTTTGCATTGGGAATGTAATGGTTTGGAATTGCTGTGCATAGAAGTGTATTTCTTGATTTATATTAAATATACAAATATGGGCGTGTGGGAATTAAATTTCTGAAGGTACATTTAATGTTCCACTAGAGGGCACTTGAAGCTGTGAAGTATATAGCACAACATTCATCTGGCTTTTGCTGTCCTTTTTTTTTTAACTGTTAATATTCTTTATCCTCGTTGTAATCCTCTTTTTGAGAATAAGTCAGTGTGTAACAATTCACGTATAGACAGTGACCTAAAATGAATCGGTGTTTCCTCCTAAGAAGAAATGCTAAGTAAGTATTATTGGATCTGGTGGTACATGTTATCACACACTTGCTATATATTTTAGTGGGAAGGAGATGTCTGTTCTTTGCTACTGTCTCTCAGCCAGTGGCTGAAAATTATTATATATGTAGGCATAAAAGCATTTTTAAGTAAATATTGATGACTTCAGAGTACTTTGAAAAAAAAAATTTATAGCACTAGCCTGAAAATTAAGTCCATACTAATCAAAATTGTATATAAAAGACATGATTTGCAGAATATTACGAAATAATATAAATTGAGATAATTTAAATATGGTTCCCTCTTACTGTCATTGGAGGCACAGAAAGCCTGTTAGTGAGATCAAGTTAAGGAGCTTCATTATGATGGCAACAATAAAGATAAACATCTCTGTAGATTGCTAAATTTAAAAACAAAAAAAACACATTCCCCATCCAAGTGTTCTCCTATCCTTCGGCACTTAGGATGGATTAAATGGAAAGCTTGCAAAAGATCAGGAAAAGGTAAAGTAGCCATTTTAATTTAAGAGGAAGCAGAAGTAAGGGATTTGGAGTCCAGAAATCTCTAGGATGGATCATCTTGTTTTGCTAAAAGAAGTGGACAAAGGGGAGTGAAAACTTTGTTTTTGCACCTACCACATTGGTTCATGGAGAGGGTTTGCTTTCCTCTCCAACCCCGAATTAGCTGCATGCCCTCTTCACTGGCTTAGCTCCCATTGGCTTATTCCCTCACTTCCCGGCAGCATTTGGAGTCACTGCTGCCCTCTAGGCCATCCACTGAAACAGTGGGTTTCCTGCTATGGAAGTGAGCTTCATGAGAAGAAATTCAGCCCCAGGCTGTAGTGTACTCTCCTGTGGAAACTGGGGGGGCCTATGAGTGGACAACTGACTCCCTACATCCAGCCCTGGCCCCACACATGGAGGGACTGCCCACTCCCCATCCATAATTCACCAAGTCTCCCCTGCCCCCCAGGTGGATCCCAACCTCAGAGATTGCTTCCAAAGTGTCTTGAGAAGAGGACGATGACACTTCCATAAAAGTGACTGACCTGCCCACCACTTCTGCACAGGAGTAAGATTATTCTTATGAGCATTGATCTCGATGCACAGGGTAGCTGCTGCATCAATTTCCCACCTGTAAAAGGATATTTCCTTACCTCAGGGGAGCTGACATTTTATGATTATGGTTGTGAAGGACTTTGCATGTCAGGAGTACCTGACATCTTCCAAACTATCAAAATGTTTTACAAACCGTAGTCCAATGCTGCAAACTTCATGGATGTGAGTCATTCCACTGTCTGCAGTGTGATGACACATGTGAGTAGTTAGTTACTTGCATGCATGATTGACTCCTGGAGGAATTCTGCACCAAAAAATTAAAATTTCTGCGCAGAATATTTTAAAATTCTGCAAAATTCTGCATATTTTATTTGTCAAAATAACAATATAATCATACCAGTTTCAATTATTTTTGGTCATTTATTTCAAAATACCTGTCAGCAAGTATGTCTAGAAGATAAGATGATAAATAACAGTCAGCATGGATTTGTCCAGAACAAATTGTGTCAAATCAACCTAATAGCTTTCTTGGACAGGGTAACAAGCCTTGTGGATGGGGGGAAGTGGTAGACATGGTATATCTTGACTTTAGTAAAGCTTTTGATACTGTCTCACATGACCTTCTCATAAACAAACTAGGGAAATGCAATCTAGATGGAGCTATTATAAGGTGGGTGCAAAACTGGTTGGAAAACCATTCCCAAAGAGTAGTTATCAGTGGTTCACAGTCAAGCTGGAAGGGCATAACAAGTGGGGTCTCGCAGGGATCAGTTCTGGGTCCGGTTCTGTTCAATGTCTTCATCAATGATTTAGATAATGACATAGAGAGTACACTTATAAAGTTTTTGGACGATACCAAGCTGCGAGGGGTTGCCAGTGCTTTGGAGGATAGGATCAAAATTCAAAATGTTCTGGACAAACTGGAGAATGGTCTGAAGTAAAAGGACTCTACTTAGGAAGGAACAATCAGTTGTACACATATAAAATGGGAAATGACTGCCTAGGAAGGAGTACTGTGGAAAGGGATCTGGGGGTCATAGTGGACCACAAGCTAAACATGAGTCAACAGTGTAACGCTGTTGCAAAAAAAAGCGAACATCATTCTGGGATGTATTAGCGGGAGTATTGTAAGCAAGACACGAGAAGTATTTCTTCCACTCTACTCCGTGCTGATTAGGCCTCAACTGGAGTATTGTGTCCAGTTCTGAGTGCCTCATTTCAGGAAAGATGTGGAGAAATTGGAGAAGATCCAGAGAAGAGCAACAAAAATGATTAAAGGTCTAGAAAACATGACCTATGGGGGAAGATTGAAAAATTGGATTTGTTTAGTCTGGAGAAGAGAAGGCTGAGAGGGGACATAAGTTTTCAAGTATGTAAAAGGTTGTTACAAGGAGGAGGGAGGAAAAATTGTTGTTCTTAACCTCTGAGGATAAATTACAGCAAGGGCGCTTTAGGTTGGACATTAGGAAAAACTTCCCAATTGTCAGGGTGGTTAAGCACTGGAATAAATTGCCTAGGGAGGTGATGGAATCTCCATCATTGAGGATTTTTAAGAGCAGGTTTGGACAAACACCTGTCAGGGATGGTCAGAGGTGGGCAAACTACGGCCCGCGGAACCCTCCTGCCTGGCCCCTGAGCTCCTGGCCCGAGAGGCTGGAGATATACCAATCTCATAGAACTGGAAGGGACCCTGAAAGGTCATCGAGTCCAGCCCCCTGCCTTCACTAGCAAAACCAAGTACTGATTTTGCCCCAGATCCCCTAAGTGGCCCCCTCAAGGATTGAACTCACAACCCTGGGTTTAACAGGCCAGTGCGCAAACCACTGAGCTATTCTCCCCCCCCACCCCCTCAGTCTTTGTACTGACACATAAGAAGAGCAATATGGATTTTGGAGCAATCTCTGAGCTGCTTATTCCTGGGCCTGATCATATCCCAGAGGTGTGAAGCTGAGACAGCTAAGATTCTGTTTGGGTCTTTTTGATTTGAAACAACCCACACTCAAATGCCTGGAGAGTTGTAACGTTCAGACAGGGAGTGGGTAGGGGAAGATTAATATGGAAAATTCTAAAACTCAGTGAAAACCTTTTTTGGCTGTAGGAGAGGGGACTCTGCAGCTTGGGCTGAAATGTATAACTAAGGGTAGAGAAGGCATAATTCATTGTGGTACTTAAAATGTCAATTTTTTTAACGTCATGGTTCCAGAACATTAAATACAGTAGGTGATTTTTACAAAATGTGCCTGTGTGGGAGGACATAGCCAAGTAAAACAATATAAAATCTACAAGCCCCATCTTTAAAACTAGCCTGCATCTTAAAGCTGTTCAAATACATTTAAATGTCATCCAACCTAGAACAACTTCTGAGCCATTGAGTGCCATAAATTGATTACTGCCAACTTATTACTACTAGTTCTACTCTGCAAACTGACTAAAATTGGCATTGCCTTTCAACAGATCTGCTCCCTGTTTGTATTCAGAGTCTTGACTGTTGATTTTTAGTGACCAAAATAAGCTTGAAAAGTTTGTTATTCCTGTTAGCTTTGCTGTCCGTGCAGGGCAAAAAGTGAGCAAACTGTTGCGAGTCAGCAGCATTGCTAAGCTGCAAACACTAGGAAGAATTAGTAGGGGAAGCAAAAGTGGATGGGAACCTGGGAGGCAGTGACCATGAGATGGAAAGTTCAGGAACCTGACACAAGGAAGAAGAGCAGCAGAATATGGACCCTGGACTTCAGAAAAGCAGACTTTGACTCCCTCGGGGAACCAATGGGCAGGATCCCCTAGGAGAATAACGTGAAGGGGAAAGGAGTCCAGGAGAGATGGCTGTATTTTAAAGAATCCTTATTGAGGTTGCAGGAACAGACGATCCCGATGTGTAGAAAAATACTAAATATGGCAGACGACCAGCTTGCCTTAACAGTGAAATCCTTGCTGATCTTAAACACAAAAAAGAAGCTTACAAGAAGTGGAAGATTGGACAGATGACCAGGGAGGAGTATTAAAATATTGCTCAGGCATGCAGGAATGAAATCAGGAAGGCCAAATCACATTTGGAGTTGCAGCTAGCAAGGGATGTTAAGAGTAACAAGAAGGGTTTCTTCAGGTATGTTAGCAACAAGAAGAAAGTCAAGGAAAGTGTGGGCCCCTTACTGAATGAGGGAGGCAACCTAGTGACAGAGGATGTGGAAAAAGCTAATGTACTCAATGCTTTTTTTGCCTCTGTCTTCACGAACAAGGGCAGCTCCCAGACTACTGCACTGGGCAGCACAGTATGGGGAGGAGACGACCAGCGCTCTGTGGAGAAAGAAGTGCTTCAGGACTATTTAGAAAAGCTGGACGAGCACAAGTCTATGGGGCCATACGGGCTGCATCCGAGGGTGCTAAAGGAGTTGGCTGATGTGATTGCAGAGCCATTGGCTATTATCTTTGAAAACCCATGGCAATCGGGGGAGATCCCAGATGATTGGAAAAAGGCTAATGTAGTGCCCATCTTTTTAAAAGAAAGGAGGAGGATCCGGGGAACTACAGGCCAGTCAGCCTCACCTCAGTCCTTGGAAAAATCATGGAGGAGGTCCTCAAGGAATCAATTCTGAAGCACTTAGAGGAGAGGAAAGTGATCAGGAACAGTCAGCATGGATTCACCAAGGGCAAGTCATGCCTGACTAACCTAATTGCCTTCTATGACGAGATAACTGGCTCTGTAAATGAGGGGAAAGCAGTGGACGTGTTACTCCTGGATTTCAGCAAAGCTTTTGATATGGTCTCCCACAATATTCTTGCCAGCAAGTTAAAGAAGTATGGGTTGGATGAATGGACTATAAGGTGGATAGAAAGCTGGCTAGATCGTCGGGCTCGATCGTCGGGCTCAATGGGTAGTGATCAATGGCTCCGTGTCTAGTTGGCAGCTGGTATCAAGTGGAGTGCCCCAAGGGTCGGTCCTGGGGCCGGTTTTGTTCAATATCTTCATTAAGGATCTGGAGGATGGTGTGGATTGCACCCTCAGCAAGTTTGCAGATGACACTAAACTGGGAGGAGTGATAGATACGCTGGAAGGTAGGGATAAGATACAGAGGGACCTAGACAAATTAGAGGATTGGGCCAAAAGAAATCTGATGAGGTTCAACAAGGACAAGTGCAGAGTCCTGCACTTAGGACAGAAGAATTCCATGTACTGCTACAGACTAGGGACCGAATGGCTAGGCAGCAGTTCTGCAGTTCACAGTGGACGAGAAGCTGGATATTAGTCGACACTATGCCCTTGTTACCAAGAAGGCTAACGGCATTTTGAGCTGTATAAGTAGGGGCATTGCCAGCAGATCGAGGGATTTGATCATTCCCTTCTATTCGACATTGGTGAGGCCTCATCTGGAATACTGTGTCCACTTTTGGGCCCCACACTACAAGAAAGATGTGGAAAAATTGGAAAGAGTCCAGTGGAGGGCAACAAAAATTATTAGGGGGCTGGAACCCATGACTTATGAGGAGAGGCTGAGGGAACTGGGATTGTTTAGTCTGCAGACGAGAAGAATGAGGGGGGATTTGATAGCTGTTTTCAACTACCTGAAAGAAGATAAATCTAGACTGTTCTCAGTGGTAGCAGATGACAGAACAAGGAGTAATGGTCTCAAGTTGCAGTGGGGGAAGTTTAGGTTGGATATTAGGAAAACCTTTTTCACTAGGAGGGTGGTGAAGCACTGGAACGTGTTACCTAGTGAGGTGGTGGAATCTCCTTCCTTAGAGGTTTTTACGGTCAGGCTTGACAAAGCCCTGGCTAGGATGATTTAGTTGGGGAATGGTCCTGCTTTGAGCAGGGGGTTGGATTAGATGACCTCCTGAGGTCCCTTCCAACCCTGATATTCTATGACTCTGGGTAACGTAAATTACATTGTGGCTGGCTTTGCACAAATGAATTTCCCTAACTGCAGAGGGGCGATAGATGGGACGCCTATTCCAATTCTGGCACCAGCCCACCTAGCCTCAGAGTACGTTAATTGGAAGGGGTATTTCTCTATGGTTCTCCAGGCACTTGTGGATCGCCGTGTGCATTTCATTGTCATTAATGCATGCTGGTCAGGAAAGGCGCATCTATCAGAACACAGGCATGTTCAGGAAGTTGCAAGCCGGGACTTTCTTCCCAGACCAGAAGATCACTGTAGGGGAAGTTGAGATGCCCATTGTGATCATTGGAGACCCCGCTTACCCTTTAATGCCAGGGCTCATGAAACTCTATACAGGGAGCCTTGACAGCAGCAAGGAGCGGTTCAACAACAGTCTGAGTCGGTGCAGAATGACTGTGTAGTGTGCTTTTGGCTGTTTAAAGGGCCACTGGTGTTGTCTGTATGGGAAGCTGGACCAGGCCGATGACAACATCCCCATGGTTATATCCGTATGCTGTACCCTCCATAACATTTAGAATCAGCCAGAATTGGGGACCTCCATAACATTTGTGAAGGGAAGAGTGAAAGATTCACTCAGGCATGGACCACGAAGGTTCAACACATGGAGGCTGAATTTGAACAGCCAGAGAGCAGGACTATTAGAGGGGCCCAGCGCGGGGCTGCAAGGATTAGGGATGCCTTGAGGGAGCAATTTGAGGCTGAAAGCCACCAGTAATGTTTGGTGCCCTGCACGGTGGTTCCAATGTTAGTAGGAATCTGTGTTTGCTACGTATGATGCACTGACTTGCAGTGCCTGTTGCTTTCCTGGGCTACGGTATCTTTTACTTAATGCAATAATAAGTATTTTCAAAGCCAAAAAATTCATTTATTGAAAAGAAACACAACTGCTTGGGAAACAGGTCATGACACATCTGTGCTTTGTGGGCTGAGGGAAGGGGGTGGAGTGGGGTGGGGAATGGGACAATCACAGATTTGTGTATGTCCTGTTATCGTACTCCACCTTCCTGTCTGAGTGCTGCACTTCAGGATGGCTATAATGCATGGTGATGGGGGTTGAGTGAAATGAGTAAGGGTCGTAGTTTGCAGGGCTGGGTGGTGAAGCTACAGGTGTTGGAGGCAGCTGGTGGTGATAAGAACCCGGATGTTGGGGAAAGGGGGTTGGCAATGACATGGGGGCACAAGGGAAAAAGTTTTGGGACAAGGGTTGAAGGGAGGGGGGGAGCATGGAAGTGCTCCGCCTGCATTGCTATGAGCGCCTGTATCGAGTCCGTTTGGCGCTCCATGATGCTTAGCAGCTGCTCCGTGCTTTGGTGCCGGCGATCCGCATTCTACTGGCGAACCCTCCTTTCTCTCTCCCGCCATTCCTGCACTTTCTGATTTTCATTAAGGGACTGCTGCATGACTTCATGCAGCATGTCCTCTTTGCTTCTTCGCGGACACTTCCTGATTCTTTGGAGTCTTTCGGCCGTTGATAACAAGGATGGCTGGGATCTCAAGGTTGCATCTGTAAAGCCAAAATGCAACACTTAACAGAGGCAGCATTGTTCACACCAGACAGAGCAATGATTCGGCTGTACTTAAAGACAAGCACAGAAATTGCAGAAATTGCCCGTCCCAAAGCGAGCGCACATAACCCATAGGAGCCCCAAAATGGTGAGTAGGCACAGGTGCAAAGGGGACTGATTGTTTCACTGCCGTACTGTCCTCTGGGTTCTGTGCCTTGGTGAGAGCCAACAGCTGCAGGGGGCCCCTGTACTGAACACTGTACCCACATTTTCCATGGGATGAGTTCGTCCTGGAAGATCTCTCACTGCTGAGGGTGACCTGGGATGCAAGGGAGGGTCTTCTACTACAATGCGGCTTCTGCCCTGGCCCATATGCAGCTTGCCTGTGTGCAGCAATCGTCCCTCTGCCCCTCACGGCACAGTGGTCTGGACATGTTAGCCTTATTGGGACAAGGAGCACAGTAGCTCTGCCAAGGAACCTGCGCAAGCACATTGTCCAGCTTCTGCATGAGACCTTTGAAGAGATCACTGAGGCCGATTACCGCAATGTGAGAGAGCACATCAATGTCCTATTCCACATCTAGGCATGCATGCAGCCCTAACCCGCCTCACCCCCAGAGCCCACACCGAACAACTTCCTTCCCAAAATAAAAGCTGCTTACTGGGCACCTCCTCTGGTGTTTGTTCTTCCCCAAGCACCATCCACTGCGACTGGCTGCCTTCCTCCTGGCTTGAAAACAGCTCCTGGCTGCATACATCTAGGGATATGGCGGGCTGTCCCCCTCCTCCTCAGCACCCTTGCTCACGCTTTTCCTCATCCTCCTGCCTTGTTGAACTGGGCTCTGGTGGTCTTCGGAGTGGAGGTGGGGTCGCCCCCCAAGTAAGTATTGCATCCAGCCGTTTGTAGAAACGGCAGGTCGTGGGGGCAGCACCAGAGCAGCAGTTTGCCTTGCGCACTTTGCGATACGAATTCCACAGCTCCTTCACTTTAACCTGCACTGCAGTGCTTCCTGGTCATGGCCCCTTTCCATCATATCCTGTGATATCAGCCTGAAGGTATCGTAATTCCTACGGCTGGAGCACAGCTGGGACTGGACAGCTTCTTCTCCCCAAACACTGATGAGGTCCAGCACCTCGCCATTGCTCCAAACTGGGGATCACCTGGCACATGGAGGCATGGTCACCTGGAAAGATTCGCTGAGAGCACTACATGCCTTGCTGAGCAAACAGGAAGGGGATTTTCAAAATTCCCAGAGAATTTAAAGGGTGGGTCTGATGGTTGGTCACCTGAGGGAAGGGCAGTAGAGTTCAAAGTGATGACCAGAGTGGCTAGAACAAGCCTTGTGGGACGCTTCTGGAGGGCAATCAGAGTGCATTAATAGATCAGGGCATCCATACTGGTGCCATGGGGCTTCAGCCGGGACGGAGCAAGTGTTATGCTTCTTGTGGAGGTGGATTACCAGGAGCGCTCCAGCCGCAGAGTCCAGGCGCTCTACGTGCCTTGCCAGTGTGGACACATCATGAGTTAGGGTGCCCGGGGCTGATTTAATGAGCTCTAACTCGCAAGTGTAGCCAAGCCCTAAGAAAAATCATTTTTTTGTGTATTCTGAACTAAAGAGGTAAAATTTTGACCAGTGAGCTGGTCTATAAATTCTATATGCTGATAACTTCACAGTGTCCCAAAAGCAGTCCCCCAACCACACACGCTCTATTCTCTGCATGAAACAGGCTGGTGTACCTTAAGTGCATAGTAAAATTTATAGAAATCTTGCAAATTCTACATTAGAACTGCCTAACGTTTATAAGAATGATTTACTATTGTACTTATTAAGGCCTCTTGGGCCTCTTTTATAGAAATATTCCACTTATCTGTTCAATCCATAAACATGAAAAAGTAAAGTAGGTAGGACTTATTAATGCACTCTTTCACAGTGATTGAGTGCTTAAAGTTTGCGAACTCTGGTTAGCATCAGTGTAGTTTATAGTGCTGAAAATCTTAAATTCTACTATCAAGAAAAGCATTTCCTGTTCTGGGTCCCCGTAGTGCCCTGATCCATGAATTTTTTTGCAGTTTCAAAAGAAACACCAGTTATGATCCATATATCATAGTAGCCCTGGTTTTAGTCCATGTAGCAGTTCTATAGCATTGAATGCAATATTTTTTTAAACTGGACTGATTCCAGACCATACTTTAGCATGTAGAAGTATATGCTTATATTCAGTCATCCAAGTAAGAAAGCAGGCTTCTGCGACCCCCCCACCTCCTCGCTCCCCCCCGGTGTTTATATCAAAGAGTGAACCTGGTAACATGTTTGAAAGCTTCTGGAAAAAAATTGTTGATGCAGACAGAAATGTCGCACATAACTTGAAGTCTGGAATAGATTAAGTGACTGGATGTTAAGATAGCTCCTAAAAGTGGTTAGTGAAACCAGTTTTATGCCAGATACGGTTTCTCTGTTGGGGAGCAGGGTGAGGGGAGACCCTGGACAGCGAAACTCTTAAAATTTGGGTACCATGAGATTATTCAGTGTTGTACAGTATCGCAGAAGGAAATAGTAAGACTCAGTGATGGTAAAAGGCTGAGAGATCACTCAAGGTAGAAAACAATAGCTTGTTTTCAACAGCATGTAATACCTTCTGCTTATCTAATGAATATTGCTGAACGTTTTCTCATGTGAGGTTAAATAGAATTTAGAATGAAGAAAATCAGGTAGTTTGCTTATTAATACAAAAAATACATAACCTATAACATGTGCCAGTATTATGGGGTGCTAATTGTAAACTTTAGAACATCAAAGACTAGTAATGCAGGGTTCAGCTTTGCTAGATGACAGTAGATCAGGGGTCGGCAACCTACGGCACGCATGCCAAAGTTGGCACGCAAGCCGATTTTTTCCTGGTACACGAGGTGGGCTGAGCTGCTCAGCCCCGCCACCACTCTGGAGTTCCCACTGCCAGCTCCTGCGGGACCCGCCGCAGGTCCAACTCAGCACCTGCTGCTGGCCTGGGGGGAAGGAACCCCAGGCTGGCAGCGGGCTGAGACCCCGGCTGGCAGGAGCCGCCGGTGAAAACCCCAGAGCCGCGGCAGGCTGAGCTGCTCAGCCCGCCTCGCTCTGGAGTTCCCGCTGCTGGCTCCTGCCAGCCAGGGTCCCCGCGGGTCCAACTCAGTATCCGCTGCTGGCCTGGGGGGGAAGGAACCCCAGGCTGGCAGCGGGCTGAGACCCCGGCTGGCAGGAGCCACCGGTGAAAACCCCAGAGCCGCTCAGCCCGCCCTGCTCTGGAGTTCCCGCTGCCGGCTCCTGCCAGCCGAGGTCCCCGAGGGTCCAACTCAGCACCCGCTGCTGGCCTGGGGGGGAAAGAACCCCAGGCTGGCAGCGGGCTGAGACCCCGCTGGCAGGAGCCGGCAACCGAAACCCCAGAGCAGGGGTCGGGCTGAGCCGCTCAGCCCACCCCGCTCTGGAGTTTCCGCTGCCGGCTCCTGCCAGCCGGGGTCCCCGCGGGTCCAATTCAGCACCCGCTGCTGGCCTGGGGGGGAAGGAACCCCAGGCTGGCAGTGGGCTGAGACCTCAGCTGGCAGGAGCTGGGGACAGAAACCTCAGAGTGGCGGCAGGCCGAGCCAGTCGCTGCTCTGGGGTTCTGGCTGCTGGCCTCTTGCCAGCAGAGGTCTCTACCGTGCAGCTCCACTCACCTTGCTTCCGGTTAAAGGCTCTCTTGCAGACAGGGTCGAGGCCTCCAGCCCTGCTCAGGCCTACCAGCCACCTACTCCACTCACCTCAGCTTCCAATCTTGGTTTCCAGCCCTTGCTCAGCCTGCTTTCGGGCCTGGAGTCCCAGCAGGCCACCCTTTACATATAACAGTAGTTTGGTTATATATTATAGGCTTATAGAGAGATCTTCTAAAAAGCGTTAAAATGTATTACCGGCACGCAAAGCTTTAAATTAGAGTGTATAAATGAAGCTTCGGCACACCACTGCTGAAAGGTTGCCGACCCCTGCAGTAGATTAACAATGCTAAGCTTTTCAGAGTTTCTGCCTCACCCTTTCCTCTATTTTTCCACACACACACAACTGTTTTAAATCAGCTGGAAGGAATGACTGAGCTAGGAGTTGAAGCTGTCTGAGTGGGAGTTATCAGCAAAATGATCATTGTCTTCCTCTGTAAATGAGCTTGAAAAGATGACCAAAAACTAATAAATACGTGCATCTATTTCTCATTGTCAGGAGCAAGAGCAAAAGGCTGAAGAAGAGAGGATTCGAATGGAAAACATCCTGAGTGGCAACCCTTTACTAAATCTTACAGGCCCAGTGCAGCCTCAGGCAAACTTCAAAGTGAAGAGAAGGTACTATGCTCAATATACATTTGTCCCTTCCTGGAGCTCCAGCAGTCTGTAAAGCAGCTAAACTAGTATCACTGCCATTGATTTTATTTCTCCACTCAAGCCTTGCGTCAACAGTGTGACATGAAATTAAGGCATTGTAACGAGGATGGTAGTTTTGTGTTTTTTTCCAAAAAGACCACCCTGGTTCTTTTTGGGCAAAGAGAATTGCTTTGACAATTTAATTGCCTTGCGTTACCATCCATAGCACAATATGATTACAAGAGGCAATGTGGCGAGAGTTCATACGCAGACTCATTGTTACACTTTTCTAAACACATATATCTACTTTGGATCGTTAGCGTGAGTGACTAGTGAAATTTTTTGTGCTGGCACTTTTTTTTATGGTTTGTTTTCTATTGATTATAGTACAGTTTCTGTTAGGAAATATTCCGGGTAGTATTCCATTTAACTAAAATAGGGAATAGATGAGGGGTTTACGAGCTTCACTCAAAAGTAGGGACCTCTGAACATTCAGAGAACTTTCTACAGTTTTGACTGGACTTTCTCTTTCCTGTGCTGATTGGCTGTTTGCGCCAGCCCTCGCCCTCCCTCCGTCTCTTCACTTCAGTTTCACTCAACATCTTACCCTCTTCTTCCCTCTCTTGTCTCCTGTCCCGTCACTTTTCTTTCCATTTAGCTGATCCCCTCCTCATTAAACACATCTTTTTTTTTTTTTTTAATTGTAGAGCTAACATGCTGTTTGCCATCACATTGTTCACTCTGCTTGTGTATTGGTCTCATCCTGCGTCCATCCTATGACTGTCTTGTCTATTTCATTTGTAAGCTTTTTGAGGCAGGGATTGATTGCTGCTCTTCCTTTGTACAATGCCTAGAACAATGGAACCCTGTGATAAATGAAAGGAGGTGTAGCTCCCTTTGATAGACAGCCAGCCAGCCAGTTAGCTGTAAAATCCTTCTTGGTAGCTGTTCTCTGCTTGCTTACCTGTAACAAGCCCACAGGTTAAAGAAAAGGAGTGGGCACCTGACCAAAAGAGCCAATGGGAAGGCTAGAACTTTTTAAAATGGGAAAGAAACTTTCCCTTTGTCTGTTGTTCTCCGGAGAAGCAGAGGCAGAGCAGCGATGCTATAAGCAGGAATGCTGTGTAAGGTTTGATCCAGATATGATCATTTATCTTCCATACCTAGAAGATAGGGAATGTTTAGATAAATGTGATCAGGTTTATTCTTTATTTTGGCTTGCGGATCTCCTCGGTGCTAACCTCAGATGTTTTCATTTGCTTGTAACCTTTAAGCTGAACCCACAAGAAGCTAGTTTGGGTGCTTAATTTTTGGAATTGCTCTTTTAAAATCCAGCAAGTGCCTAAGTTCCAGATGTATTTTCTTTCTTTTTGTTTTAATAAATTTTTTTAAGAACAGGATTGGATTTTTGGTGTCCTAAGAGGTTTGTGCATGTTGTTTGATTAGCTGATAGTCACAGCTAATCTCCTTTGTTTTCTTTCTCAGCTCTTCCCTGGAGGGGGGGTGAAAGGGCTTGAGGATAACCCCACAGGGAGGAATTCCCAAGTGCTCCTTCCTGGGTTCAGAGGTTTTTTGTTTTTTTTTTTGCATTTGGATGAGGGCAGTGTTTACCAAGCCAAGGTCAGAGAGAAGCTGTAACCTTGGGAGTGTAATACAAGCCTGGAGTGGCAAGTAATAATTTTTAAAATCTTTGCGGCCCCACCCCCCCACCTTCTGCACTCAGAGTGACAGAGTGGAGATTCAGCCTTGACAAGCCCTATTTTCTTTAGTCCTTAAGCATTCCCTAATGAATAGGATTTAATAATAATGCTTTCATTTTTTACTGTTACTTAACACAGTAAAGACTTTAGGGTATAAGAGAGATAATGTGGGTGAGGTCGGGGCACCATTTCAGATGTTAATGGGGGGGGCAACTTTAACCATGATTCCAGGGGCTACATAGGCACCTGAAGATTCTAGGTGGGTTTTTTTGTTTTTGTTTGTTTTTTTGCAGATAACTTAGAAATTGGCTGACAGGAACACTGCATCTAATTCCTTTATAAAGAACGAAAATTAAATAAATACTAGACCCACTCAGCTCTAATATTAACATGTTCTGACATCTTGTGTCAAGTCACTTGTCTTAAGGGACACTGAATTTTAGTGTATATTCTTTGTTACTAACTCTTGAATACAACAATTAAAACAATTTGTAGAAAAATCTATATTGCTTTCTAGCACTTTTTTGCAGTTCACCAAGCTTGGAATAGATCCATTTAACTTCTGGAAACATCCTACTAGGGCAAGACCCTGTGAGTTTATACTGCACCTGCTTGGGGCTCTAGGGGTGTTACCCCACTACAAATAATAGACTAAAAACTGACTTTAAGTAGGCGTGAAACTGACACTTTCAAGTCACTTTCACAGTATTGCCAACCCCAAATGTTCAAAAATCATGAATCAGGCTCACCAAAAATCATGAGATTATGTAAAAATAATAGATTTGGTGTTCTTTTTATTTGTCTTCTGCTTTTTGAGCCTGAAGGTTTCTCCACAGCCATGAGGGCTAGGAACTTCATTTTTCTTTAAGAATTAAGGCTGAAATCATCACATACCCCTTGACTCCAGGGCCTCTGGCTTTAAGGAAAACAATAATTATCATGAGACTCATGACAAAATCATGATTGTTGGCAACACTGTTTTCACTTCTGTTTGAAGGCTAGTTACTTTCCAGAAGGCTGTTAAACATAACACTACAATGATTGAGTTGCATTTCTCACAGGAGAATACTTAAAATCAAACACCAAGAAAATTCCACATTTTAAAGTTGAGAAAAAAATTGATACTTCTGAGCATAGGCACCAACTTTTCCCTGCGCTGGTGGGTGCTCGACACCCCTCCCCCCCCGCCCCGACTCCACCCCTCCCCACATCCATTCCAGCCCCCTTCCCCAAAGTCTCCGGCCCTCCCTGCCCCTATTGTACCCCTTCCCCAAATCCCCACCCCGCCTCTTCCCCGCCTCCTCCCCTGAGCGCGCCGCGTTCCCGCTCCTCCCTCATCCCTCCTAGCGTTTGCTGCATGAAACAGCTGTTTTGCGGCAGCAAGCGCTGGGAGCGAGGGGGGAAAAGCGGGCACGCGGCGTGCTCAGGGGAGTAAGCGGAGCAGAGGCGGAGGTGAGCTGGGGCGGGAAGCTGCCGGTGGTGCAGAGCACCCATCAATTTTTCCCCGTGGGTGCTCCAGCCCCGGAGCACCCACGAGTCGGCGCCTATGCTTCTGAGGTATATCAAGGCCACTGCAAGCAGGAAAGGAAAATAAACAGCCACAGGAGCTCTGAGCACTCCTCCTCTTGAAAGGAAGTTGAAGGGTTAAATCTTCTGATCCGTAATCAAGTAAAACTTCTATTGCGATCAGCACCTCCACTCATAAATATTAATGTGCTCAATAACCATACACTTAATACTTAAATATCTGAGCCATCTTATCCAGGGCTACACATCTTATATGCATTAGCTTAGGGACTACATTTTCTGGCATATTCTAACCGGTGCTGAGCACACAGATTGTGCCCAATGAATAATACAAATCGTGACCATAATCGTCAACTTCATAGACTCTGGATGCAATTTCTGTTCTTGTGGAATTGGCCTGGATACATCTAAAACCCTAAGAATTTGAGGCATAAACACATCTGATACTCATATGACACTTTCTCATTCCTTCCTTTTTTCAAACTCAAAAAGCAAAAATGACAAAACAAAATGATTTTCAGATAAAATGTAAAACTGTACAGCAGCCATTTCTTAACAACCCAGCCTGGGGCAGAATCTGACTCCCCTTGGGGGTTAAGTGATCTTTCATCTGACTCTCATTGTCTCTTTCTCCATTGTTCCTGACCTCTGTGCTGCTTTTCATGCTGTCAACCATGACATCCTTCCCAACTGACTGGGACCGTTTGCTGGAGTCTCCTAGAACTGGTCTTGATTTTGCTCCCATCTATCAGAGTCCTCTCTCTTTCCCCCCCCCCCCATCCCCTTCCCCCAAGTGTGCAGCAGAGAGAGAGGGTGGTCTAGTGGATAAGGAGCTAGCCCTGAGAGACCTGGGTTCTACTTACCCTTTGGGCTTTCTGTATGACCTTAGGCCAGTGCCTTAGGGACAGAGTTCCAAAGCTTTTTAGGCTCCCAAAGATGGAGCTAGACATCTAGTGGTGTTTACAAAGCACCTAATCTTCTAGGTATGCATCCGAAGAAGTGGGCTGTAGTCCACGAAAGCTTATGCTCTAATAAATTTGTTAGTCTCTAAGGTGCCACAAGTACTCCTGTTCTTTTTGCTAATCTTCTAGGTGATTTGAAAATCCCACTAGGTGTCTAAACACCTTTGAAAATCTGGCCTTTGGTCTGTGTGTGCCTGTGCACCTCATCTGTACAATGAGGAGAACAGCACTGCTCTACCTCACCAAGAGGCTGTGAGGAGAAATAGGTTAGGCGTTGTGAGGTGCTCAAATACCATGGTGATGGGGCCACATAAGTACTACAAGTAGAGTGGGAACTTCTCTATACCACTGCTATCCCTTCCTTTGTTTTTGGCCCCTTCTTTTCACTTACGCCCCTCACATCTCTCTCTTTTCTGAATGTTATCTTGGGCTCAGAGGGCTTGGCAGTATTTCGAGTCCGCTGCCTTCTCTCTTCAATACCCTTCACTCTCTGCAGAGAGATTCTTGTTTTACAGACTCATTAATGACTTCCAGATCCTTAATTTAGTTACCAGCCCTTTCTTATCTTAATCACCCTGCCTCTGTAAACAAAATACTGACTGCCGCAGAGGCTTTGAGCAGCACCTTTCCTCTGCAGAACTCATGCTGTGCTGCAGTTAAGAGCTCCACCTGACAGCACACCACCTGTAGGAAACTGGGGGGAGGGGGGGGAAGCAGGAGCCCCTCCTCCCCTCCAAATGGTACCCCTGAGTGAAGTAATCTATTTTATTGGACCAACTGCTGTTGGTGAAAGAGAGAAGCTTTTGAGCTACACAGAGCTCTTCAGGAGCTCAAAAGCTTGTTTGTTTCATGAACAAAAGTTGGTTCAATAAAAGATATTACCTCATCCACCTTGTCTCTCTAATATCCTGGGACCAGTATGGATACAACAACACTGCAAAAAAAACATTAGGATACAGTTTGTATGAAAAACACACACACTAATTGTATTTTGGTTTTTTAAAATCAGTTCAGATGTGTGTGTTGAGAACAGTTTTTGTCTAAAAAGAAAGTGATCTTCTGAAATCTACAAAGTACTATTTAAACAAGTATTTAAGTTGCTCTGCCTTAATTTCATGTAGTAAATTTTAACCATATAGCTAAATATTTTGTTTTTCTTTCAGATGGGATGACGATGTTGTCTTCAAGAATTGTGCCAAGGGAATAGATGACATGAAAAAGGACAAAAGATTTGTAAATGATACTCTGCGATCTGAATTTCACAAAAAGTTCATGGAAAAATACATCAAGTAGTACAGTTTTATGTGCTCCATTGCTGAAAGACTCAAAGGGTCAAGGTGACTCCCCCTCTATGGTGTACCTCCTCCCCCCCAAAAAAAGAATAATGGCTGAAAATTGTATCCTGCCATGAATTTCCAAATGCTTTTCCAAGGTCATTGACAGCATTTTAATTGTCGCCTTGTATCTGGAGTGTTTTATCCTTTTCAGCATCATTTTTTGTTTTAACTAAACCTGTTTCTGTTTAATTCAGTGGATATGCATTTACTTTTAATGGCCTTCATGTAAATGTTGGAAGAGAGACTGGTTTGCAATAAATACTTTAATTGTCTAAATACTGTTTCTTGGGAAACAACCTGTATGTAATAGGGAGATTTGTAATTTATGCAGATTATGTAAATTTTCATATTCTTAAAGGTAAGTGAAATTCTACATGCTAGAAGAGAGTATTGAAGTTGCCTTTTTATGCATGAAATTTAATTATCTTCCTTCCTCTGATTAGCTAGTTGAAATCCAATATGAACTCCCTATCTGACGTCTTAAATATTGAGTGTTTCCCTGATGTACCAGTTAAGGATGTGGTCTGACTGGATAGCTCCAGGCTGTTAAAAATTCTGTCTTCATCTATATCGTGAGTTCAACCTGATTCACTGCCTTGCCACAAGGAGCATCCAGCAGGTGTGCGACGAAGTGGTGTTCTGCCTCTAGCCAGGGAATTTCATTCTATGCAATCTTGTGTTCCTAAACCCCAGTCTTGCAGTCAGAGCCACGTGGATGCAAGGTTGGAAGAGCCCAATCCTGCAGTCTTTAAATCTAGTTTCAGGACTATGTTTTCAATGAAGGTGGCACCCAACCCAGCCATCACACTAAACTTTTTTTTTTTTTTTGTCAATTTGAACAAAACTCAGAATATACGTGGGAGAACTTTTCTGTTAATTTAGAGGATATCACAGTCTGTACAATGTTCTTCAGCTATCAGAAGGATTTAATTCTCTTTTGTGATCACTGTCACGTTTGAGATGCATATACAAGAGGAGGCTGAGTGACACATTGGATTGAAATACCATCCTTTTATCTCTGGATACCTGAGTTCAAATCCTGATTTAGGTCACGAGTGAAAATGTTCAGTGGTTTCCTACTCACCATTAGTATTCATTTCAAAACCTCCATATACGATAACATGATTTGCAATCTCTACTTGAGAGATCTTAGAATGGAATAGCAGTTGTTACAGGTCAGGAAGGATTTAAGGTGCCTTTATGTAGAGTTTTTGCCTAGTTGCCTGCCCATGCTATATCTCACTATTTAGCCCTGTTGTTTCTGTAGCACCAATGTTGCTCACAGTCTCTTACTTAAAAATTAGTTGCATATTTTCAAAGTGATGGTCAGGGGGTTTGAAATTTCAGGACAGATATTTCAGTCTTTTTGTTATAGCTGGTTTTTAAATGGTATCCTGTTAAACTACTGTATTTGAAGCATATTTGTATTCCCGAGGCAATTCCATTAGTTTTCGTATTTTTCCCTTTTTTTATGGTAAGACAAGATGAACCAGTCAGGGCTAAACTATCTAAACAAGTAATGTCAGTACATACATAGAACGGGGAATTTTATATGCACTTCAAAAAGCCATATTGAGACAAACTTATTTTACTTGGAATTAAGGAAAGAATACTTACTGATTTTGCTCATGTTATCTGTCTTTTGGCAATGATGATGGTTTTTTGGAAGCAGGAGATCAGTCATAGTTCCTAATGAGCACACATTAAAAAGTCAAGGTTTGAGTTAAGAGCAGTTAGTTGGCAAAATGTGGCAGTGGGGAAGCCAGCTGTTGCTTCAATCTGACCTACAAAATGATGTCATCGCAACAACAAAAATACTTAACTCTAGGCAATATTGCAAGATATATAATATAGCTAAGCCAAAAGTGAGTAAGTAAATACGTTAGGGAAAGAAAATCCTTAAGATGTGGTTTTATAGCTAGTTCAGTGTCTTTGTAAAAATGTATAAGTTTATATTCTTCCCTTTATGGATCTTTGAAACACTATAGCCCTTTTTGTGTATAGAAGAGTGATCCCTTGTACTGACTTACTACTTTTAAGCTGCCAAAGGACCCTTGTTCCGTGAGCTTTGTAGATTTAGATTATCCTATACAAATAGAAATAAAAATCAGATTAATCTCTGAAATTTTATAATTATGTATGTGTACTTATTTAGTATCTACCTTCTCAGTGACCCCTCCCCATAATTCTAGAGGAGGGTTATAGAAATGGAGATGAGAATCTGCCCCTGGATGCATGTGAGTTCTTCAACATTACTTTTAAAATAGGCTTTATTGTTTTGTTTGTGTTTCAACTAAACCACAAAAGCCAGGATTCGCAGATTTTTAGGCTGAAATTCCATCTCTAACACTGTTTTTCAGCCCCATGTGCTGTGTAACATGACCCACTGTTTGGAAATCCTGCAACAGCCAGGCACAATAAAAAGTTAAGGAGTTTGAGGCTGTATTTCTAAATGGTCGGCAGTTGTTGAATATTCGGCACCTCTAACAATGCGTAGGTATCCAGTTTGTAAAGCACTTTGTGTTCCTGCAGGACGAAAAGCACTATATAAACGTAAAATAGTACTTCACCACTGACTCAGTGGCTTAATTTTCTGTTATCCTTTCTAGTATTAAAATGCAGGAAGCAAAGTTGATCCAATTCATGCATTAAAAAGCTCCATTGTGGCCATGATTTAAAAAAAAAGAACAGAAAATGGCACCTTTTTACTGTACACATCTGCTCCCTGGATATTTTTCCCAGGAACATCTGCTTAGTTTGACAAATAACTTTACACAGAACCAGCATAGTTGGCAGCTCTGTTGCAGCTGGAGGTAGAATGGAATACAGCTTACGTTCTGCAGTTAAATGGACATTGTCAATTTAAAAAATAGCACTCCTGTCTGAATTGTTTTACCTATTTTTTCTTATAAGCAACACCTAGGATGGCTGTAACTGGAAGCGATGAATCTTTTCAGTTGGTTTACCTTGTGCATTTGGCAACATTTTGTGCGTAGTCAGCGTCACCGTTTCTCTGTGTTTGAGTCTTTTCACAGGGCAATGGAGGAGGGAATCAGCACCTAGTACAATGGGACTATTGTGTTTATAAATAGACTTTCAAGTCATTTGTTAAAAATTTACTAGATTTCATGTTGGCTGTATCTCTTTCAAGCTCTGATTTAGAGAATACATTTTTGGTTGTTTGGTAATATACAAAGCAGAAATAGAAGCTTAATGAAGTCTGTTATGATCTGAATATATACATTTACTGCTGAAATGTTTAATCAGCCATTTCTTTTCCCTCAGAGAAAATGGGGGGGTGTCCGTGGTTGAGTTTTTCTCCTGATAAGTGCTGGTTGTTTTAAGAGAATTAATTACACATTAAAAGTCTGATGCATACACTCCAAACTGGGAGCCTGGGTGAGGGTAGTTTTTCTTTAAAAATTTGTATCACTATTTCTGTTGACATAGCTATTTTCAGGTGTGCTTTGGGGAAAATGTTGGAGTTGAGGTAGTCTGATGCATCTAGATATTAACCTCAAATGTCTCATGGGGAATCCTCCTGGTCCATGTGCACTGGCTGCCTTTTCTTTGGCTATCCTTGTACAGAAAGATCTTGGGAGTCATCAGCCAAACTGCTGAACTCTTTTCTCTCTGCTTTTTCTTCTCCTCTAACACCAACATACCTTAAAAATCTTTCTTGTCAGTACTGCAAACTGGTTCTGAGTGCAGGGTCAAGCAGTTGCTGGGGTGTGGGACATTCCCTTGAAGCACTTAACTTCAAAGAGCTGCTATCTGATTAAAACTTGAAGGGATGTGTTGAAGCTTAGGTATGTCCACACTACAAAATTAGGTCGATCTTTAGAAAGCGATTTTATACAGTCGATTGTGTATGTCCCCACTAAACGCATTAAGTTGGCAGAGTGCGTCCTCAATACCGTGGCTAGCATTGACTCTCAGAGCAGTGCATTGTGGGTAGCTATCCCACAGTCCCTGCAGTCTCCACTGCCCATTGGAATTCTAGGTTAAGCACCCAGTGCCTGATGGGGCAAAAACATTGTTGCGGGTGGTTTTGGGTACATGTCATCAGTCTCCCCTCCCTCCCTCCCAACCTCCATGAAAGCAATGGCAGACAATTGTTTCGCGCCTTTTTTCCTGGGTTACCCATGCAGACACCATTGCATGGCAAGCATAGAGCCCACTCAGCTCACCGCTGCTGTTGCCAGCATTGTAAACACCTCACGTGTTATCCTACAGTATGTGCAGAACCTGGCTAGGAGCTGCCAGTACGAGGATGATTGTGAGGAGGACATGGACACAGACATTCCTGAAAGCACAGCATGTGGCAATTAGGACATCATGGCGGCAGTGGGGCAGGTTGATACAGTGGAATGCAGATTCTGAGCCTGGCAAACAAGCACAGACTGGTGGGACCGCACAGTGTTGCAGGTATGGGATGATTCCCAGTGGCTGCAAAACTTTCGCATGCGTAAGGCCACTTTCCTGGAACTTTGTGAGTTCCTTTCCTCCGCCCTGAAGTGCAGGAATACCAAGATGAGAGCTGCCCTGACAGTTGAGAAGTGAGTGGCGATAGCCCTGTGGAAGCTTGCAACTCCTGACTGCTACCAGTCAGTTGGGAATCAACTTGGAGTGGGCAAATCTACTGTGGGGGCTGCTGTGATCAAAGTAGCCAGTGCAATCACTGACCTTCTGCTAACAAGGGTAGTGACTCTGGGAAATGTGCAGGTCATAGTGGATGGATTTGCTGCAATGGGGTTCCCTAACTGTGGTGGGGCAATAGACGGAACTCATATCCCTATCTTGGCACCAGACCACCTTGCCAACCAGTGCGTAAACCACAAGGGTACTTCTCAACGGTGCTGCAAGGACTGGTGGATCACGACGTTTCACCGTCATCAACATGGGATGGCCAACATCAACATGGGATGGCCGGGAAAGGTGCATGACGCTCACATCTTTAGGAACTCCAGGCTGTTCGAGCAGCTGCAAGAAGGGACTTACTTCCCAGACCTGAAAATTACCATTGGGGATGTTGAAATGCCAATAGTTATCCTTGGAGACCCAGCCTACCCCTTGCTCCCCTGGCTCATGAAGCCGTACACAGGCAGCCTGGACAGCAGTAAGGAGCAGTTCAACTATAGGCTGAGCAAGGGCAGAATGGTGGTAGAATGTGCCTTTGGACATTTAAAAGGTCGCTGGTGCTGTTTGCTGACTAGGTTAGACCTCAGCGCAACCAATATTCCTATTGTTATTGCTGCTTCCTGTGTGCTCCATAATATCTGAAAATAAGGGGGAGACGTTTATGGTGGGATGGGAGGTTGAGGCAAATCGCCTGGCGGCCGATTTTGAGCAGCCAAACACCAGGGCGATTAGAAGAGCACAGCTAGGTGCACTGCACATCAGAGAGGCTTTGAAAACCAGTTTCATGACTGGCCAGGTTACGGTATGACAGTTATGTGTGTTTCTCCTTGATGCAAACCCGCGCCCTTTGTTGATTTTAATTCCTTATAAGCCAACCTCCCTTCCCCCTTTGATCACAGCTGGCAAAGGAAATAAAGTCACTATTGTTTTGAAACCATGCGTTCATTCTTTATTAATTAAAAAAAAAAAAAAAAGGTGAGATAACTGACAAGGTAGCCGGAGGGGAGGGAAGGACAAGGCCAATTGCTTATTGTAGCCACACTACAAATCAAAACTACTTGAATGACAGCGTTCTGATGCTTGGGCCATCCTCTGGAGTGGGGTGGCTGGGTGCCCGGAGCCTCTCCCCCTCCCCCGGCATTCTTGGGTGTCTGGATATGGAACTTGGGGAGGAGGGAAGACGGTTATACAGTGGATGCAGGGGGGGGTCTGTGCTCTTGTTGCCTTTCCTGCAGCTCCACCAGATGCCTGAGCATGACCATTTGTTTCCTGTAACTGGGTGAGACTCACCCCTGCGGCATCTCCTGTTGGTCGTCCTGGGAATTAGCTCTTTTGACCCGGAGTGTCCTCTGCAGGCTGGTGCCTTGCTGCCGCTGGCCCCGTGTCCCTCCCGGACCCGGTGCCCATCATCCTCGGGTGCTGCCCCCTGGCAGTACACCCGCTCTCTGGGTCTCCCCACCTCGCCTCAGTCTTGGGCTACTACCAGTCACCATCTAGCCCCCGCACACTGGGGCAGACTGCAGTGTAAAAGCCACTCATCATAGGCAAGGGGGGGTTGGACCGGCTGCCTCTGCCTACCCTGGGTTGCACCCTTGCACCTTTCTGGCCTTTAACAAGGCTGCAGCCTGGGGCTTTTCTGGGCGGGAGCTCCCCAGTTCTATTCCCCAACCCTGCCCCACTCAGGTACCCTGTTCAGCTTCCCAGCAGCCAGGCCCTTCTCCCTCTAGAGACAGACTCTGCTCCTGGCCCACTGCCCTCTTATAAGGGCCAGCTGAGCCCTGATTGGGGCGTGGCCACAGCTGAGCCTGCTTCCCCAATCAGCCTGGGAACTGCTTGTTCCCAGCCACAGCCCTCTCCTTGGCTGTTTTAAGTCCTTTAAGGCTGGAGCGGGTGACCACCCCACTACACTCCCCCATTAGCCTCAACATCGCCTCTTATCACGCTCACTTAATGCTTTCCTGGTCTCTGTCACTGAATGCCTCCATGCATTCAGCTGTGCCCTATCAGTGTGGGAGGACTGCATGAGCTCGGAAAACATGTCATCGAGTGCGGGGTTTTTTTTCGCTTTCTAATCTGTGATAACTTCTGGGACGGAGATGATAGGGGGAGCATAGAAACATTTGCACCTGTGGGGGGATAAAAAGGGAGAGTAGAATTTAAGAAGATACATTTCTGAGAACAAAAGGGAGACTCTTTCACAGTGAATCAAGCAATTCACAGCAGACAGCACGTGCTTTAGGTACAAGGTTGCATTTTGCCTTCTATATTGTGCGCCTGCTGGTAGGGTGACACATCACACACGTCTGGGCAACAGAATTCGGTTTCCAGGCAGCCATGGTAAGCCAAAGGGTACGTGGGGATGGCTTCTTCCACTTTCATAACATGTCGGAATGGTTTCAAACTACAGCGCACTCCTTTCCCATAGAAAGCAATGCCATTGGGGTTTGCCATTTAAAAGGAGGGGTGCGGTTTTTGGGTGAATGTGCAGCACACTCCTCTCGGATGATCCCTTCACCCCGCCCCCCACCGCGTGGCTATTCTCAGGGATGATCCCTTTTAGGCAAGCAGAAACAGCCCAGCATGCACGGGGTCCTTTTACTGTTCCCTTACAAAAATTCCCCTATTTTAACCAGGTGACCATGAATGATATCGCTCTCCTGAGGCTCACACAGAAAGATATAGACCGAATGTTGCTTGAATGTGACCAAAACCCAGGACCATTCGCTGCCATGCTTTGTGCTGCAGTGATTCCAGACTACTTGCTACTGGATTGGCATGATAAAGTGTCCTACCGTGGAGGACGAAATAAGGCAGCCCTCCCCAGAAGCCGTCTGCAAAGGCTTTCAGAATACCTCCAGGAGAGCTTCATGGAGATGTCCCTGGAGGATTCCTGCTCCATCCCCAGACACGTTAACAGACTTTTCCAGTAGCTATACTGGCCGCGAATGCATCCCGATCCTTCAGGGCAAATCAAACATTAAACACAATTGCTTTTAAACCCTGTAGTGTAGTACAAATGTGCACTCACCAGAAGTGCCTTCTCCCGGCTTCAGGATCCAAGAACCCGCCTTGGGAGGGTATTGGCTCTAGGATGATGAAAAGGTCCTGGCTGCCGGGGAGAACAGATTCTCTGCTTGCCTGCTGCGCATTCTCCTCCTCCTCATCCACAAAATCCTCCTTTCTGTTGTATGAGACTCCCCCCTTACAGGTGTCCATGGATAGTGGTGGGGTAGTGATATGGTTCCCCCCTAGAATGGAATGCAGCTGATCATAGAAGCGGCATGTATGGGGCTCTGACCCGGAGCAACCTTTTGCCTCCTTTGTCTTTTGGTAGGCTTGCCTGAGCTCCTTAACTTTAACACACACTGCTGTGTATCCCTGTTGTAGTGTCTCTCCACCCTGCCCTGTATGATTTTGGCATATATATTAGCATTTCTTCTTTTTAATCGGAGTTTGGTCTGCATAGATTATTCTCCCCATACGGCAATCAGATCCAGGGTCTCCCGTTCGCTCCATACTGGCACTCGTTTGCGATTCTAGGACTGCATCGTCACCTGTGCTGCTGAGCTTGCCACGCTGACCAAACAGGAAATGAAATTCAAAATTTCCCGGGGCTTTTCCTGTGTACCTGGCTAGTGCATCAGCGTTGAAAGTGCTGTCCAGAGCGGTCACGTTGGAGCACTCTGGGATAGCTCCCGGAGGCCAATATCGTCAAATTGCATCTGCACTACCCCAAATTTGACCCAGCAAGGTTGATTTTAGTGCTACTCCCCTTGCTGGGGAGGAGTATAGCAGTCGATTTTAAGAGCCCTTTAGGAATGGGGTTGGTTGTGTAGACGCATTGCTTATAAAATCGACCTAACGTGGCTAAATTCGACCTAACCTCGTAGTGTAGACCAGGGCTTAGAAAAGTGCTTCAGATCTTCAACGTGTGTTCCTCTAGCTATTCCTGGTGGGTATGACTGAGGCTGGAGTTTATTAGTTTTGTACTGCAATATTGAAAAATAAGGATTGCATTTCAAGGGATCATCTGTATGACTTCCCATCCTTGTGCTTGGTGCTTTACAATATGGAAAAATAAAGAAGTTTTCAGCTTGGGGGTGTGGGGGTGAATACCAATAAAATATATTCTCAAAGAAATAAGATCGGTCATTGAAGTCCTCGCTTCCCCTTTAAAAGAGAGGAAAAATTACAAAAGACTGAGCTTTTCATAATATGAAAATGAAGTAGTGGCAATGTATAGTTCTTACTTCATTGTTTCAATTCATAGTTGTGCATGAAATATGTTTAAACATATATGAGAGCAATATATATTTGTGTAAGGAGTTGGATTTTTTCCTTCATGGCTTCTGCCCAACAAATTGGGCTGGGAATTCCAAAATGTGCAGCACAACTATATCCAAAAAGAAGATTTATCTGAATCTAAACAAAATGAATCACCCACTGTGCAAATGCTGCGCTCCCACCAAATCTAAGACATACTCTCTAAATCAGAAGGGAAATAAGCATTATATCAATGTGGGGAAAATGAAACAGAGAACCACAGACTGTCTAATGCATCTGTGGGGTATTTCCATTGGCTTCAAAACACATCAGCTGAATAGTGAGGATGTGATGGATTATTTATTTGTATTATAGTCCTACAGGCCCCAGCGAACATCAGGGATCTCTTGGGCTGGAAACAAGACAAATATAGAGTAAAAGTCAGGCTATATCCTGAAGAGTCAAATTAGGCAGGACAGAGCATGGGCAGGTGGGGAGCTGAGGCACAGAGAGATTAAATGACTTTCCCAAGGACTCACAGAAAGTGTGTTGTAGAGTTGGGTACAGAACCCACATTTCCACAGTCACGCTCCAGTGCCTTCGCCACAAGACCATCTTTCCTCCTAGTTCAGGGGTAACTTTCACTTTCAGAAGTGGTGTGCCGAGTCTTCATTTATTCTCTTTAATTTAAGGTTTCGCGTGCCGGTAATACATGTTAACGTTTTTTAGAAGGTCTCTCTCTATAAGTCTATATTATATAACTAAACTATTGTTGTATGTAAAGTAAACAAGGTTTTCAAAATGTTTAAGAAGCTTCATTTAAAATTAAATTAAAATGCTGATCTTACGCTGCCAGCCTGCTCAGCCCGCTGCCAGTCTGGGGTTCTGTTCACCTAGGCCTGCAGTGGGCTGAGCAGGGCGACTCGAGGTCAGGGCAGAGGGCTGGGCGGGGTGGGGGGGTGCAGGGCAGAAGACTGGGTGTTGGGGGGAGGTCAGGGCAGAGGGCTGGAGGGTGTGGGGGGTGCAGGGCAGAAGGCTGGGTGTTGGGGGGAAGTCAGGGCAGAGGGCTGGGAGGTGTGGGGGGGTGCAGGGCAGAAGGCTGGGGTGCTCGGCTCGTGGGGGTGCTCCCAGCCCCCTGCCCTGAGCGGCTCATGGGAGGGATATGCCCTGTTCCATCCCCTTCCCCCAGTCCCGTCCCTACCTCTCTCTGCCTGCTCTACGGAGCTGTGTGCAAGCTGCCGCTCTTCCCCCTCCCCCTCACAAGGGCCATCGCGGGCAGGGAGAGGGAGGAGGAGGGGCAGAGGGGCCGGAATGCACCAAGCTGTGGGAAGAAGCCGGGGAGGAGGGAAACTTGGCTGCTGCCGGACCAAGCTTCTGCCTCCTGCCCCCGCAGGGGAGAGCGGTGGGCAGGGGGGGCTGAGTGCCCCCCCCAACTGCTCTCCCCTGCCGGGGCAGGAGGCAGAAGCTTGGTCCTGCCGCAGCCAAGCTTCCCTCCTCCCCGGCTTCTTCCCCCAGCGTGGCTCTTTCCAGCCCCTCCGCCCCTGCTCCTCCTCCTCTCACCGGGCAGGCAGCATGCCACTCAGAATCGGCCTGCGTGCCGTGTTTGGCACGCGTGCCGTAGGTTGCCGACCCCTGTCCTAGTTCTTCAATTCGCAATTATTTTCCCCCTGAAAATCAGGCTCTTCTTGTTTATGATCTGGGTGTCCTGTATGAGTGAGATCACTGAAACATCTTCTACTGAAATTTATTTGACGGTACTACTCAGAAACAGGTGTCTGAATGAGTGACGGTCAAGACAGCACTTCTCAGAGTAGGAAAGGGAAGTGAGTAGGAAAGGGAAATAGAGGAAGTATCGGTGAGTGTTTGTCAGTCAGAGTGCTCATTTTTTGCTTGTGTTGAAATTGAGGTGTCAAATTCCAGCTTGTGTAGTGGCCCTGTTGAACTCAATGGTGTGTAAGTCATGAGTGGTATTGGTTCCATGTGTGTGGTATGCACTAGTCAAGCAGTATATGCTGTGCTGTTGCTTACCTAGTTGCCATTTAGATCACTCCTTGGAGCTAAGCTATCGGGTATTCTCTTTTCATTTTAGCTGAAATTGGCTCTCCTGAAAGTGAGGGTATAAGAATCTGATTCCCACTGAAGTCCATATGAATTTTTCCATTGATGTTAATGGGCTTTGGATGTGGCCCTAGGAGAGCACTCTGGTAGTTGGACACAAGCGTAGCACAGACAAGATGTCCCCCGTAGCTCTTCCAGTGCACGTGAAATCTGAGCTGAGTCAACCCTGCCATCTCAAGGCTCGGCCTCTCCTACAAAGATTAATTGTGCTAAAATATGTCAGTCTTTGTCATGTGGACTAAGGCCTAGGATGAGACACACCTGTGACATTTTGGGAATCACACAGACCAGTAAGGGGTTCTGTAACCTTGGGTGCCTTTATGCTGTGCAGCTTTGATTCAGACCCCTGACAGCAGTAGCCTGCCCACAAGTACAAGATCTTGCCCTGTCTTCCACCACCCTACTTACTCCTTGCATGGTGACACCACCAGCCCTTCTGGTCCTGAGTCTCCCCGAATCCATCGACCCCAAGTTCAAGTACCAAAAACTCGGACCGTTCTCCTCTGGTGCATCAGCCCAGACGGTGTGAAACCAACACCACTGTAGAGAGGTTAGCCCAAGCTCGTCTCTCTCCGGGGTGGCGGGGAACACACCGCCTCACTACACTCTGTTTATGTATTAGGGAATTAGCTCGGCCGTGGGAGTCCTCCCTGGGCGGCCCTGGTGGGGGCAGAAATAAGTACAGTTAAGCCGGGGCCCTAGGTCAGGGCGGGGCAAGAATGAGTCAGGAGCTCAGGCCCTCAGGCACGGCTGAGCAACAACAGTAGGCCTAAGCCTCCAAAGGGCCTGGAAGAGGGGGAGACTGCCACCCACAAGTTGGGTGGCAGGGGGGACGCAGGCCCTCCCACTCCACTGCGTTCCAGCTCGGGGCCCTAGCAGCAGCAGAAGACCCGCTGCTGAGTCAGTGGGGATCCTGGCTGCAACACACTGACATCGGCTCTGGGAGTCCTGCAGCCAGACTAGGGTTGGCTGCCCCCAGGCTACTTCCTGAGTCACAGTGGTGTCCTCCGGGGGGTCCAGCACCATGGGCTCATTGGGGTAGCTGGCGAGAGGCAGGCCCAGCAACTCCTCCGGGTAGCTGGTGCAGGGCAGGCCCGGCAACAACTCTGGGTAGCTGGTGCAGGGCAGGTCGGGCCAGGCCTTGCATGGACCGCGGGTCACTGGTGCTTCCCAGTTGCAGCCTAGGCCAGAGGCATCTGGCCTCTCTGGCAGCTGCTCTCCCAGTGAGCTGTGAGGTGGAGCCTTTATACTTTCAGGGCACCAGCTGACCCTCTGGGGGGCAGGCTTAGAGCTCACTAGCTCCGCCCACTCTGGTGTCCAGAGGGGCGTCTCTCTCCGGGGCGGTGGGGAACCACACCCCCTCACTACAACCACTTATTTTGGTCTCCACACAGTTTGCACAACAGAGACCTGCTTAGGGTAAAAATAAAAGGCTTATTTAATAGAAAAGCCACAAATTCAAAAATGTAATAGTAAGGGAAAGCCAACACATACCAGTTACATAAAAATAAATATGAGACGCAACCTCAGGCTTTACACTTCCATATTAGACAAAATCGCTTTTCTAGTACAAGTTACCTGTCACTTTTGAACAGTTTCCCAGCTCCCCTAGCCATAGGGAGGACCCACCAAGTGACTGTCCCTCAGTTTCAGGATGCCAAACCTCAGACACAAACCTGCTTTTAAAACGCTTTTTCTCTCCCCCACCCCCAACTCTTAATCCATGCTGACTCATATTTGTTCAGAGTGTGGAAATCCTCTGATTTGATTGCTGGGGTGTTCAGGTCTTTCCATTAACTTTAATGGTCCACTATTATCCTTTCCTGGGCTGGACACTGGATGGGTACTTGAAGTTGGTTTCATGTAAACAGCTGGCTTGAGAGGTCCCTTTCCCTGTCTCATCACTTGCTGTCCTGCTGTGAAGTGGGGCCAAAGCTTTAAGAGCACAGTTCTCTATATTCACAAATACATAAATATTGTGATGATAGCCTGTATTCCTATATCATGATGATGATTAAATTTAGAACATTACAAGCTTTCATAAGAGACCTTACTTGACATTTTAATACCACAATAACAGTGTATACAATCAGTTGATTTTCTGCTTATTCTTTGGGGTTCAAATCCCCTGTTCTCCCCTTGGAGTGTCTGGACCCTTGTTGTCACACAACCACACACAGCTTCACTTGTGACCTAATTTACCAAGTGGACCTGAGATTAAATTCTTGTGCACTAAACCCCAAGGCCCAGATCCTCCAAGGTACTTAAGTGCCTACCTCCCATGGGACTTAGGTGCCAAAATACATGGGAGGATCTGGGCGCAGCTCCGCAAGCTAAGGCATTTTGTAGTAATTTTTGTTTCTTAAAAAAATGTTACCACCCCAGTACAGAACACCGTTGACTTCAGCAGGACCAGAATCTGACCTGAAACTAATGGTGATCAAGAGTGCTCATCACCTTTACAGAATCAATTAGGTTGATTTACATTTCCTTTTTTCCAAGATGAGGGAAAAAATCATGGGGTCCAATTAAAGGACTATTCTAAATTAACTTTCTGCAGCAAAGTTTCTTCACAATAATACACAATTGTCAGTTTGTTAGAGCTGTTCCAGTCAGTACGGTGAGAGAGATTAGCGTTATGAATTATGGGATGATGATGTTCCATGGAAAACATCTTTCCTAATCGAAAGCATTTTCAGATTAACTCATTTCAGCAAAATGTGCTAGAGTGGAGACATGTTTGAGATGTTGATGATGAATCATGTTCCATAAGAAATAATTCACTTGCCTTGAGATCCTGTTGTACTTTTACCGACTCCTACTTTAAATCATGTTGGCTTTTCTAGACTTTGGGTACGTCTTCGCTACCCGCCATATTGGTAAGACAAATCCCACCTGTTTATGCTCTCTGTATGTGTGTATATATATCTCCTCAATATTTATTCCACGCTGTATGCATCCGAAGAAGTGGGCTGTAGTCCACGAAAGCTTATGCTCTAATAAATTTGTTAGTCTCTAAGGTGCCACAAGTACTCCTGTTCTTTTTGCGGATACAGACTAACACGGCTGCTACTCTGAAACAAGAGTTAAAGTTATTAAGTGGGGGAGCCTGAAGCTATATTGCTAAGCAGCTGGCGGAACAGCGAGTGGCCCAAGGAACGGTGAGCGGAGCTGTTTGCGGGGATGGCTGGAGCGGCTCACAGGTCGCAGAGCGGAGCAGCTTGTAGAGCAGAGCGGTTCGTGGGACAGCAGGAAGTGGACTGGCTCGTGGTGAAGGCTGCGGCGGAACCCCACGGAGAGACGGCCAGCCTTGGATCACGTAAGGTGCCCCTTAACACCCTGCATGGCCCCCTTTTACTCTGGGGCTGCACTGACCAGGGACAGAGACTTTGGGGGTTGTTGGACTTTTGGGACTTTGGGTGGTTGCTGGTCCCAAGAGACTTTGGGGGTGTTGGACTTTGGGGACTCTGGGTGATTTTTGGGTTGCTGGATTCAAGAACCAAAGGGAAAGGACACAGCCCAATTTGCTGGGGTGGGGTTTTTTTTTTTTTTGCTCATGGTTTGTGTTATGAATCCTGTTTGTGGTGTTTTTCCAATTTAATGCTGATGTCGTTTACCTCATGTTATTAAACATTTTCTGCTACACTCAGACTCCATGCTTGCGAGAGGGGAAGTATTGCCTCTTAGAGGCACCCAGGGGGTGGTATGTAATTGTCCCACAGTTTCAATTGGGGGAGAAAAAGACCAAACCACAGCTGACAGACGTCACATCTGCTAGGATACTATCATGATGAGGGTCATATAAGAACCTGAGTAGAACAAGTTCAAGGAATTATTTCAAATATCTTTGTTTCCTATTATGTTCTAAACATATTTGTATTTCTTTGCTGAATTGCTTTATAGCTCAGTTGTAATCACAATGTACAAAAGCGTTTAATGGGTCTAGCATGAAACTTCTTTTCCTTTGGCATTAATATTAGTTACCAAAATTATATGTTGTCCAAGGCACACTTTTTGGTCCCTTAAGTAGGCTCTATCCAAAAAACACTTTTAATATTTTTCTTTTTGTAGAAGACTGTTAAAATAATAGTGCATTTGTGTTTAACTCATTTCCTTTTATCCAGCTGTAGGCTGGGTGCAGGTCTCATTTGCTGCCTTTGCTGGTTTGCAGTCGTATCGTCAGCTGGCAGTTTCCTCCTGTGCCTTTTTTAACAACAACAATAACAACAAATCCATCTTGCCAGGAAAATCAATCTGAGAACTTGGCTGGGTGTTTTGCAAGAACATCTTAAGATGCCATCAGGCTTCATAAAAGAAGAGGGTTTGAGGAGGGATTTGAAAGAGGAGAGGGAGAGAGTTGAATCTCATTAAATGGGAGGCTTTTCAAGCGTAAGAGGTGAATGCAGGTGCCAAGTCACGACTGGTAGAAAGAGATTTAGGGTAAAGTCTGGAGAAAAGATTGGGAAGAATATAACAAATGGAAAAAAAGAGATGAGAGAAGGAACGTAGGCAGGAAAAAGTGTATTATTGTGTAGCACCTAGAGGCTGTATCTGAGATAAGGAACAATTTGTGCCAAACGCTGTACGTAGTAAGACACAGACCCTGCCCTGGAGCGTTTGCAATAGACAGGACATACAGAGGGTGAGAAGAGGTATAGAGGTAAAATGACTGGCTCCAGGTGACACAGCAGGCCAATGGCAGAGCTGGGAATAGAAACCAGCTCTGGGGACAACCCACCCTAGATGATGGGCCTCAGTGCTATACAGTCATGTGGGACTGCTCAGCACCCAAAACTGGA
The DNA here is from genome assembly GCF_027887155.1 of Malaclemys terrapin pileata. Classification (NCBI taxonomy): domain Eukaryota; kingdom Metazoa; phylum Chordata; order Testudines; family Emydidae; genus Malaclemys; species Malaclemys terrapin. The sequence continues at coordinate 324,864,631 of NC_071505.1, forward strand.
GCTGGATTTTCAGCACCCAGCAGCTCCCAATTTCACACTTGCAGTCAGGCTTTCTTAAGAGCGCCAATCTGAGCACTCTAGAACATCTCGCCTCTTATTTAGGAAAGATTTGCCTCCTGCTGCGGGTGCTGAACCTCTTGAAAATCTGACCCTACAAGGTATTCTTCCCCTCCTGTTGAGGTCAACCGTTCTCATTTTGGTCTCATTTACACTGTTGCAATTCCATTAACTAGAGTGGAGTTACTATTGATTCACATTGCTGTAAGGGAAGGGAAAATCAGGTTCAGTTAGTTTCTAAGGCACTTTGGGATCATTTTTTAAAAGCTGCTCTCTAAGGCCTGGTCTATACTACAAAGTTAGATCGACATAAGCCGCCTTGTGTAAACCTAGTGCATGTCTCCCACTCATGTAAGCGCCCCATTTGCAAGATGCAGTAACACCTCTCCGAATTTAGCTACAATGAATCAGGAAAAAGCTCTTGGAGTCATTGTGGATAGTTCTCTGAAGACGTCCACGCAGTGTGCGGAGGTGGTTAAAAAGGCAAACAGGATGTTAGGAATCATTAAAAAGGGGATAGAGAATAAGATGGAGAATATCTTATTGCCCTTATATAAATCTATGGTACACCCACATCTTGAATACTGCGTACAGATGTGGTCTCCTCATCTCAAAAAAGATATACTGGCACTAGAAAAGGTTCAGAGAAGGGCAACTAAAATGATTAGGGGTTTGGAACGGGTCCCATATGAGGAGAGATTAAAGAGGCTAGGACTTTTCAGCTTGGGAAAGAGGAGGCAAAAGTAGATAAGGAAAAGTTATTTACTTATTCCCATAATACAAGAGCTAGGACTCACCAAATGAAATTAATAGGCAGCAGGTTTAAAACAAATAAAAGTTGTGGAACTCCTCAGGTAAGGAGTTCCACAAGTTGACTGTGCGCTGTTCACACAGCGCACAGTCAACCTGTGGAACTCCTTACCTGAGGAGGTTGTGAAGGCTAGGACTATAACAGTATTTAAAAGAGAACTGGATAAATTCATGGAGGTTAAGTCCATTAATGGCTATTAGCCAGGATGAGTAAGGAATGATGTCCCTAGACTCTGTTTGTTAGAGGATGGAGATGGATGGCAGGAGAGAGATCACTTGATCATTACCTTTTAGATTCACTCACTCTGGGGCACCTGGCATTGGCCACTATTGGTAGACAGGATACTGGGCTAGATGGACCTTTGGTCTGACCCAGTACGGCTGTTCTTATGTTCTTATGTAATGGTTTGAGCTGTGGTCAACTTACTGAGGTCAACACAATGTGAGTGTAGACACTCACCTAACAGTCCTCCAGCAGCTTTTCCACAATGATCAACACTGACAGCTCTGGTCACAACTGTGAACTCTGTTGCCCGGAGTCACGGAGGCTGGAAGCCTCCCCCCTCACACCCTTTAACTCCCGCATCCTTTTTTAAAAACCCATAAATTTTTGAAATGCTTTTTCCTGATTGCCCAGCTTGGTGAGCACACCTAGCAGCTCTCCATTGTTGTGTACAACTGACCATGCCAGCTACACACTCCAGACACACTCCTGCCTGGACTAGAATGGGAGCTATTGGATCTCCTGGACCTGTGGAGAGAAGAGGCTGGACAACAGGCAGCTATAACCATTGGGATGTTTTTCTCACAGAGATCCAATCTTGTAAGTAAAGACCACCAGTGTTCCTTCAGTCTACCAAAGGCACATTCAACTGTCATTCTGCACCTGCAGTGCCTGTAGTTGAATCTTTCGTTGGTGCTGTTAAGGTGGCCGGTGTATGGCTTCATGAGCAAGGAGCAGGCTATGTCAAGTTGACCAATAATAATCTACTGGTTGGAAAAGAATGTCCCTGCTTTCAGCTTTCTGAACAGTCCTGAGTTCTTCATGATCTGAGTGTCCTACACCTTCCCTGACCAACGAACATTGATGTCAGTGAAGTGTCCCCAGTGATCCACCAACACTTGCATAAACAGAAAAGTAGCCCTTTCCGTGGAAGGTGAGAGGGTGACAAAATAGGGATATGTGTGCCATCTATTGCCCCACAGCAGTTTGGGAACCCCACTGCTGCAAATCCATCCACTATGTCCTGCACATTGCTGAGAATCACAGTCCTACCTAGCAGGAGGAGATTAATGGCCCTGCACACTCACATGACAATAGTTCCTACTGTGGATTTCTAACCTCAAAATGATTTCCCACTGACCAGTATCAATCTGGCATTGTAAGCTTCCCCAATGTAATCGCCACTTGCTTCTCAGCTGTGAGTGCAGGTCTCATTCTCATGTCTCTGTGCTGGAGGGCTGTGGTGAGCTTAGCTCAAAGGTCCAGGAACATGGCATTTCACATTTAAAAATTCTGCAGCCATTGCTAGTCATACCAAACCAGTTGCTAGTCATACCAAACCAGTATTCTTCGAGTGATTGCACTACCCACTGGGGTTGACGGATCACCCTGTGCTGTCTCACGCACACCACACAGGCACAAAAGGCTGTGCTGCCCCAGACCCTCCTTCAATTCCTTCCTTCCGGTGATGATTATTGGATCTCCCTGTCCTTGCTTCTGCAAGTCTTTTCTTCATAACTGTATATAATACCCATGTATAGTTAATGCAGTTCAGTAGTTAATAAAAATTAAATTGTTTTTGTTTTGTGTGGTTCCAGCACCCAGTCTGGGTACCAGTACTGGAAATATTCTGTGCCTTCCGGGTATCAAGCTGGTAACAGACAATAACATTTTCAGTACTCTTTACACTAACTGGACTGACTTCAATGGAACAGAAAACTTGTCCTGTGGTAAGGCCATGCCTCATTGTGACCCTCGCCCCAGCTGCTTTTCATGGAGGCTCGCGTGAGTGACAAGTGTGGCTTTAAGCCCTGTTTAAAAAAAAAGACAGGGCACCCAGTGTCTATGGCCTCCATCCGATCCCAAGCTCATTGGCGTCAGTCAACAGCACACCACCAGTGCTACCAGTACCAAGAGGCAAATCGGTGTCACCAGTACTGAAGAAGAGGCATTGGAAATCGGACTTGGTACTGGGATCATGAAAAGACTCAGAAGATGAACTCTTCTAAAGACTTGGGAGGATAGTCAAAGAGGAAATACTCCCCAGAGCAGGCCTCTAAACAGGGGAGCTGGTTGACTCCAGAGCCCGGTGTGGGCCTGTCAAAATTGGCTCCTGAAGCACCTTCATCAGCATCTCCTCATGCCATGGTACCACAGAATGTCTTCCTGGTACCATCTATTCTTGAGGCATTTGAGGCTGTAAAAGAAATGTTGAATCTCTCGGTGCTGCCATCGCCAGCTGTTCAAGAGACTCATCCAGTGCCGGGGCTTCCAACACCTTCACCTCTGCACCATGTGGACATCAGGGTATCAGTGAGGCTGGTACTGTCTAGGGGAAAGCCACAAATGATATCCCCCACTCCTCTTTCTTCAAAGTCTGAACCACCTTCCCCTGTACCGACAGGTATGGCCCTGCCATGGTTGCAACAAGAAACTTCATCCTCATCAGTCTCTGAAGTGGGATCTTGGTAATAAATGAGGATATTGATATAACAGGCATCACAGAAACTTGGTGGAAAAGTGACAATCAATGGGACACTAATACTAAGGTTCAAAATATATAGGAATGACAGGAATAGGTGTGTTGTGAGCAAGACACGAGAAGTCATTCTTCCGCTCTACTCTACTCTGGTTAGGCCTCAGCTGGAGTATTGTGTCCAGTTCTGGGCACCGCATTTTAAAAAAGATGTGGAGAAATTGGAGCAGGTCCAGAGAAGAGCAACAAGAAGGATTAAAGGTCTTGAGAACATGACCTATGAAGGAAGGCTGAAAGAATTGGGTTTGTTTAGTTTGGAAAAGAGAAGACTGAGAGGGAACATGATAGCAGTTTTCAGGTATTTAAAAGGGTGTCATAAGGAGGAGGGAGAAAACTTGTTCACCTTAGCCTCTAAGGATAGAACCAGAAGCAATGGGTTTAAACTGCAGCAAGGGAGGTCTAGGTTGGACATTAGGAAAAAGTTCCTAACTGTCAGGGTGGTTAAACACTGGAATAAATTGCCTAGGGAGGTTGTGGAATCTCCATTTCTGGAGATATTTAAGAGTAGGTTAGATAAATGTCTATCAGGGATGGTCTAGACAGTATTTGGTCCTGCCATGCGGGCAGGGGACTGGACTCGATGACCTCTCGAGGTCCCTTCCAGTCCTAGAATCTATGAATCTAGGTCATGCTGGTGGGGGAGTGGCACTATATGTGAAAGAGAGCATAGAATCAAATACAGTAAAATATCTTAAATGAATCCAACTGTACCATAGACTCTCTATGGATAGAAATTCCATGCTTCAATAGTAGGAGTATAGCAGTAGGAATATACTACCGACCACCCAACCAGGATGGGGATGGTGACTGTGAAATGCTCAGGGAGATTAGAGAGGCTATAAAAATAGAAAACTCAATAATAATGGGAGATATTAACTACTGTACCCCCATTTGACTAGATACATGTCACCTCAGGACTGGATGCCGAAATAAAGTTTCTAGATACCATAAATGACTGCTTCTTGCAGCAGCTAGTCCTGGAACCCACAAGGGGAGAGGCAATTCTTGTTATAGTCCTAAGTGGAGCATAGGATCTGGTCCAAGAGATGAATATAGCTGAACCGCTCGGTAAAGGAATCATAGTACAGTATAATTAAATTGCAACAGAGGGTCCTGTGGCACCTTTGAGACTAACAGAAGTATTGGGAGCATAAGCTTTCGTGGTAAATTGAACATCCTTGGGGGTGGGAGATGGAAATACCAAAAGCTCACCACATTAGCATTTCATTTCAGAAAGGGGAACTACACAAAAATGAGGAAGCTGGGTAAGTGGAAATTAAAAGGAACAGTCACAAGAGTGAAATGCCTGCAACCTGCATGGAAAGTTTAAAAAAAAGTCCATAATAGAGGCTCAAATTAAATGTATATCCCAAATTAAAAAGACTAGTAAGAGGACCAAAACAGTGCTACCATGGCTAAACAACGGAGTAAAAAAAGTGGCTGGAGGAAAACAGGCATCCTTTTAAAAGTGGAAGATAAAACCTAGTGAGGAAAATAGAAAGGAACATGAACTCTGGCAAGTCAAGGGTAAAAGTATAATTAGGCAGGTTTAAAAAGAATTTGAAGAACAACTAGCAAAAGACTCTCAAACAAAGTGAAACATTTTTTAAGCACATCAGAAGCTGGAAGCCTGCCAAACAATCTGTGAGGCCACTGGACAATCGAGATGCTAAAGAAGTTCTCAAGGAAGACAAGGCCATTGTGGAGACACTAAATGAATTCTTTGCATTGGTCTTCACTGCAGAGGATGTGAGGGAGATTCCCACACCCGAATCATTCTTTTTAGGTGACACATCTGAGGAAATGTTCCAAAACCTCAATCTGGGACAAACTGATAAATTAAACAGTAAAAAGTTGCCAGGTCCAGATGGGATTCACCCAAGAGTTCTCTGGGAACTTAAATATGAAATTGCAGAGCTACTAACTATGGTATGTAATCTATCGCTTAAATCAGCTTCTGTAACAGATTGCTAGTAAAGAGCTAATGTGATGCCAATTTTTAAAATAGGTTCCAGAGAGGCAATCCTGGCAATTACACGCTTGTTAGCCTAACTGCAGTACCAGGCAAATTGGCTGAAACTATAGTAAAGAACAGAATTGTCTGACATGTAGACGAACATGGTTTGTTGGGAAATTATCCACATGGCTTCTGTAAAGGGAAATCATGCTTCACCAATCTAGCAGAATTCTTTGAGAGGGTCAATAAGCATGTCAATAAGAGTGATCCAGTGAGTGTAGTTTACTTGGACTTTCAGAAAGTCTTTGTCAAAGTTTCTCACCAAAGGCTCTTAAGCAAAATAAGCAGTCATGAGATAAGAGGGATCAGTAACTGGTTAAAAGTCAGGAAACAAAGGGTAGGAATTAAGAGGTCAGTTTTCAGAATGGACAGAGGTAGTGATGTACCTCCGGGATCTGTATTGGGACCAGTGCTGTTCAACATATTCCTAAATGATCTGGAAGAAGGGGTAAACAGTGAGATGGCAAAGTTTACAGATGAGAAAAAATTACTCAAGGTAGTTAAGTCCGCAGCTGACAGAAAAGAGTTACAAAGGTATCTCACAAAACTGGGTGACTGGACAAGAAAATGGCAGCTGCAATTCAAAGTTGATAAGTGCAAAGTGTGTTTTCCAAAGTAATGCACATTGGAAAACACAATCCCAACTATACATATATAACGATGGGGTCTAAATTAGCTGTCACCACTCAAGAAAGAAATCTTGGAGATCTTGGACTTGTCAGCTTGGAAAAGAGATGACTAAGGTGGGATATGAGGGAGGTCTATAAAATTATGAATTGTGTGGAGAAAGTGAATAAGGAAGTGTTATTTACACCTTCGCATAGCACAAGTGCTAGGGGTTCACCAAATGAAATTAATAGGCAGCAGGTTTAAAACAAACAAAAGGAAGTACTTTTTCATACACCGCACAGTCAACCTGTGGAATGAGATGTTGTGAAGGCCAAAACTATAACTGGATTCAATAAAGAATTAGATAAGTTTGTAGAGGATAGGTCCATCAATGGCTATTAGCCAAGATCAGGTCAGGGATGCAATCCCATGCTCTAGGTGTCCCTAAGCCTCTGACTGCCAGATGCTGGGACTGGATGACAGCAGATGGATCACTTGGTGGTTGCCCTGTTCTGTTTATTCCCTTTGAATCATCTGGCATTGGCTACTGTCAGAAGGCAGGATACTGGGCTAGATAGATCACTGGTCTCACCTAGTACAGCTATTCTTATGATAAATTGGAGAAGGTTCAGAAAAGGGCCAGGAGAATGATTAAAGGGTTAAATAACATGCCTTATAATGATAGACTCAAGGAGCTCAATCTATTTAGCTTAACAAAGAGAAGGTTAAGGGGTGACTTGATTATAGTCTATAAGTACCTACATGGGGAACAAATATTTAATAATGGGCTCTTCAATCTAACAGAGAAAGGTATGCAATAGAATGGCTGGAAGTCAAAGTTAGACAAATTCGGACTGGAAATAAGGTGTACTGTGGTGACAACGCAGGAAACAGAACGCCAGGTTTGTTGGTAGCCAGAGAGCTTTACAAGCCTCTTGCAAAAAGCCTCCCAGGAAAACTTTTCCTGGGGTTTTTATTTCTCTCCTTACTTTGTTTACAACTCTTCTTAGTGGTTACATTCCTGCGCATAGAAACGCCAGGCAGTGTACATGCACATAAGATAACGAACCATCTCTTGAGCGCGTGAACACCAGCTGCGAGGAAACAATCAAATCAGCCAAATAAGTTTCCCAAACACAAACGCTGGATTGAAGGTCACTCCTGCCTCGTAGCCATGGGAGCAGTTTGCCACGCCTGTGGGCTGGCGATTCGGGAGCTATGCGTCCCTACATCCCCCCCTGTTTTATTTTATAGATGCGGTGTTTAAATAAAGCACCTTCGCAGGGTAGCATGCACAATGTCACTAGATTGGGTAAACATTAAACAAAGCAGCAAAGTAAAACATCAAAAACTAAAACTAAGACCCCATACTATAAGAGGGTCTTTATCCACTCTAAGAGTAGCTATGACTAGATATAATCCCACCAAGGAGGAAAAACGTCTTGGCGGATGGCTTAAGCATAACATTTCAGCATATCAATTTGCTATTGCATGCGGTTACTATTATCAGTAAGCTTAAAACAGCACATTTCTTTCACTGTCTCACATCCCAGATGTTGCTGGGTGGTTTGCAGACAGGAACAAGGCAAGTACTTAACAGACCTTGCATTTTCGGGGCAACGGCCAGGCAGGAATCAGATTGATTCAATACTTGTGCCAGGTGGACCCAAATGTCTTGTAATGTGGTGTCATTAACATACACACAGCTGTCATTAACTTGAAAAAGTAAGTGTCCTGTCAGGTGTAATCCCAGGAGCACTGACTAAAATTAACTGGGCATACCAGGTAGTCTAATTTCCCAGATGTCTTGGTGAATTACTCAATCCCACATGCATCCTCCCCATGGACCCGGCAGGATTCGGTATGTGGAAGGCTACACCCCCTCAACCGGTCCATATGCTTGGAAGGAGCATTGAGAACGTTTGCACTTTTACCCAGAAAGTCTCTAAGTATGTCTCCATGGCCACAGATCAGATGGTACTCCTGATGTGTCTGTAAGGGCAGTGGGCCAAGCCTGAACATGCTAGATCCCACTGCAATGCCTTCCCAGCCTCAGTGATATTCAATACCATCTCTGTCAGCAACTTCTGGGTCATTGTCTGTATTTGGATGTATTACAGGGGTAATAGTGTAATAGAGGAGATGGCAGGGGCAATGGCAACAAGGTGCCTTTGGTACTTATCATTTAAAATCCAATTAGGGAAGGCAATACATACTGAAGGACTTATTCAAAACACAGGGCGCAGCCTGTAGAATAAACCCCAAAATCCAATCAATACCACGTTCTCAAGCATGGGTTCCACAAATTTCTTCCTGCTAGTGTATAATTCTTTGTTTCTTCACCAGGGTCAGTTCTTAATGTCTCTTGTAGTCAGGAATTCCTGGACTTTGTGGTTTCAAGGAAGCAAGTGTTCCTTCTTCTCTTTTCCTGAAACAGTGTGGTTTAGCATCATACAGGGGAGAGGTTACTAGCACATCACCCTGTAATGGTTTTGCTTTTTCTGGAAAAATTCAGAGCAACAGTAGGTCTGTCAGTGGACAAGGGAGAGGTTACTAGCACTTCACCTTGTCTTTTTTTTCTTTTTCCTGCTGTCCAGAAGGCACAGCAGAACTAGAAGGAGAAATAGGCTTATCATTAGTCAAAAGGTCCTCCCGAGGTGGAGGGGTCTTTTTGCAGTGAAAAGCATGGGTCCAGGCAGGCAGTCCTTGGCACTTCACAGCGGTGTTGGTGGTTAACAGGACTTGGAAAGGGCCTTTCCAGCATGGAGCCAAAGCAGTCTTTCGTTGATGGACTTTACATAGACTCAGTCTCCTGGTTTTAATAAATGGCAGGGGTGCTAGGATTTTTGGATAACACTTTTCTACCTGTGAGAAAAGAAACCTAACACATTTCATTAATGCCTGGCAGTGTTTTGCAGATCTCATAGTTGCTCGGGCACATTTAAGCCCCCCCCCTTGTCTTGGGGGTCAGCCAAGTTTTGGCTGTGGCCTTGGATGAGCCTGCAAGCTGTATTTTCCTCTCAGTTAACTCATTCTGTGCTTTTTCCTCTTCTCCCTTTCTCGGCTTCTTTTAACCTACAAAGGAAACCTTCACTCTTCCAGTAAAATAACTTTATTACAGAGCTTTGGAGCAACAAACCAGGACAAGCACACCCACTTTTGAGGAGTGCACTCGGTACAACCTCAGGTGTCTAATTGCTTTCCTCCCTCCCCAGCCCTCTGGCTAGAAATCTGAGGTAGCCAGAAGGATCCCATGGGCAATATGGGGAGTGGGTTAACCTTCCATATCCTTGCTTCCAAAGACTGTTGGTATGCAATTCTTAACAACAATTTTTGCCATAAAACACAAAAATAATCCCTATTGTGCCAGTAAATGCATGGTACATTGAATGCTGTTCAGCTGGCATCCGTTTTCTCTGATGATCTGAAAAACAAAAGAACAGAGGTCTGCCCCTTCTGGGCAGTCAGTCATTGCTTAAAATGTTTCCTTGTATTTGTTCATAGGCAGCCCAGATTTCAGTGGCTTCTACCTTATTAGTTAGAAACTTGCATTAATACAAATGCTTTCTGGCTTGCTTCCAAATCCAAAGCTATCTACAGCTTAAAGATTTTTACTTAAAAGGGACACAATTAACTTTCCCAGTCTTTTGATTGCCTTTTACTTCTAACTCCTGCTTTCAAACACACAGTGATCTAAACAAGACAACACAACCTATATTGGTAGGTTTGCATTTCCTTTACCTCTGCTACAATATACACTGCACATATTCTGAGGAAAAGCGGCCACTGCGCAACCCATACGGGCTCATCAGTGAGCCAACGGAGGGGGAGGGCCGTACGCCTAATCATCAATATGGATGGTGGCAGTTAAAGCAGTTCCCCTGAGGCTTCTGCCCCTTGTACAGGGCAGCTGCCAGCAGGGCCATCTGATGGGTTTGAGTGCCTACATCAGTACACGCCTGCAGCAACTCCGCCAGGGTCGAAGGACATAGAGGACTCGCTCGCAGCGGGGACCCTGCGAAGCGCTCGACGGACACACTGGCCAATGATGGGAAAAGCTACCTGGGGCGTGCCCACCGCCTGCTCGGGGATGCCCGAAAATTGCCCTGTGCCATATAACTGCTCAGCAAGATAAGCCCCCCCACCTTGTGCTGCTGCCGCAAGCGCCTCTCGCTGGTACTCGCTGTCCCACACAACGTATTGCGCGGGAGACAGCACCATGCAACACATGTCTTTCCAATCTTGGGGGAGCAAGTGATAACCGTTTGACACACCTTTCAAGATCCCCCGGAGCTCATGCAGAACCGAGTAGGGGAGAGCCTCCCAGTCCACTACTCGGCCCCCGTTTCCATTATCCCGCCTAGAGACGGGGAACGCCTCGAACCCACACTTGGATTCCTTGTCGGTCAAGAGACGGGCCTTGCGCACCGGCTGCACCGCCGCGGCGACAGCGCCCCCCTGCCCGACCGGTAGGCATGGGGGCGCCGCCACGGGCGGCGGCGCAGGGGGGGTCAGCTGCGGGCAGGAGGGGGGTGGCCCATCACCTGGGGGCAAAGGGGAAACCGGCTTAAGGCCGTCAGGGCCGAACCCCTCCAGCGCCTCCTTACAACGCTGCCAGAGCAGCAGGTGCTGAACTGGGGCACGGGGTTCACTATACAAGGTGATCCCAATCCGTATCCAATCAAAAAGCTGTAATGACCCGCAGTCCGGATACCAGGGGCACTGGCGATCTATTTCCCTTAGAAGGTCCTCAATATGAGCGACCGAGACAACGACACATGATCGCTGCCTTATAATCTTTTGTAACTCTCTTGCGTGCTCCTTCTGGGCACTGGAAAGTTTCCCCCCCATACTCACGAATAAGGGGCGGCAAACAGCCGCGGGCGCGCTCGGCGTATCCAGCCGGTGAGTAGAGGGGTATCACGTCGGGGTCACCAGCTGTGGTGATGACGCAGGAAACAGAACGCCAGGTTTGCTGGTAGCCAGAGAGCTTTACAAGCCTCTTGCAAAAAGCCTCCCGGGAAAACTTTTCCTGGGGTTTTTATTTCTCTCCTTACTTTGTTTACAACTCTTCTTAGTGGTTACATTCCTGCACATAGAAACGCCAGGCAGTGTACATGCACATAAGATAACGAACCATCTCTTGAGCGCGTGAACACCAGCTGCGAGGGTACAATCAAATCCGCCAAATAAGTTTCCCAAACACAAACGCTGGATTGAAGGTCACTCCTGCCTCGTAGCCATGGGAGCAGTTTGCCGCGCCCATGGGCTGGCGATTCGGGAGCTATGCGTCCCTACAGTGTACATTTTTAACATTGAGAGGAATTAACCATTGGAAGAACTTACCAAGGGTTGTGGTAGATTCTTGATCACTGACAAGTTTTAAATCAACATTGAATGTTTTTCTAAGAGCTGTGCTCTAGGCATTATTTTGAGGAAGGTCTCTGGCCTGTGTTATGCAGGAGGTCGGACTAGATTATCACAATGGTCCCTTCTGGCCTTGGAATCTATGAACAACTCTTGAGGCAGCATAATGACTCAGTAACACTCATTAACTGACTAGATTTTTTCTCAGACTACCTCTCTCATGTAGGAAATGATCATCATTTTACCAAGGCTAGTGGCTAAATAACACTAAAAAACCCATTAATGATTGTTCAGATTTATATACAAACTTACTTTGACTTTATTCACGGCCTTTGCATCAATATTCCCACAAGTGAGTTTTACTGGTGGGAATGAAGGCTGATGGAGGCAATATAAGAACCTAGACATAAAACATTCACCAAACCAGCAAATTTGAGGTGATTATTGTGCAAGAATCATGGAAAATCAATTTGGAATTCAAACCAGTAACCTAATTCAGTCTTGGATCAATCTAAACAGCGAACAGGAGCACTTGGAAGATCAGGATATAAATATGAAGGAAAATGTGGAGATACGAGTCATATACTCAACTAGTGTAAACAAGGATACATTCTTTGAAGACAATGGCACTATACCAATTTACATTAGTGGAGAAATCTAGCCCATAATTTATTCCTCTTCCTTCAGCTTTAGTTTCCCTCTCTTCTTAATCACTATTTTTAACAGAAAAAAATTAAAGCTTAATTTTTATTAATTTTTGTTAATTAATCCCGGCAAGATAGAAAACAATCAGTAACAATAATGCTATATGCAGAGAAATTAGATATTTTAAAGACAGCGAGAGGTTTTTTTGTTGTTAATTATAAAATATGAACTAACAAGAGATATTGATATTGGTGATTGATCCCAGTTGTCACCTACCTACCTAATATTAATTGACAATTTGCTGTAGCCACCGAAGAAGTGGGTTGTAGCCCACGAAAGCTGATGCTCTAATAAATTTGTTAGTCTCTAAGGTGCCACAAGTACTTCTGTTCTTTTTGAGGATACAGACTAACATGGCTGCTACCCTGAAACCTATCCGTGAGGAAGGATTTGAAAGAGGAGGGGGGAATTGCTTTATGGAGTTGTTCAGGGAAGGAAATCCATGCATATGGCGTGGAATTATTATTGCTTCTTAGACTGATTACTAAACATGTTTCATTAGAAACATATACAGATGCTCCCCGACTTACGCAAAGCGTTCAGTTCCGGAACGCCTTGCGTAACTCGAATTTTGCGTAAGTCGGAAACGTATCTTCAACCATTACTCAAAAACAAAACAAAAAAACCCTCCTATTTCTAGCTTATGGAACTTTTTCCGTAAGCTCAGATTTGCGTATGTCGGGGTTACATAACTTGGGGAGCGTCTGTCTGGATTGCTTGTACCATACTTTGTAGAAAAAACACATATGCTGCCTCAACTACTGTCCTGGCAACTTTGATTAAGTGCTGCTTTCAAAGACAGTAAAGAAACAAGGATCTTACATTTCAAAGGCCTAAACGTGCATGGGGAACCTCTTGCCGATGTCTGCTTTACATAAGCCAACATCAAGCTACTGTGCTACTAAAGTTTCATCAGGTTCCTTGGCCAGACCAGACATCCCACTTTGTTTTCTATTGTGTTAGCAGAGTAGAGACAGTTTCTCTGAGATTTATATGGTTATTTTACAGAGTTCAAAGGGAGCTATGAAAAGAGGAGCCAATCACTAATCCCTGCACCTTCCAGGGACAGGAAGCAATGAAGGGGAAAACCGAACAGCAGGCACAACTTCAGGAGAAAGCACAGAGGGACAGCAGTATGAGTAGGTGCTTCTGAGGAAAGGCTACTCAGGATGGATTCATAAGGTGCAGCATGGAACAAAGTGTGGAGAAGACTGTGGGAGAAACAGACAAATGGGTTATCAAGGCTGGTGTTATTGGAAGAGCAGCAGGTATGGGGAACAATGAGGAAAGAGATAAGGCTGGCTAAGTAGGGAGGGGTAGAGCTGTTCAGTGCTTTGAAGGCAAGGACAAGAAGTTTTAATTGATGTGGTGGAAGAGGAGAGCTTGTGGAGGGTGGGGTGGTTTAGTGCCAAACTATGGATTTAACTGTTTTTTGTGAGTATCATGATGGTAACCTGCACGGTGGATTAGGACCACTATTTTGTATCTGATCATATTTGTGTCCTGTCTTGGAAGGCAGTTTGAACTGCTATATGCTTGTTTGTGATATATAACAAGGATGGAGAAGGATGGGTGTTTCTCACCTTGGGGAGAGCTAATACAGGAAAAACCAACTAGTCAGCTCCCGACCCACTTTACTTCCCCCTGTGAAATAAGGGAGCTGTGAATGCGAACCCAGAATTGTCTGACATGTAGATGAACATGGGAAAGTATCCACATGGCTTCTGTCAAGGGAAATCATGCCTCACCAATCTAGCAGAATTCTTTGAGGGGGTCAATAAGCAGGAGAGAGCCAAAGATGGGGTCCTGATCTTGCAAGCCGCTGAGCACTCTGGTCTCAAGCCAGCAAAGCACTTAAGCATCTGCATAACTTGAAGCGTGTGAGTAGTCACATTGGCTTCAATGATTGAGCCCCAGGAGTGGACAGTGTCACGAAAGCTAGAGGACAAGATGTCATGCAGGCGGCAGGTGCTCCACAATGTCAAAAATGAGTTGAATTCCAGTGAGAGAGAAAGGCAGAGGGAATAGTAGGCCTGAGGGTGAGGAAGGTTTTTTTAAAGGTGCTTGAGTTGTGATTGCTGCAAAGTCCCTAATGGAACAGATTCGGGGGCCAGCTCTCTGTATGGCAGGAAAGGTGTCAGAGTCTGACTTTTTCCTGTCTCCATCTGCTAGTAGGAGGACTTACGCCCACTGTCTGTTCTGAAACCAAATTAGCAGGTTAAGAAATTTGTCATTTTTTTGTGTGAGCAAAAACAGCAGCCTCCTGATGTCTCCATGGAGACCATTTGGACAAGGAAACTTGCATCATAGTCAGATCTATAAGCTGCGAAGTACAGAGCCTGCTCTGGATTTGGCACTCCTTAAAGTTCAGGCATGTTTGGATTTGGGGTTTTGCCCATTAAAAAAGGTAGGGTTCATTTGCAAAATTTGGATGCAGCCAAGGTTCAGGTTTTCAATAGATGTAAAGTCCCTGGGTGTTTAGATAGTGAGTTTTGTTTTTGTTCAGCACCATCTGTAGGAAGATTGCTCTTGTATGAGCAGAGACAGCATGGGTGGGCAGGGAAATTGTTGCAGAAACTGATGGAGTTACAAGTGAATTTTTTTTATCAGTTAGGAGTCCCCCCCCCCCTTTTTTTCATCCCATTTAAAAATGAACTCAATAGTCGGCCACGTCCTTTAGTGTTAGATGAGATGCTGCTTCTTTCTCCCTATATCTGCCTCATGTGGAAAGGAACATGTGATGACTGTGATACTTTCTGATAGTTCCTTGCATGTTTCACGCTTCTCTGACATAATCTTGAAGGCTGTCTTTGCAAGTAATTTACAAGCAAATTGTCTTTACCTTGTCTTTACCTCCACCGAAAGAAAAGGAAACAGGATAATGTTCAGTCATTCACTATTAGCAATGGTAGTTCCCCAAAGCCCTGTGCAATATATTGCACCCTGTCCCCAACTATGTGACATAATTCCCTACCATTCATATACAAAAGGAAGAGGATTCTCTCCATTCATGCCATACATCTATTATACACAGAATGAGTCTATGTTGCCAGGCACTCCCATCACCTTTCCCCTCCCTCTTTCCTTCCTTTTGCTTGTTACACCCACTCACTGTATTTTGTGTTAAGCTCCTTCCAGTGGATCTCTCTGAATGGGGCTCGGGGCAGCCACAGAAGTCCCCCTGTACAGAGCTCGTTGAGGGATCAGGACTATACCTTGTAAGCGTTTTGGGGCTGGCACATTAGCTTACAATTTTATTTTAGTTGAAAGGCACATTTTATGAATTCTCTAATCTGTAGCTCTAAGCATCTTTGACCTAAATTACAATCAAATAATTGGCTGAGCCTGTGTGTCTGTACAACTTTTAACACAGCAGGGCCCTGCTCCTAATGGGAGCCTTTGGGGGCTATCACAGTACCCAGTAATAACTAACAATGTTTCAGTGCACGTCTCGCTGATCTAGTTCTGCTAATAGCACATACTGTATAGAACGAAAACCCCCAGGGCCATGGACCAGTCTGGCTGGTGACATGGGGAGAGAGGATGAAAGGAGCCTTCCTCTGCTTGTGCTCCTGCAAAGGGGCTGGGACCAATTTTAGATCTTGAATCCACATGATTGCAAGGATTACACGGGCCTAGTGTGCCGCTGCTGGCACTAGCTTCCCCAGACGGTACATAGGGCCAAGGCCATGCCTAGCGCGCCTCACCAGCCAGCAGAGCTAGCCCTGCATTGGGAGCAATCAACTACTTCTGTTCCTGGCACCACTGTACCTCCACAATGAGTTTGATTCTCTTCTCACTCACACTGGTATAACTCCAGTGACTTCAGTGTACCCACTACTGATTTTCACTGGCATAAGGGTTTGATGGGAGTCTTTCCATTTACTTCACAGACTGTGGATCAGGCTCTAAGTGAGATCACAATCGGTTCCAAAGCCTGGATTGGGGCACCATGTTTCTGGTTGCTCCCTACTGCGATCTATGGATCACCGCCACAGTCGAGCCCCAAGTGTATTTGGCAAGACAAGTTGTTTATGGACATGTTATGGACAAAGTTTTCACTGGAGAATTTAAACAGGAGGAGGGAATGGAAGAAAAATGCTTCACACCCAGAGGCTTCCCCTGTGCATTTCTCCACCCACAGGCAAATGGCTAAATTACCATAATTCATTCTTTTTAAGGACTGCAGCTACAGCTGGATGTTAAGTGAATGGGTTACTCCGAAAGTGCTTTTCTATTGCAGTGACCAACCAGTACGGTCATTATCAGCAGAGGCACTGATCAAAAACACCATCGCTTATAATGAGCACTTCTACCTACCACTTGGTAGGATGAAAAATGGACAACTGTCAAGTTTTAGATGCAGAATGCAGGCTTGGCAAAATGCCCGTGCAGAAAAGGAGGAGGGTGCCACAAACCAAAGGCAATGGAAACTGGGTTTTTTTTTTCTTTTTTCTTTTCCTTTTTGTAACTGTAAACATTCCCCTGTAGGTTGGGACCCTAAAGAAAATACCCAAAATAGAAACTAGATGGAAAGAGTAAGTTTCACTGCCTGAAGTGAGGGCCTGCTCCAGCCTGTGGGGGAAGTCATTGAGGAGCCAGTGATTTCAGTGAGTTCTGGATCAGGCCCTGAATGAGGGACAAGGAGTTAACAAAGAGCATAGCTGCTGAGAGGCAGGATGGTCTTGTGGTTAAGGCACTGGCCTGGGCCTCAAGATGGTTCCTTGCCTTAAGCTCCTTCTACCTTAGTCTTTCTCTTTAAGAATAATTTTCTTATGTGTAGCTGCTGCCTAGATGTTACACCCAGGCAGAGGTGAAAGGGAGCCGGTACGCTGTGCCAGACCGGACCGGCTTCCCTAGGCTGGCGATTTAAAGGGCCCAGGGCTCCCTGCAGCGGCCGGAGCCCTGCCACTGCTACCCTGGGGCTCCGGCAGCCAAGCTCAGGTAGCAATTTAAAGGGCCTGGGGCTCCCAGCCAGAGCTGGAGTCCTGGGGCCTTTAAATCTTGATTTAAAGGCCCTGCCTCTTCCGGTTGAGGACACGCCCCTGCCCAGGACTCTGGCGTACCGGTAAGTCCTTTAACTTACTTTCACCCCTGCACCCAGGCCAGCAAACAGGACAATGCCTGGTGCCAAAACATTGCAACTGGAGAAGCTTCAGACCTGACTTGACATATTATCATAGTCTTGAGTTTCCGGGTTTCCCTTGTGACAGCTGCTGATATTCCTAACACCGAGCAGGTGGCACTACTCACCATGCGTTAGATGTCAGTTAGGCCTTCAAATGTTACAATGGAAACCAAAATCCCCTAAGCCCCAAAGGGTACTTAGGTATTGCAATGGCTATCTCCTCGATGCCCTGCCACATAGTGCAATTCACAGTCCAACTAGGTGCCTCTAACAAGATCCACAAAAGCCAGCACTCCTGAGTGAGTGCCTTAATCACTGAGATCCAACCACTGCCCCCACTTCCTGCAGCCATTTTCTGTGGGTGTAGCTGTGTTCTGAGAACATCTACCGGATCAGGTCTGACGTGAATACCTAGTCTGTGAATCCCTCAGGGACTCAGGTGTGAGGTAAATGCCAAGCAGCTTAGTGGGGTCAGGACTTAAGTGGCTGTGCTCATGCCCAGCCATTGAAATTTAGGCTCCTCAGGGCCTTTAACAGTGGAAACATAGGAGCAGAGGGAATTTAGCTGCCTCCAGTGTTAAGTGGCAGCTGAACAGGGATTTTGTGAATGTCAGTGGTGCCAAAGTGTTGGACTTAAGCACCTAAAGAGACAGTTGGGGCACATGATTCCCTTTGTGAATCTAGCCCTTAGGTGCCTAACTCCCATTGGCTTCAAAAGGAGTTATTACTCAAATATCTTTGAGGATCTGGGCCCAAGGGCCTGAAAGTAGGTATGGGCAGAAAACTGAGAGAGAAACTGATTTTCAACATGTTGGCTTTAAATTTTGTTGTTGTTTCTAGCTGTTTAGGGAGTTTTAACAAGTTTTTATTTGTAATTTGTCCTCCCACATCTGTCAGTACCTCAGTTGTTTTCAAAGCCATTGCCCCCAAGAAGAGTAACCATGATTCCATCAACTAAAAGCTATTCCCTCCATGATTCGCGTCATAAGCATAGTCCCGGAACAGCTGGGAATGTGAAAACCTAATTGGAAATATAACATTGTCCCTCTTCTCAACTCCAGGATGAGTGGCTGGAGGCTTTAATGTAAACAGCCAAAACATTTTAGCTTCTTTGTAGCATTCCCTGTCAGAGTTCAAGTCTAAAACCAAGATTTGGCCCTGTTCAGCTGTGATCTTTGTTGTTTCTATATTAGATCTTCCCCACGTATGTTCTCAGAAGATAGGGGGACAGGGGAGGAGAAGACAATCTTGCATGAGGGTCGCGTTTGCCTTTTACAATGGCCCCCTTTATTGTTTAGCATCAGGGGATCTTACATCTTGTGGATTATAAAAAACAGCAGTGCAACAGCTAAAAGGGTAAAGCAAAGGCTAGAGATCCCAGGTGAGAGAAATGAAAACAAGCTGATTTATAAACTATATGTGTTTTCTTGTCCCTGCTTTAATTTACATATTACGCTCCCAACTCTTCTCTGCGCAGCACTGTTTTATCTTGTATGGAACAACTCCTCTTAAAAATGAAGAACAGCATCAATTTTTTATACTTTGTTTAAACATTATTTCTGCTTATTTTTCTTTTTAAAACAGTTGAACAAATCACTCCATAAAAAAAGAGACCCAAGGGAACTCTGCGTCAGCCTCTTCCCCTTCTGAATTCCATACAGCTCCAGAGCTCTCTGCGCCTTTGGGTTTAATCTGTTGCCTTATCATGGAAAGTTTTCCTCTTACTAAGGATCTATTCGAGAGCTGGTAGAAGAATGAAGCAGTGGTAAAAGTGAAAATTTTAGTAATTTCCAAGTCGTATTCATTTTAAAGAGTTAGAAAGAGACCCGTTTTTTGTTTTGGTTTGTTTGGTTGTTTTTGCTTTTTTTAAAAAAAACACCTTTTTAAAGATGTTTTTAATTGAAATATTTGTGCAAAAACATTATTTAAAAAGTCATTATTACTGAAATCCCAAGTTTTCATAAATGAAAGTCATTTTTAACTTTAAAAAGTCTAAATTTTTTGGTGGAAAAACAAGATATTTGTATACCGCCTACAAAATTTCAGGGAAAATCATATTTGAAAATGGCTTTATAATTTCCCCCCCCCCTTCCAAAAAAATTGTGACCAGTTTAGTTATTGCTTATCCTCTCCAGTGTGTGTCCTCTGCTTCCCTCAGAGCACACCATCCAACTGCCACAGATAAATGAAGCAGACCCTCTGGATCCATGCTTTGCTCGCTAGCCAAACCTGCCTCCTTCACCATTCAACTTGTGCACTGAATGAAGATGAGGCCCTGCAAAAAACCAACAACCCTCTGTTACCATATATTAAAGAATTATAGTTCTCCTGAGTTCCAGTCCAGTGCTCTATTCCAGTGGTTTTCAGCCAAGGATACATGTACCCCTGGGGGTATACAGAGGTCTTCCAGGGGGCACAGCAACTCATCTAGATATTTGCCTAGTTTTCAACAGGCTATATAAACAGCACAAGTAAATTCAGTACAAACTAAAATTTCATACAGACAATGACTTGTTTATACTGCTCTGTATACTATACACTGAAATGTAAGTACGATATTTATATTCCAATTGCTTTATTTTATAATTATATGGTAACAATGAGAAAGAAAGCAATTTTTCCGTAATAGTGTGCTGTGACACTTTTGTATTTTTATGTCTGATTTTGTAAGCAAATAGTTTTTAAGTGAGATGTAACTTGGGGTACACAAGACAAATCAAATTCCTGAAAGGGGTACAGTACTCTGGAAAGGTTGAGAGCCACTGCTCTATTCAACAGGCCACACAGTCTCCTTCCTTGCAACCAGGGTATTCTCCATATGCTGGAGCTTGGATGTTAATGTTGTAAAAGCAAATAAAGCTTGGTTTAATTGGGCAGCAAATGTTTGATACCTTGACTATATCTCAAAGTCTTAAACTCTTTAATGGTAAAATTCAGTATCTTGAGACTCATTCAGATGGCTAATTTGCCCTCCATTTCTAACTTCACAAGCAGCTGCAGTACAATGTAAGGGAGCAATCATATCTTCCCTGCTGTTAAGGAAAAAAACTCATGCAATATTTTCTGTAGATATTTAGAAACCATTGGTGGAATGGCCTTCAACAAAGGACTCCAATGTATAATACAGCAGCTACCCAGTGTCTGTTGCCAGCTCAAGCAACGTTCTTCAGTATCTTTCTTGGCCAATGCACGTGCAACTGTTCAGATCACATAGTACAGGCTGTTAGCCTGAATAAGCACTATGTCATGTTGCATATTGACTAGACATCCCTTTACTTAGGTAACGGTTCTAATACCGCCATTAAGACAAACAGCCTGTTTTATCATTGGTAGGCCATGAACAAGAGCTGCCTTGCATTAGCACATGCAAAATGGAAAATGTTAACGTATATCTCTTACTATATACCTCATGGTTTTAGCCATTCTTTTTTTGGCAAGGATGATTAGGATCAATGGGTCTGATTCAAAGCCCAGTGGGGTCAATGGAAGGTGTCCTGCTGACGTGGCCTAGGATGCATTTCTGAGATACCTCTGGTCTTGGAAGCCGACCTAGAAATGAAATATGTTTAATAGGAGCCGGATGTCCAAAATACAGTTGCTAAAGTCGTCTTCCATTCCTCCTCCTCAGATCCCATCATCGCCCTCAAATCCCTGCATTATCTTCCTGCCTCTTATCACATCCAGTTCATGCTCCTCATCCTCACCTGCGTACTTGTGCCTACCATGTCTCTGCCCTGATTTCCGCCTAGTCGACTCACTCCTGATGTTCTTCCCTTTGTTGCTTTTCCCAGTCTTATTTCATGGTGGCCCCTGCAATGAGCGAAATGCCCAGGCCCTCAGCTGCTCCCTCTCTCTGACTTCAAATCCCTTCTTAAAAATCAACCCCATCTAACTACTGCCTTCTCCTTTCTCCACTTGAGTAACGCCACAGCCTCCCTTTCCTGAGTTGCTGTCATGTCTTGGCTTGCATTTATCTGTCTTCTCATCACTTAGATTGGAAGCTCGCGTGTATGGACTAAATCCTGAGGTCCTTCTTCAGTCTTCACTTTCTTTCTTGGCTGCTGGCCCAAGTAAAGACAGCAGTTGTTCGGCATTGTGTTTCTAAAGCAGCGTGTAAATGTACAGCACTCAAAAAATATTTTATAGCATTCATTAGAGAAGTAGTCACAGAGGACATGGAAAAATCCTAGCCCATTCCTATAGCATGCTAGGAAAGATGTGTGGGTGTTTCAGCTAATGTCTTGCCTAGCTGTAGTCAGGAAATAAATTAGCTCAGTAAATCAAGTGACACCTAGTAGTGCACACATTATAGTGCATATTTCAATGGCTTCTTTCTGATCGACTTTAACATCATATCATTTCCCATATAATTTTATACCTCCTTTGAGGGGAAAACACTTTTTAGCGCCTATTGCCATTACATGGAATGCGCTGTAATTCTGCTCCTCTTTATTTCATATCGTCTGCACTCTAAGCCATTCCCTTTTGTGTTGGACTAGCCTCTAATGCTGTTCCTGGCTCATCCCATGTCAGACACAGTAATCTTCCTTCATCTGCAACCCAGTTTGTAATTCTCATCTCGTTGGGTTGCACTTACTGTAATGCTCTGTCTCCTAGTGTTGAGATGCAAGCTCACTCAGAACGTTTCTCGCAGCCCAGGCAAATGAAGCCAAATACTGATATGCATGGACATGTAAAGATACATCACAAATATGTCACTTATATAGTGACAATAGTGTTCAGACACAACCTTCTATCTCTCCTATAGTGTGCAAAATCCTGTCACTATAGCTTAATAGACTATCACATAGTCACGTATTATTGCCCCCATTTAATACCTACGTATGGGATTACTCACCTGCTTAAAAGGAGGCATGTGTTTAGGCCCAGATCCCCAAAGATATTTAGGCCCTATGGGAGTTAGGCACCTAAATACCTTTGAGGCTCGGAGCCCAAGGTACTTACACCTATGGATTGAGATATAAAGCAGCAATCGGAGCACCAAATATTGCTATGCATAAAAAGTAACATGCCTAAGAATGAACAGCAGGTTCCTAAAACGTGAACATCTCCAAATGTTTTCAACACTTTTATGATTCTGTTTTAACCTGCAAGGAAATAATCACGTTTTTTTTTTTTTTTTTAAAGTAAAAGATGGCCCAGGACTGAGAGGCAGAGACCTGAGTTCATGCTCCGCTCTGCCACTGATTCGTTGTATGATCTGGGGTAAGTCACTTCAGACAAACTTTCTAAACTTGCGCACTTAAATGTAGGCAACTAAACCCCATTTTGGCAAATAAGTATCTTGCATTTCAGAGGCGCTGAACGGCCCCCACAGTTTGGGTGCAGGTGTGCTGGCTCAGCACACCTGAAAAATCAGGCCATTCATCTAGGGGCCTTAATGCGGATTTCAGGGCTTAACTTCCGGCATCCCCGTTGGAAAATGTTGTCCAGACCCTTTGTGCTTCCATTACCCCATCTGTCAAAAGGGGATATTCATATGTATCTGCCTCAGAAGGGTGCTAACGCTTATGAGATCCTTGGATGGACCCTGCTGTGGAAGTGCTTAATATTATGACGAATTTGCAATTCCCTTCTTAATTCAGCATTGCCAGAAGGCAGTCGTATTGCCATGTTGCCTATAGCAACATCTCCCTATTGAAAATAACAAGAACTGAGAAGAGGAACAGCTTGCTTGCAGAGAGATGATAGAATGATTTTCTTTTCTTTGCTGCCATAGCTCTTGTTGGTTTTGTGCTCGTAGGAGAGGTGATTCTAACACCCCATGCACCTGGATGGTAGCTCAGCAAGCTGAAGGAACAGCTTCTAGGTTGCTGCTAGGTGGGCAAGAGTGGGGATGCAATAGACTGGGGCGATGGGAGGGAGGTCATAGCAGATTTGATTTAGCTTCCATTGCTTAAGCAATTGTTTTTCTTGGCAGGGCTCTTCTGGGAAGAAACCTTCAGCACCAATGTAGAGTCTTTACTGCTGGAGGAAGTGATGAAAAGTGTCAGTATACACTGAACATAGGAACATAAGGACGGACATACTGAGTCAGACCAATGGTCCATCTAGGCCGGTATCCTGTCTTCTGACAGTGGCCAATGCCAGGTACTTCAGAGGGAATGAACAGAACAGGCAATCATCGAGTGATCTGTCCCACCTTGTCCACTCCCAGCTTTAGGACAATCATATAATGTAAAATGTGATGAGACTTCCAGTATATTTTTTTTGCTGTTATTCTCATGCGTTCAGTGGCACAAATTGAGTTTCATGCTCACCAGCTTGCACTATTGGTGCACAATGCGCATATCATGGATTTTGGCACAATATGCAGATTTGCCAAGCTTTTCCAAAGTGACTAGTGATTTTGGGTGCCTTTTATTTCTGAGTGACCACTTGGACATACCTTTAAGGGGCCTGTTTTTCCTATAGGATGCACCTTTCTGAAAATCAGCCCCCTTCAAGTATCTCAAGTTGGGCACCCCAAATTTTGCAGCACTTAAAATCACTAGTCACTTCTGAAAAATCTTGGCCATTGTTTTTGCATTGTGCTATAATAACACAGTTACTTTGGCCTTTTATAGCACTTTCCAACTCTACATCACAAAGGACTTTTAAAAAAAATGTATCATAAGGCCCATTTTACAGATGGGGAAACAGAGGCACAACAAAGTGAAATGGCTGGTCCAAGATTATACAGCAGGTCAGTTGTTGAATCAGAAGAGAAGCTAGGTCTCCTGACTCCCAGTTCAATCCACTAGTAATTACACTACTCTAATAATTATATTTCCCCATTTTACAGTAGTTAGCAGGGCCTAGACTGTATGAATAGGATGAATAGTTTTATTGTTCTTTAGGTCATTGCACAGTGGCATGTAACATAAGCAGGTTACAGTGTTAATGTGACTCTTGTAAGCTTTAGACTGTAAGTTCAAGACAGGGACCGTCTCTCTGTATGTTTGTACAGCACCTAGTACAGTGGGGGCCCAAACTCATTGGGGCCCTCAGGTGCTGCTATAATAATGAATAACTATTTTGTATTATTATTTAATATTTCCATAAGTCATTACAAAATGGAAGGGACAGTGCCATGTCTGGAATAAGACAATTCTACTCCCACCTGAGTCAGTTCTGGTGGGGATGCCTATATGGAGAATAATCAGCTCCGCAAGCATCTTAGAGCTTGTTTCAGAACTAGCTCTCTATCTAAAGCAGTGAGGTCTAGTAGTGTTATCTAGTAGTTAGAGCAATGGACTGGGCAAATGGACTCCTGGGCTCCAATTCTCACACTGTTTCTGATGGCCCATGGGACTTTAAGCCAATTCCTCAATCATCTCTTTATATCTCAGTTTACCCATCTTTAGTATGGGTATAATGATACCTACTTTGAGACACTTAGTTTATTAGTGTTTGTACTGTGCATTGAGAGCTGCACATGAAAGAACTTATATAAGTAGAGATGAGCCTTCACTAAGAAGTTTAGATCCAAAACCACCTGCACATTTTGAGTGAATTCAGATCTTGTTTCCTGGCTTAGATCCATCTTCCAGAGATGAGGCTGAGCTGCAAGGTTCAGATCTGGATGTGACTTTTTCCAAAGATTCTGGGGTCTAGATTCAGTCACCTGCTTTGGATCATCTCTGATTCTAAGTATGAAGTCAGATAACAAATCCACTATCACCTTGAATTTCATGTTTGTCATGATGCTGTGCACCATGTGAATCTTCCCAGGAGGAGTGGGGGAAGATCTCAGTTTTCAGAAGCACAATCACATACCTCTTTAACAAAGGAGAATCTCCATTACTAGTTAGCAGTATAGGGCCTGCTCCATGCAATTGAGCTGTTCAGATTCCAGTAACTAGAGGACAGAACTATGCACATACACTACCAGTGTGTTACAGTATTATTATTAATGAACTGTTTGTTCTTCAAAGGGAGGGAGAAGCCAACTTTAAAGTATTAAAGAAAATCATCTACTTTTTTTTTTTTTTTTTTTTTGGTAGCATTTTCTCCGTAACTGTGTTTGTTGCCAATTCCTATCCTTCCATTCAGCCCTAACATCCCCTCCCATTCCCCAGTGGATTTCCCAGCCGCTTGCTGCTGGACTGTGTACTGTTTGAAATTCCACTGAAAAGCACTTTCTCAGGATAGTTCCAAAAGGGGGCTGGGTGTGTACATCTGGAAATGCTGCAGGAAAGTGCTTTCTCATGGTCTTTTCACTAAGAACAGCAAATCCCAGAGGCTCGTCCTGACCCCTGTTACTAGAGAGCAGATGAAAAGAGACACTCAGATGAAATCCCTGTTGTAACTGGAAGGAGAGGCTCATGACAGCCTCAAGTTTTTCACATTGCGGAAAGAGGTGAAGAGGGGATCTCTTGCTACCAAGATTTCACATGACTGTCCCTTTCTTTGGGGACCATTCTGTATAGTAAGAATGTGCAGTGCTTGGGTTCTTGTAATGGTGTGTCCTTTTAAGGCCACCATACAACTGAAACTTGAGAATCCCAGAATCCCAGCAAAGTGGCATGGTTTTTCCTATCCTTCTATAGTCTTTGGCAGGCAAGGATTAAGACACAGCACTGAATAGGCAGCCTGAACTCTGCTCTAGCTTTTGCTCTGCTCCGCAGGATAGAAGCAGAGACTAGCCATAGAAATCTAAGGAGGTTTAGGCCCTGGTTCTGAATCAACAGTGTTTGTGGGGATTTATTTGGATAAATTTTTTTATTCCGGCTCTACAATTCCATCCAACTCCTTTGCCAGCTTTCCACAGCATGTGAATTCAGAAAGGCACCTGGTATTAACCCTGTCTGTCAGGACACTGGAGCAGATACCCCTACTCCTGTAAAAGTCACTGGGATCCCTTTAATGATGCTAAGTGCTCAGGAATCCAGTTTTACACCTCAGGCAAAAGTGAGCCCCTCCAGCATCACACTGAGGCTCTGTTCTGAATCATAGCACCACTTCCTGTAGCACCTGGGTGGGGGGATTCTTTGGAGCGCTCCTATCTGTGCACTAAGCAGGACTAAGCCTCCTTTGTGTGTGGGATCTAGGCCTTTTCTACCAAGGGTTCTCGCCCTGGGTCACACAGCTTCAGCTACCACCTCTACGCTGATTATCTACCTCTCTGCACCTGACCTCTTCTGCTCCATCCAGGCTTGTGCCTCTGGCCACTCCCACTGAGGAGAGAGAACATGGATCTTGACAGCTCCTCGTACATGTGATCTCCGGTGTCCTACTGCCAACTAAAACTTAACTTGGCTAAAACTGAGCGCTTCTCTTTCCTTCCAAACTGTCCCGCCTCCCTCCCTTCCTATCACTGTTGGCAGCTCTTGGTCCTCTCTGCCCAGTGGGCCCACATCCTTGGTCTTTTCTTCTTCTTCTCCCCTAGATTGATACTATCACTAAATCTTGCCAGTCTTTCCTTCACAACCTCTCCAAAAATCTGTCCCTTCCTTTTCTGAGACCCTTGTCCAGTCACCTGGATTGCTATGACTTCATCTTCGCTGGCCTCCACAGTGCCTGCCTCATCCCCAGTTAAACCATCCAGAAAGCTGCTACCAAAATCATCTTGCTTGAATGACACTCTTCTGGCTTCTTTGCAAATCCCTTCACTGGTTTCCCCTCCGCCCCATCTCTGAATCCCATTCACGCGCCTCAGCCTCTCCTTCAAGACCTGGTAGGACCTGGATCCAGGTTAACTCTCTCTTGTCATCTTCTGCTCTCCTCCTTGCTCACTTCATCGCTCCCTTCCTGCCAGACTTAAAACTGCCCTTCATAATTCCCATGGTCTGTCAGAACAAACACACACATGCAGAGGGGACAGAAGCTAGCTTTGAAGGGTGTGCGGAGGGGGGCTAAAGTGCATACTCAGAGAGTGGGAAGCCCTGGGGGGAAGCAGCGGGTGGCTGAGAGAAAGATAAGGGCAGTGAGGGGGCAGAGCCAGAGGAGCAGGGAGTGACTGTCCCATCCCTGACTCCCCCTATCTATGCTCAGCTCCTGCTCCCCCTCAGCATGCTACATAGTCTGGGTGTTATCGCTACTCGGCTCCCAACATCATCCGGATCTGGCTCCGACCAGACTCCTGGCAGCTCTGGCCCCTCATGCTCCCCTGCCTGGTCCCAGCTGCAGCTTCCCTGGAGTCCTACATGCTGACCCACATGGGCCTGACACCGGTACTCGCTGGAGGATGCTCCACAGAGGGACAGGGACTGCCTGGCTAAGGACCAGCTCCCCACACCGTGCACTGGCACCAGGGGCCCACTCACTCCAACTCCTACCTGCTCCCTACCCAGCTTGATGCATAGGGGCAGAAGCATAGTTCATCCCCTACAATATTTCCTTTCCGGGGGTGGTAGTCCCCACTCCCATCTTCCTCTCCCCCTCCCCCCGCATACAAGAGGCTTTGAGGTGTTTGGGTCCGTTCAGGCCAAATGTTGTGGTACCTAGATATTAATGGATATCCATCTGCTACTTCCTTACTGTGTCAAATTACTCTCTGTAGGGGGCGAGGAGGAACTTTTTGTGCCGTCATCTATCTCCAGTGGTTTTTATTTCCATGGCTGCAAGCAGTTATAATTGGATCCCAAGTAGAACTATGCTGAAACTTTCATTAGCTGTTTCCTGTACAGAGGCATGTTAAACCCATTACCCTGGCAGCACCAACATGTTTTAGGGCCCAGTCCTGTGCCGTCTGTTTTGCCATTAACTTCAGGGGGACCAAGAGCAGGCCCGTACTCACTCTCCAGCCTGTGGCTTGCAAGCATAAGGCAGTTTCTTTGTTTACAGTGGGCTGAAGCAGACTCCTCTTACCTTTGTTCCAAACACATGGTTCTCATTACAGTTACATGACGCACAGGTCAGTTGGGGCCTAAAGAAACATTGATTTGACCCAAGAACAATTTTGCTTTTACTAAAACTCATTTTTCAGAGATTTAAATTGAGGACCAGATTGATAAAACAAATAGTTTGTATATACAGCTGTGACTAGATAGAAATCAGCGTAATGGCAGCATACTATGGGGCCCACAGACATTATTCCCTCCTGTTGCTTTAATGCACCATGTCGTGTCTGAAATAGCCAAAGCAGGATCTGTTCCTAAGATTGACCCATTTGTTCTGTGAGAAGAAGTTCTCTGTTGGTTGTTCCAAGTTATCAGTTATTAAATTCAGGATGAATTACAGCAAACTGTACAGAACGACCAGGAGTTTAAAACTAGCTGGCGAGCTATTAAAAAATCTGATGGGTTAGTGAGTGTGGTGTATTGAAAACTGTGTTCAAATAGCAAGCTATCCCTTTACAGACTGGTTTCCTGGTCCTCCTTGCAGGCTAGGGAACTCTGAGGGCAGCATGTGATCTGTTTCCTCAGCAGTCACTCTAGGCTGGCTCTTTGCAGACTAAGGTTGGCGAGTTGTGCTTTTCTCCCTCAGGGCACAGCCTGCTTTGTGTCTCTCTCACTCTGTTTTTGACTCTTTTTTATTAGGGTATGTGTCCATTGCCATAAAAAATCCCATGGCACTGAGTCTCAGAGCCCGGGTCAATTGACTTGGGCTCATGGTGTTGGCTGCATGATGAAAAAGCAGCGTAGACGTTCAGGCTGGACCCCGGGCTCTGAGAGCCACCTCCTTGCAGGGTTTCAGAGCCCTGGCTCCAGCCCAAGCCTAAGCTTTCTATGCTACAGTTTTTAGCCCTTCAGCCCAAGCCCCATGAGCCCAAGTCAGGTGATCTGGGTCAGCTGTGGCTGTGCCATGTAGATGTACTTGTAGGGTTCTGAATTCTAAGAAATAAAGTAGTGTTATGTTGCAACCTTCTAGGGAGAGGCTTTATGTTTTTCCCTAACTTCTCTGTGTGTATGTCAGGAAACATAAGAGTGAGGTATTAAGGTTTTATCAGCATGTGTCTGGGATGGCTGCCTTATTCACAAGTAGCAAAGCGAGTGACTTTGCAGGTCTTCCCAGAAGAACAAGATGTATTAATCTCTCTCTCTCTAAATTCTCTCACCTTCTGTTAATCGTCTTATAAATGAAATCTTTAATGTATTAACCATTCATTGGGGCCCGTTGTCTGGTCCTGTCCTAGGCCCTATATACTGGTGGTTATAGGGGCTGTAAATAAATCACAAGAGGCCAGAGGAAAATTTCCTTGGCATGGGAGTAAAGTAGGGCTGTTGTAAGTGACCCTGTGCTGTCCCCTACCCCTCGTGCCAGTGTGTTACCCACACAAATTCTCTGTTACTCGCACACTCTAGGGGACCCACCCTTACCCAATTCCTAGGGCTCAAGGCGTAACCCTCTTAATATAGACACCCACCCATACCCAATTCCTAGGGCTTAGGGCATACTCTTTGCGGGTTTGCAGGAACTTTTACCAGTGAAAGAGTAATATCCTTATCCTCTAGTTATTGACAATTACCAAGCAGAATACACATGCTAAACATACAAATCTATGCACACCAATTCTGATCAGGCAGGCGGACTTTCCCTGGTGGCCAGGCAAGGTCAGTCTCGTCTGGATTCTGGTTGCTGCACATCATGGTCATGCAGAGGATTCTTAGCATCTTGGAGGTAAGTTTCACTATATAAACTGGGGTCCAAGAAGGAGACCAGCAGCGAAGGAGCAGAAGAATAAGAAGAGGGAAAGACCTGGAAGAAGAAGAAGAACTCGAGTCCTACTTAGCTATACCTTAACCAATCATTTTACTAAATTTTTACTAACCAATCCTAACATATTGCAACAAAATTCTCTAACCAATCATACTCCATCACCTTAATTAATTTACACCTAGCAAATTAATTATGTAACAGACAGAAACAATCAAAGAACCATACAGATAAACAATAGAGAAGTGGGGACCATAATGACAAAACAATAAAGAAGTGAGAATTTCACAACCACAGTTATTGATAAGTGATTTCTTGCCAGACAGAATGCTATTAAACTAAGTTTTTGTTAAACCTCTTAAGATCAGTTTCTTTATCTGGTTTCAGAGTAGCAGCCGTGTTAGTCTGTATCCGCAAAAAGAAGAACAGGAGTACTTGTGGCACCTTAGAGACTAACAAATTTATTAGAGCATAAGCTTTCGTGGACTACAGCCCACTTCTTCGGATGCATATGCATATTCGGATGCATATTTCGTGGGCTGTAGTCCACGAAAGCTTATGCTCTAATAAATTTGTTAGTCTCTAAGGTGCCACAAGTACTCCTGTTCTTCTTTTTTCTTTATCTGGTGATAGTGGGTGCTATTAGGACAGGATCAACTTCTTAACAGCCCGATATTACATTGTTTTAATGTAATTTAGATGGAATGTGAGGCTGTGACTTCCTACTTCTTAGCTATCAGCTGCTGCTTGCCTAATATGACTGCAGACAAAGGCCTTAGGCCTTACAATATGGCTACAGAAAACAGCCTTATTCTTACAAGAGTAGGAAGCAGCCTGAGACAGGGCTGGGAATGGGGCATGTTGGGGAGTAGCTAGGCAGATTCTGGGCTATAGTGCAGTCCAGGAAAGATTGCCAGAAGTTAGAGCAGCCCTGGGGCAGCTGTAATTTACACCAGAGGCTCTTTTGGCCCCTAAGGCAGGCCAGAATCCAAACTGTACTGTAAAACCGTCTTACCCCGCCTCTTGCTTCTTCCTGAGCTGTGCTTTCAGTGCTGTGTCTCCAGCCCATTATTGTTTGCATCCTGCTGTTGAAAGCACATTGTGTGTTATTGTATACACATATGGCTAATGGCTGTACATGATTTAATTCTATAGAGCGTTATGGGGTACATTTTTTAGGCAGGCCATTGCACTAAAAAAGCCGCATTATAATACATGGAATGGAACAAATTTCCTCTTGCTTTTAGTTAACTTTATGCAGCAACATTTTATTTCTCTTTTACATCCTCATAAGATGAATGAAAAAAAATGGTATGAAAGCAACCTCCCACAAGCACAATCTGTTTATCTGCTTGTGCCTCTTTAGTTTAGCAGCTAATTTGGTTCCTATCAGAGCCAGTTATTCACCCAATAATGGATTATCTGAATGTCGTCTGCCAGCTGCAGTTGCAGATAACCAATACACAATGTAGTGAGAGGAAGCCCAGAATAATCTGTGCGTCACTGAAGCACAGTAAGGCCAAAAGGCTCAATTCTGCTTTGTGTCATTTATCTTGGGTGGGTCTTCCAAGCTAATGGGACTTCACAGAGGACACTCAGCACCTTCCAGGATCAGACCCAAAGGGTGGCTAGTGAAACAGTGCAGAGAAATTCCCAAGGGAAAGTCTAGAAATGGCTAGATATTTTTTGCTAGGATTGAGAGAGAGAGAGAGTCTTAAATTTGTGTGTCCAAAAATTCTCTTCTAGTTAGAACTTTTAGTATAAGGACATTTTTCACATGGGAAAATCTTGAGATTAATACCATTTCCACAAGGGAAGCTGATGGATTTAAAATAATAGTAATAATAATAATAATAATACCTAATTTATATATAGTGCTTTTCATCAGTAGAGCTCAAAGTGCTTCACAAAGCAGATCAGCGTCATTCCCCCCATCTTACAGAAGGGGAAACTAGGAGGAATTTAGAGGTGAAGCAACTCGTCCAAGGTCAGCCACTCATCAGACTCGTTCTACAGCCAGGAATAGAACCCAGGTCTCCTGAGATCCAATCCAGTGCTTTATCCACTAGAATATGCTGCCTCCAAATTGAAGAGAACATACCCCACCTCTTAGATAGGATTTGAACATGCAACTGCCTGCGTACAAAGCACCGCACTCTCCACTACTTCACAAAGCTTCTGGGAATTGGTACAACCATTTTTTTATAAAAAGGTGTCTTGAAATGTTTTTTAAAAAATGAAGTAAAAGGAATATACAACAGCTGTTTGGAATCCCAGCCTATGAGCGGATACATGGGCTGACTTAACGGGCAAATGTAAGTCACAAAATCACATAAGCACCAATTTGCAATTTACATGTGGATTTTCCTGTTTTGCTCGTGCAAATGCAGAGCTGCGTGTGCAAATGCAGATTTTGCCTAAACAAAATTAGTTCTTCAGATTCCAGTGTTTCTCTAGAACAGTGGCCACCTTGCTAACCTCTTCACTGTAAATGAGAAAGGGAATGCAGTTCCCTGAAATGCTTTGGACATTTGTAATGTTCTCCACTGTAGCTGGACTTCACTGTAGCTATAACTGTAACTATAGGGAAGTATTTATTTGCCTGTCAATCAATAGCAATCCCAGTGCTGAGGAATATCAGGTACCTATCCCGGGAAAGGAGAGTGGCCATGCTGTCAGAAACGTTGGAGCACAGTAGTCAGATGTCAGCATAAAGGCTATTAAGCCTCGCCCTGGAGTTTGCAGGGAAGCTGTGGGTAGGTCCCTCTGACAGAAGGTAAAAACAGTGATCCGGGTAATGTGATCAGGCTTTCAGCATGTCCTCAAATGAAAAGCCCACCAGTCTAAAATAGGACCTGCTATGGCGTAGAGGCATTTTTTTATTGCCTATGTGAAATGTCTTTCTGCTCACTTGCCAGATTAAAATTCAAGGCATTTTTACAATGTCCTCTGCCTAAAAACAGGTGAGCGCTGGAGCTGTGCGGGCAGGTGTTCTCAAAGGCCATACATCTGGGTTCCCTTTCTGCTATTTTAGTCATTTATTTTATAATAGATTTAAAATGCCTTAGCACTGCCTCAGGCCCACACGTCTCTCTCCCACAAATACTAATATGCTTTTCCTTTTTCAATCCAGAATGAAAGCTTGCTTCTCAGACATCAATGAAAGGATCCTTTTTCTAGGGACAATAGCCGTATCGTTCTCTATAATTCTCGACCAACCAATATTTCTCTCTGGAAACAGCTGATAGTTCTCACACTTCCTTGCCTTTTACCCTGGAGTGACTCCATTGACTTCAATGCAATTGCTGTTGATTTACACAGGTGTGAAACTGGAGTAACACAGTGGCAAAGTACCTCTACACTTCTCCCTAGATAGTGTTGGTAACCTGTATAGCCAATTGCTTGACCACACTTTGGTTCATTATAACATCTATTCAAGAGGCCAAATAATCATTGCCAGTCAAATTTATTGCTTTAAACTAATAATAATATAGTACAGGGAAAAGGTTCAACATGCTACAAGTCTTCAGGAAGTCAGTTCACCAAGCGTTGTTATATTCCCCTTACACAGAAAGTTTGCTCCCAGAGTTACACATTTCAGCTCAGAGTATTTATAGGATGATTTTTGCAAGTTACAAAACTCTTTACGGGTCACTAAAATCCAACCCATCAGCTTGTCCCAGTTTCTTAACTTGTTGTTTTGGATACTAACATTCCAGGTACTGGTCCATGAAAT
This sequence comes from Malaclemys terrapin pileata, assembly GCF_027887155.1. NCBI lineage: Eukaryota > Metazoa > Chordata > Testudines > Emydidae > Malaclemys > Malaclemys terrapin. The sequence goes on from NC_071505.1 coordinate 324,898,419, forward strand.
TTACCTTCCTAGCTCGTACTAAGACACAGAACAAATGTATCGTGGGTGTGACACATTTCCTATCTGCTTATGCCAAATGCTGGCTTGTATTATTGCAGGGTCTTGTAGGCTATAACTTAACATGAGTGAACAGAACTCTGGGAGAAATATAGGCCAGTCCAGCTCTTATAACTGGCAGGCATTTGTACTATGTGGTATGTACTAACCTACCATACATGTGTTGCATAACAAATCAATCTGAAAGGTCATTACTTCAGTTGATATTAGTATTATTGTTAATTGAGTTTATTATGGTAGTCCCTAGCGATCAACCAAGAACCGTGCCCCAGTTTGGTAAGCACTGTACAAACATAGACTAAAAGACAGTCTTATAACACTCTAGCAGAGTGAACAATATGATGATGGCAAATGGCATATTCGTTCCCTGAGTTTTTGGGGGTGGGGGAGTGGGGTTGAGTTTGGAGGAGCTAAGCTAAGGGACAGAGAAAGGAGAGGGGCCAGGGCTGCAATGGGATGAAGGAAGAAGGTAGAAGGGGCAGATGTGGAGTGAGGCTGAGGTGACGAGATAGTGAGGGCAGAGGTTGGTGCAACCAGCAAAGGGGAGAGAATGTCCAACCTCTATAATATAGCAGGGTAAGATACAGTTGCATGATAAATACTGCCACATACCCTAAACCCACATAATGTGCAATACAGGTGCCATAAGTGAAAGACATATGCATAGTGAGCCCCTTCCTATTTATACCCTTTCCCAGTCTTTCCTTAAACTAGGCAGTTGGGGGCTGCTCATGAGACACAAGGGCAACACTTTAGGTCAAATAGCGTTCCACAAGATGAACCTAAATTCCTTCCCTGACCCTGAGTGGAACATAAACAAATTGGCTTACTCCATAGCTGTCTTGGATAGTTTAGACCCAATAAATCCTGCATCTTGACAGGGGATTAGACTAGATGACCTTTGCGGTCCCTTCCAACCCTATGATTCTATGAGTCTAAATGCTAAAGCTCCCTGCAGCTCAACACCCTCATCATTCCCTTTTTTCTACTGACCCATCCAAGCTCTGCTCTTGTTACCATACATCTTAAATGATTATCCAAGTTCCCCATCCCATCCTGGTCTGAGGGGTGCAGGATACACCATCCAGAGACAGCACTGTGTCCATGCTCCCGCTGGGAGCCTGGGGAAGTGAGAGCATCTCCTGAGCTCCACAGCCCTGCTATGGGGAAGACTAGACATGACCCACTTCCTGCTGGCTCCCGTTGCAGTGATTTGCACTCTTGAGATGCTAGAATGGTGTGAGAGGAGGAACCTGTTGGGAGACACAGGGGATGGGAGGGGGGAGAAAGGCTCATTGTACCTGCCCAGCCATCCCCACACATCTGCATAAGGGTCAGACACAATGTGGCCTTTAGCTTTCAAATCAATAGATGATACTGGGGAATGAGAGACACAAACTAGCTAATATGGTGTGTTGGCTAATGAATTATTATTATTGTTGTTTTCTAAAATAAATAGGTTTGTACCAGGAATCAACTTCTGGTTTGCTTTTACACTTTAGAGCAGAGATGCACCCAATTCAGAACCCTGGATTTGAACAACCATAAACGAGATTCAGATTTTGCAGCTGAAACTAATTTCAGGTGCGGGTCAAGCCAGCGTGTGGCTTTCCAAGCTTTTGGACAGCCGCTCCTCCCTACAGTGCCAATCTGCTTGGCTCATGTTACACTTTCTATCAGGATGTCACAGCATATAGTTTGGTCCTTCTTGATGGCATGTCAGACAGGCTTTGCCACGTAAATGGCAGAACTGCTTGCTTTGACACCCAAATGCTCACCAGCCTAAATAGATCCCTTAACACAAGGGACATGGGAGCCTCTTAGCATTTTTCCCCCCCACACATTTTTGTTGCTATAACAACATAATGTAGGTTTTATATTTTTAGCATCTAATTTTTTCAGTCTCATTCCTTTCCAGTCATGTACATCAGCTTTTCCTCCCCCTACAGTCAACTTTCAGTTGGTTTATTTTTCTGCATTCAGCAGCTCTGGTTATAATGTGAATTTTCACTTGTCACCCTGTGTCTGTGCATTCGCATTAGCTAATTATTTTATTGTACTTGCATCTCAAAGCCTCAACTGATATCTGGGCCCCACTGTGTATAACCATAATAAGAGATTTCCTGCCCTCGAGCATTTACAATATAGATAAAACAGACAAAAGCCGTGTTGTGGTGTATTGTTGTAGCCCTGGTGGTCCCAGGATACTAGAGAGACAAGGTGGGTGAGATAATATCTTTTATTGGACCAACTTCTGTTGGTGAGAGAGACAAGCTTTCGAGCTTACACAGAGCTCTTCTCCTCTCTTCTCCTTCACCAACATAAGTTGGTCCAATAAAAGCTATTACCTCACCCACCTTGTCTCTCTAAAAAGACATTATGTGACTCACTCAAGGTCACACAGGGGAGTTGTGGTAGAGGTTGGCACTGACCCCAGCTCTCTCGAGTTCCACGCAAGAGCCTCAACTACAAGCCTATCATTAGTCAATCCAAGATGACACAACTAGCCGGACAGAAAAGTTGGGCTGGGTTTTACAGCTCTTGGCCAGGTTCTGCACTCAGACTGCTGTGACCCTGTCAATTCCAGTGTTTTGTACATGGTCAAGTGGGGTTGGATTTGTCCTTGGATTCCCGTGCCCATTCATGCGCAAAGGTGTAGTACCATGCAAATAAGGATGTCTACAGGGATTTACCTAAGAGCAATGAGCTTAAATTAAAAACAGGGAAATAGGTGCTGACGACCATGACAGTTAGAAATCCGTTAGTCTGTGGTCATGCACAATGGTGGAAACTCTATCAACAGATCAATTTAAAAGTGGGTTAGCTAATATACTGTAGGGAGCAATCCTGGACTGGCAGGGGACTGGCCTAGGTAACCTATAGGCTTTTCCCATCCGACCTGTGTCTGCAGGAACTCAGGCCTGCAGGCTTGAGGACAGGGAGAGAATCTGGTTGAGACCCGTTCTGCTCACGCCCTCTTAACCTGTGGAGACTCAAGCTCATAGAGGGTCAAATGGGGGGACAAGAGGAGCTGTGTATGGGTAGAGCGCGATCCTCCCAGAGCGGGGCCCCTCTGCTCAGCACCCATCAGGGTGAGGCTATCCAGTTTTCTGAACAATGCTGGTCTCTCTCAGTGTTTAGATCCAGAAAGACTTTACCTGCATTGGCTGTTAACGTTCAAGTTCTCTAGGAGTCGGGAGACTGATGGCGAAGCCGGCCGCTGCATAGCCGTTATTTTCTGCTCCAGGGTCCAGCTGTCACACAGGAAGTTCTGAATTCCTGGTGAGTCATCTGCTTCCCGCTTGATGCGCTGCAGAGACCTAATTGCATTTCCAGGTAATGCATAAGTCATGTGTGTGTATATGTAGAATTTTTCAGCCATAAATGGGGAGTCAAAAGGCGTGTTGAGTAATCAGAGAAAGTTCTTTGGCGAACAGACCCTTCAGTTCTGTTTCCATTAAAGTGTTTAATGCAAAATAACTATAAATGCTTCTGGACCATCTGACACCTAGTGCTTATAGTTAGGGATTTTTACTTTAGATGACCTATGTGATAGGGTCGTCCGCCCTACCAGCCGTAGCTATGCTATTCCTTCTGTCAATTGTTCATTGGCAGAGGAAGTACTGAATGGCCGGTATTATTAATTATTATTATTATTAGCAGCAGCTTCAATGTTGACCTATGGCAATTCTAGGAACCAGTCTGTATCCCAGCCCAGGTTGGTGGGCCTGTAACTCTGGGACTGGTAACTCTTGCTGCCTGAGCCCTTCAGAACAGTGGTTCTCAACAAGGACACTAGGGCCCCTTGGGGGGCTGTGAGCAGGTTTTGTGGGGGCCGCCAAGGAGGGCCAGTGTTAGACTCGTTGTGGCCCAGGGCAGAAAGCTAAAGCCCCACTGCATGGGGTTGAAGCCTAGGGTCCTGAGTCCTGCCACCTGGGGCTGAAGCTGAAGTTTGAGCAACTTAGCTTCGCGGAGGCCCCTGTGGCATGAGGCCCCAGGCAATTGCCCTGATTGCTACCCCCAAATGCTGGGCTTGGCTTTTATATGCAGAAAACCAGTTGTTGTGGCACAGCTGGGCCGTGGAGTTTTTATAGCATGTTACGGGTGCCTCAGAAAGAAAAAGGCTGGGAACTGCTGGTCTAGAAGGTCAGTGCTCAGGTCACTTCCCCTAGGATTAATTTCCTTCTTTCCTTAAACCAGGATTATATCACATCTGCCAGGGGCCTCAAAGGAAATGGAAATTCCACCGCTCTGCAAACAGAAAGCAAAGAGCCAATTGACTGTGAATGAACCCGGTTCTAATTAGAGATGGGCCAAAGCTGCAGAGTCCAGATCCAGCAATTCCTCCCCAAATGATGGGTGTTGGGATCCAGATTGCATTTTGGTTCAGGCCACGAGAGTGGTACGGGTCAGGGGAAAGGTTGAATCCATTAAAAGCTCCCCAAAGGTTGGGGACATTGATTTGGGCTCAGCTTTAGTTATAACTGTTTAGTCTCCGTCTCACTCATGCTGGGCGCTGCATTAAACGTAAGCGGGAGCCACACTGCATACAGTGAAGTGATTCTGCTGCAACCCTGAGGACTGGAGCCTTGTGCTCATACACTGGACAAGCACAGCATGGGTCAGGGCAATGCAGCCTTTCCAAAAACTGGGCCTGAGTACTGGCTTAGAGAGACCCCTGAAGGAGTGAGAGTTCTGGCTCTGTGTCCAGTCAGTCTTTGGCCTCTTGTTAAGGGGAGTAGCTGTAGTTGTGGGGCATTCGGGGATGCTGTGCAGCCCATCGGCAGCTCTGGGAAGACTGCTGAAGTTAGAGCAGCCCTGTGGCTGCTTTAACTTACACTAGGAGCTGAGTGAAGGACCTTAGTAGTCCAGAATCCAGAGGGCACATAGGTGGTGAAAAGCCACCTTGCCCATCCTCATCCTGGGTTGTACTTCCTGGCAATGCAGCACAGAATCTAGATTGTGCTACTTCGTTATTCCTCATTGTACAGCAAGTGATGTATCCAAATGTGTTTCAGCTAATTGGTTGTTCTCAAATCAATCCCTTTGCCTGTGCCTTCAGCCACTCCCAATTAGTGTGTGATTGGTCACATCCATCACATGATAGTGCCCTGATTTCTGTGCCCTGATTGGGTGACTGAAACGTTATCAATAGGGGAGGCTCACCTCCTCAGTTGGGCATGAACACCATTTTATTTTAGTTTATTTTTTGCATGTGAACACAGGCAATTGCATGAAGAACAGGTTTTCCCCTATTCTTGTGTGAGCGAAAGTCTAGCTGCACAAATATTCTCAGAAAAGCAAGGAGACACACACATAGCCAAATGAACAGAGACTGCAAAGTAGTGAAAGCTCTCGTAAATGAATTCCCCACTGTCTGATCAGCTCTACACTCATATCTGCTGCGGGCACAAAGGGGATGGATTCTGATCTCACACCAGTTTTATAGCAAACTGTATTATTTATAGTAAAGTCCATTGGAGCAATTCCCCAGTACGCTCTGACTCCTTTGCACTGCTCTGGTAAGCCAAGTTGTAAACACAACATAACTGGGCAGCTAGAGAGTTGCTTTGTATCACCAGAGTGGCCCCAAAATCAACCAGAAACCATCCCATTAACTTTCAGTGGAGTTATTCCCGATTTACCTTGATGCAAATGAGACTCAGGCACTAGGAATTGGACTTAGACGGGAAGCTCATTTCACAATGATCAAATATATTTTTCTTGACCAGATTGTCTGGGGAGCCCAGAGCCTGGCATACGTGCTTTTTCATTGCAGCTGTAGTATAAAGACATATAAAGACATGGGCCCTGCCACAAAAAGTTTCCAGGGTAAGATTTGAACAGCTGACCTTTGAGGTGGGAGGTTCTGTGCCCCCCATCCTTAAAGCTATTTAGGTGCCCAACTCCCATTGACATTAATGGGAGTTAGGTGCTAAATACCTTTCAGGATCTGGGCCTCTATCGCCATTAGCATTCCCTGATCCATTTAGCTGACATGAAGACAGTGCTCAAGAAAGTTGCAAGATTAAAGGCCTCTCCCTAGTCATCAGCAGTGCAGGGCTCCACAGAGATTTACCGACGTGCCGAACTCAGGAAGGAACAGGCTGAGATATATTGGAGCTGAGACATTTTTTTCTCCCTGTCCTTTCTTTAGTTTGAGAGAGAGTTTGAGAAACTAGCTGAGAGGCTCCTGGCACATTACAAGTGACGCACAGGCAGCAATCTAGCATGTGGCGTATAATGATATTTAAGTTATGCCAGACCCCTTACTGAAATAGACGTCTGTGCCATTTGCTGAGGACTCTGCTTTGTGTAAGCTGCATGGGTCACCCTGGGAAATGTAAAACAGGCTGGTAACTAAACCCTTTCAGAAATAGTTAGGGTGCTCAAGGGACTGTTTCACAGTCTGGCTAGAAAAGGTCCGTGTCAATTATTAGTCGAGCTCTGACACTGCACAACCAGAGCAAAACTGACAGGAGCAGACTCTGTTTGCCAGACCTGCTGCTTTTGTAATGATAAATGTCCCTGGTCAGGGCCCTTCCCTTAGCACATCAGTTGCTGCTGCTTCCTGAAAGCTAATTCTGCCAGACAAGTGGTTGTACATTGACATCTTACATTTGGGGGACTTAGAAATCGCCTCACCTCACAGGGCAAGATCATCACTACTGGTTACATCAAATCTATAACTGAAAATACAGCAGGAGAGGGCTGGGCAACAAGCTGGCCATTTGCATGTACAGTTTGGAAACTGGGTGCCCATAGCTAGGCACCCACACCCATAGTGAGGCACCTAACGAAGTGCCCTGTTTTTCATGGGGCGCTGATCTTCCTTTAGTAGGGTTACCATACGTCCCGGTTTTTCCCGGACATGTCCGGCTTTTCGGCAATCAAACCCCCGTCCGGGGGGGATTGCCAAAAAGCCGAACACGTCTGGGAAAATGCCAGCCGGGCACTTCTCCTCCCGCGGCTGCTCTGCTCCTCCCCTGACTCTTCGGCTCTGTTTAAGAGCCGAACTGCCCGAGCGCTATGGGCTTCAGGCAGCCCCCATGCCTCCGGACCCTGCACCCCCAGCCGGGCACTTCCCCTCCCGGGCTCCAGCGGCGCAGGGTCCGGAGGCATGGGGGCTGCCCGAAGCCGGTAGCGCTCGGGCACCTCAGCTCTTAAACAGAGCCGAAGAGTCAGGGGAGGAGCAGAGCCTCCGGCCGCGGCGGCTCTGCTCCTCCCCTGACTCTTCGGCTCTGTTTAAGAGCCAAGTGCTACGGGCTTTGGGCAGCCCCCATACCTCCGGACCCTGCGCCGCCGGAGCCTGGGAGGGGAAGTGCCTGGCTGGGGGCGCAGGGTCTGGAGGCATAGGGGCTGCCCGAAGCCCAAGCGCTACCGGCTTCACGGTTTGCTGGGCAGCCTCCAGACCCTGTGCCCCCGGCTGGGTGCTTCCCCTCCCAGGCTCCAGCTGCGCTGGGGAAGCACCGGCCGGGGGCGCAGGGTCTGGGGGCTGCCCGGCAAACCGTGAAGCTGGTAGCGCTCGGGCAGCCCTTTTTGCGTGGCTGGGAGTGGGAGGGAGGAGGGGGCGGAGTTAGGGCAGGGTTAGGGCGGGGAAGGGGTGGAGTTGGGGCAGGGCTGGGAAATGGGCGGGGCCAGGGCCCATGGAGGGTCCTCTTTTTTTATTTGTTAAATATGGTAACCCTACCTTTAGGAACGGCTGGAAACTGTTGGCCATTGTGGACTGACATTCAGTAACGGATAATGATCTTGCATTGATACAACCCCAGTGGCTTTCAAAGCACCTTACAGAATGGCCTCAGGAAAAGTCAAGATCCCGCAAGGTGTTGAGTGCCCCTTCTCGGCTGCTTCTCAACTCCCAGCATTTTCCAGGCCTGGGCCCAAATTCAATACTTTTTGGGCCTGATACTGATATCGTGTACACCCGTGTAGGGCCCTTGACTTCAGTGGAGTTACTCCTGGACTTAAAGTGGTGCACTGGATTGCTGCATGGGTGAGGGGATGGGGATTTAACCCTCTGTGCCAGAGAGCCAAAGGACCCTCTGGTGACTATGAGCTGTGATATTTATTCATCTAAAGCTGAAGTAGCTGCTATGAAAGAAAATGCCCTAGGGTCTTTCAGTCTTAGTGTCATCTAATTCCTGGCCCTCTTGTAGCCTGAGAGCGTGGTGTAGTCTAAGCTAGTTTCACTTGCCTGCAAAGCCATGGCATAAGGGATGGATTACCATTAATACAGAACAGAAATGATCCAATTGCTCTCCTTGTACTGGGCTTCCCAGCGGATGTGACGCTGCTGCTCATTATTCCTCGTTTTCCCTGCTTGCTGTCTGATGGACGTGCTTCCCAGCATAGACGAGCTGCAGTGCAAGTCACTGTTGTAACAGCAGCCCTGCATCCTAAATAGCACTTTTTTGCAACAAGAGCCAACTGTATGGTAAAGTGGGAAGGATCATGGATTTAAGGCGAGCTCCTAGAAGTTCTATGGTCACCTAGTCTGTTCCCGCCGGTGCCAGCGTGCTTCTTACACTGGCCCCTGTCTCCGTCTGCATTTGTCACCCTGAGTTTGAAATATCTCAAGCCATGGTGCTTGCACCATTTCCTGTGGATTCCAGGAGAGGAAATGACTCAGCACGGTACAATGGAGGCAGATTCTGAAGCTTTATCAATGAAACAATTTCTGACATCTGGGTGAGAGTGAGAACACTTTCCAAAACTAAGATCTGAATGACAGTAGATGTGATTAAAGCAAAATATTGAACGCAAATTGTTACGCCAAGGCAGGACTAACTGGACTCTGAGCTACGGCTGTTTTGTAAAAGACGCCTTCATCGGTCATGTTGAGAAGGAACAAGGCAACAAAGAAGCAGTAGAACTGCCAAGCGCAGTGAATGGATTATTGCCAACACCACTTCGCCCTTCTGTGTTTCTTTTCATCGGCAGCTCTCCCAGTCAGTATCATTACTCCCATTTACCGGCTGGGGCGCTGAGGCACAGAGAGGTGAAGTAATTTGCCCAATTCACACAGCAGGTCAGCGGCAAAGATGGGAACAGAGCTGGGGTCTCCTGACTCACAGTCCAATGGTGCTATTTTGGTGCCTCAGTGATCCTCCTTATTTGGCTGGCAGTTTGGGATGCTCCTGTGTTTGTAGGCATTCCAAAATGGGATCAAATCCATTTTGGTCTATAACTGGACACATTTTTTTATACAGCTTTTCCTACACATTTCATTTCATTTTTTCCTGGACTGGTTAGTTTGCTGACATGATCTCAAGCCACTCAGCTAAGTCCTAAATCTTGCTACAAAATCCAGGCTCCAGCTTTTTTTTCAAACAAACAACTAGATTCTTCTATGGGCCCCGAGCCTGTTACCTAATTTCTTCTTGCTGTTGTTGGCAAAGCCCACCTGCACTAAAAATAGATACAGCTGCTGCATCTTGGAGAGCGTGCTAAGATAGGTGACCCAGCGTGGCACTGAAACCTGTGTTGAATATGTGGGACATGAGACTGCTGCAATGTATGAAGGATGCCATCCATGCTGCTATCTATAACATCCCTGTGTGTCTTCTGACACGTTAATTCCAGGGCTGTTTTTTTTAAAACAGGTGCAGGAGAGCCAGGCAGGAATGTGGCAAGCAGATGGGAAGATACACTTCATGGTTTTCATACCTTACATACATGGCGCTCCTCTGGAGTCATTTCAGGAATTTTTTAATAGACTCATTCAAGAGCATGTGAGAGTCTGCTGAGCAGATCTCAGTTATTAAATGAAAGATACTCATGCATGTGTCGCTTTTCCCCCTACTGTTTCTTTCACTTGAGTGAAAAAACTCCAACAAACTATGCTTCCGAAGGTCTTGATACTGGGAAGTTTTGGGCACTCTCAAAATCCATAGAGCCATACAGAATTGCGCCTATGGTCTTTATTACTTACATAGGACATAATGCTGGAAGGGACCTCTTCGGTCATCTAGTCTAGTCTCCAGTTAATGCAGGCAATCCCATTTTATAATCCCATTCATAAACTTAGCATAGATATTGTTACTTTAATTCATAAGGGCCCAGTCCTGATCTGGTGAAATCAGACGGAGTTTTGCCACCAACTACAATGGGAGCAGAAATCAGGCCTTATCTGTGAAATAAAAAAGTGTCTTCCAACTAGAGAAGATAAATTAATTCTATCTGATCCCATTCTTCACGCTTGCTGGGTCATGGCTAGGTTCTTTTCCTTTATTTGTTTTTACTCTTCACTTTGCCGGCCTATCTATAAGAGTTTGCCAGGTACAAGGAGTCTGTATTGTCCTTGTCTTTCAGATGAGACACAATCAACTTCCTCTCCACCAGTAAGCCATGATGTCAATAGTTTAGGGTTATGAAAAAGGGGAAATGATCTGAAGCTAACTGAGCCATCACTTCCCAGTTTTAGTAACTGGCCTGCAAAAGTACAGAGAATGGTTTAAAAATTCGTGGTTTTTTCAGAGATCTAATACATTTCACGCTGGAAACTCAAGGAAGGAAACATTTTATACATTTATTATATACAATATTAAGGCACAAGTTTAAGCAGCAAAGAATAGGAAAATCTTTGGCTGACCAACAATATCAATATTTGCCGCGAGTGACACATAATGTTCTTCATTTCCCCACATATGTACAAACACCCCTCCAGCTGTACAACACTGTACACCAACCATTCTATACAACCAACAACAGTAGAAAATGACAATATTTTACAATCAGTTACCAACATCACCTGGAATGGCTACAGCACAATTTCACAAAGCACAATACAAATCAAGCAGTTGGGAAGAACAGTAGAAATGCAGTTACACTGGTTTGCTGAGGGTAGGTGAACTGATTTACTAACAGTAGTACTTTACACATATTGCCACTAATGCTCTAACTTTGGGTAGAGATCCACTGCCTTCCTTTGCATGAAAAGAAAAATGTCACAAGCTCAACAAAACCAGGAAGAATTACCCTCTACGTTTATTTCAGCTGTGAATTCAAAAGCTGTCTAAATAAATAGTTTTCTGTAGGTGACTACAATCCTGGGCAGCATCAATTGTAAACACACCTTTGGGTATTGAAACGGGAGATATTGATGCTTAAAGAAATGCTGGAAATATATATAAAGAGAGAGGGAGAGCTGTATTCTAAGTGACCAAAAGAAGCAAGGTTATACCGCTAGCAGATATAATTATGTGAAAACAATACCATCATGCACATTAATAGAACACTATTTTTTCTGGATGACTAGTTGTATATATGTACAGCATTTATTAAATAGTTCTGCCTGAAAGGAAATAGTATAGCTAGCAATAAAATACTGAGCAAACAAAAGGACTACAAAGCTTTTGTGCATCCTTATTCCTTGGAAAAGGTCCAAGGTCCATTTGGGGAAATATTTATCACTAGTAGTTTTATTTTTACTCGCTTGTCTCTGCTGATCCATGCCTGATTAAGGGTGCAATCTTGCCACACCTGTTCACTTGAGTAAGGACTACTGATGTGAATCAAGGTTGTAAGATCAAGACCGTATGGGGGACAGATAGAGGCCATATGTCAAATGCATATGCTCTTAAAACATTTAAATTAACAAAGTGAGGAAAAAGAATTATTGTTACAATGCATATCAAACTGCGTAACATCTTCCAAAGGGTTTATGCATTTGCTTTGCAAGGCAAAGCTGCTAATACTTAAAAACATACCGTATTTCTTGGTTTAACAAGTGCAAAAATTAGAGAGAGGGAGATGCTGACATATGAATATTTATATGTATAGAGAAATATAAGTGCATAGATGTAACAAAGTTGTTTAGTATAAAAAAAAGTATCGCTTTGCTATGCACTATTCCATGTGTATCAGACACATGGCTGGCTTTCGGCACCTGCAGGCCTTCAGAGCACAAGTTTTCAGTTGGTAAGGCAACTCCCATCTTTTCATATGCTGTGTATTTATACCTCCCTACTGTGTGTTCCACTCCATGCATCTGATGAAGTGGGTTTTAGCCCACGAAAGCTTATGCCCAAATTCTCCTCATCGTTTTTGCTGATACAGACTAACACGGCTACCACTCTGAAACAAGTTTTCAGTGGAAGCAGACTTGAAAGTGGTTTGCAGTCTCCAGAATCTCGTGGCTGGTAGGAAGAGCTCAATGTAAGTGTTTGCAAGAGGGTTCCCCACATGACCTGGGGCCATCCCTGAACACATGAATGCATCTAAACAGGTGACTTTGGTGACAAAGTCAGGCTGGACAGCTGGAAGAGAGTGGTGGAAGGCAGGTAGATGAGCCCTTTTCCCTATAAGCTGGAAAGGGGTTACCTCAGGTCCACTAGGGATACCTGAGTCCAGTTAAGGGCTGCCTGAAACCTTTAAAAACCCCCTCCGCTGGTGAGAGAGGAGGGGGAGAGACTAGCTGCTGCAAGGCTAGTGGCAGCAGGGAGAAAGGACTCCTCCATGGTGGAAGGCTGCTCGCTTCGCTACAGGGGAAGCTACCTAACTGACTGCCTGTTTAGGGGATGAACTGGCACCCCAGGGCCAACAAGGCCACCCAACCCCAGAAAGAAGGTAGGAAAATGTATTCTCCTTTTCTGTGTTGTGAATTTGTGTCCTTTGGTTTGGCGGAGAACTCTTTGGGCCTCCCCTGAAGCCTAGCTGGAAAATATTGACAAGTAACCCTCCAGTGGGAAAATAAACACTGTCTGGAGTGGGGCTGATTGACTCCAGGCCCGCCTCCACCGGCAGAGGAGCAAGTGCTGAGGCCTGCGAGGCGGAAGAGGTGCTTGGGCACACTTTGAATCTTTGACCACCAGTACTGCAAAATCACCCTCACCCCCATCTCAAGATCGTAACAATTCCTAACTTCAGTAGGAAAAGAGAATCCAAAGATTTGGGAAGATTATTTTTTTTAAAAATGAGGAGGAGCAACAACTACTCACCAGCAGCATTTGGAATAAAAGAAGCAAAGTTGTGTGGGAGTGTTAGGTTTCATGATGAGGTGCCCCCCCGTAATTACTGCCACACCTTACTCCAGTGACAGGTACATTTTAAAATGAGGAATGTTTCATCTTGGGAGAAAACAAGTGGAGAAGAGAGATGGCAGCTCAGCAGGAAACAACCAAATGATTAACAATGATGCAGTTAAACTCTTGGAGCCAAGTTCTGCATTCCTGAAGTGCCTCAAATCCCATTAACTTGAGGGAGTCCTGGGTGAACAAGGAATGTAGGATCAGGCCCAGGGGGGGCTGGTTTCTCCTGGGGAGATTTTTTTGGGTTAATAACACTAAGCACTTATTTATATAGCGCTTTGCATCATCGAAGCACTGCACAAACACCAACCTTCTCCACAGCCCTGGTAGGAAGGAAAGGATTCCTATCCCCGTTTTACAGCTGGGGTCGCTCAAACACACAAGGCCTGATGCTACACTGCGCTCCTCCCATCTTAGGTCAGTGACGCTGGTGTAAAACTGGAGTAGCACAGCGATGAATCAGGCCCAGAGAGATTGACTGACTTGCCCAAGGACACACAGCGAGACAGTGGCTCAGCCAAGTTTAGCGCATGGGGAGTCTCTAGGCTCCCAGTTATTAGACTTTGGGGAGACATTTTCAAAACTTGGGCTCTGTCCAGAAGCCATTTATTTTTTAGTTTGAACAAATCTCCAGCCGTATTTGAGTGGGGAAAAAAAAAGAATTCTTGTGACCTTTCTTTGAACAGCCCCACAACCAAAGTAATGAAAAGGTGAATTCCAGCACCAATAGCTCCTGCTGAGGAACTCTGCAGACATGGTCCTGTTCCACGAAAACGTGTTTTGATTTGACCAAATTCTGGCTGAATCATGAAGGATGAAATTCACCCCTGTGCAGAGAGCCAGGACAGGTACCACTTTCATCCCATTTAAGCCTTAGTGGGAGGGTTTAAGTGGGGCACAGGTCTTGTGCAGGCTCCTCTGCATGGGGGGTGAATGTCACTTCTAAGGAATGATCATTTAGACAGCAATGGTTATGCATGTGTAAATATACAAACTCACCACCAAAATATCCCTCAGGGACCCTAACCTGGTGAATTTAGAAATGTTAAATCTTCCATCTCTCAACACACATGCACATGTGTCAATCAAAATTCGAGCCCCGTCCTGTAACCTCGACTCGTGTGAGGAATGGCTACTTATATAAGGGCTGGTCCCTTTAAGACAGTGGTTCTCAAACTTTTGTACTGGTGACCCCTTTCACATAGCAAGCCTCTGAGTGCAACCCCCTCTATAAATTAAAAACACTTTTAATGTATTTAACACCATTATAAATGCTTGGAGGCAAAGCAGGGTTTGGGGTGGAGGCTGACAGCTCGCGACCCCCCCATGTACAAACCTTGTGACCCCCTGAGGGGTCTCAACTCCCAGTTTGTGAACCCCTGCTTTAAGATACGGAAAAAAGGATTAGGAGAATTTCTGTGCCTGTTCAGAAACATCCTTTCTCATTTACACAACCAGGCTGTCTTTTAAAATGAATGTAAGCATCCCAGACAGGCAGCTATGAAGTGCTGTAGAAATCTTACCAACAAACTGACCCATGCTATGCAGTTGTGTGAATTAACTCCTGCAGTGCCACGTGCAGTGGAAATCCATTTTTAAGTGAGGACGTTTATTATTTCTCATCCTAAGTGTATTGACTAATTTATTGTTATTATTTAATATACACCCAAGGGCCTGATTCTGATCTCAATTGCAAGTAGTAAACCTGGATGAACTAGGCTGAAATCAGTCAATGATCTCCACATTCTGCTCAAACCTCTACAGTAATTGGCCCCAAACACTGTAGTAACCCTGGCCTGAAACCCTGCCTGCCATTACATGCTCAAATTCATCCTCAGTAACAACTGGAGGGTACGATTTGCCCCACTGACAATGCTGAAGCAGTTTGGACAGATACTGCAGAATACTATACGATTATTTTAATAAGCCAGAGAATACATCTACAGCGGCACCATGTTGTTCCCTGTGAGGTGCTGAGCATCCTGAATGCCCATTGTCTCCAAGCCCTCATGAGTAATAACTTTTAGCACTTGAATGTATGTACAATCTGCTGCTTGCACAGCTTTGTGTGTGTGTTTTATGTATTAGAGCTGAGGGAATACGCTCAACATTTTCCCCTGAATAGTTACCAAAATTGTAAAAGAAATTGCTTTCACAGGGTTTATGCCCCTTTTACACGCATCTTCTATGCAAATTCTAGCAAAGAAATGCTCAGGGCAACAGTAAATTTTGAGCAAATTTTGAATTTGCAAAACATGAGTATTTGCTTTGGAAACCTGATCCCAAGAGTAGCACTCATCCAATCAGGAAAGACCTATACATCCAATCAAAACAAACCAACCTGGCTTGAAACAAATACTTACAACAAACTGCTTCGTGCACAATCTACAGACCAAGAATTTTTTGCTAAAATAATCTGGTGAACAATTATGAATAATGACTAAATTTGAGAAAAGTTTAAACTTCTCCTGGACAATTCACAAACTCCCACTGACTTCAACAGAGCCAGGATTTCAGTCTCTGTCTTGATTGTAGCTAGCGAGTAAAATAGAATAACATTATAGAACACTGTTGTAAATGGTAAAAGATACCTTTTCTCTAAAATAGAAAATGCAGTTCCTATTTCCTTTACCATCTCTTTGTGAATCCATGTTTCTTTATCACCTTCTGTTGTCAGAATATTCCAGCCATTCATGTCCACCTTCAGCATCCTTCGTTTCATGTTTATATCTCTTTCTTTTCCCTCTGTAATTCGAAGTCTTATTCATCTCAGCCTCTAGGCTCCTTCCAGACTCAATCTTTCTCAGACTTTCTTCAGACTCGTATATTTAGTTTTTAAGATTTGCACAACATTGGCCTCCGTGGACTTGAATGTATCTGCCCAAAATCCTGAGGAATTCACTCTTTCCTCAGATGAGGACTTCCATCATGTCGGCATCAGGAAATTCAGGCTTGTGGACCAAACTGCTTACTCGGCCTTTGCTATCCGACAGCTTCCCATGGCTGGGGGAGTTCTCTGTGACAGTGAGGAGAGAAATCCAGATTCATCAAAAAGTCTCTAAAACTAATGCAAAATATTTTGGAGGGAAAATCTCTAACTATACTTTTTTAACATTTAAAGCCAAATTCATCCCTGGGGTAGTGACACCAGAGAGAGCTCCTCTGGCGTTTGCCAGGATGCAACAACTCCTCAGTCACTTATGCCCTCTGGGATAGAATTCTAATGTTTATGTTTCAGTTTTGCAATTTGAAAATATAATTCCTTCCACTTGCAACATCTGAATTTCTCTGTGGCAAATTGGATTTGCACCAAGAAGGGCTGGGGTGTATTTCATAGTAGAACCTGACCCTGAATTCCTGGTGCACCAAAGGAATCCCACTGACGTTAGTAGGTTAGTTAGTATGCAAAGAATGTAGGATTGGACACAGTGTGAATTAAAGGGACATGGTAAAGATAAAAATGACATTTAACAATGTTTCTTCCCCTCTGTTTCTAATAATCACAATAAATACCTACCTAGGTACTGAAACTGCCGTATCACCGTAAGAATCCTCAGATTCTTAAAGCAGAAAGAATCTTTTAGATCATTAAAGTACAGAGAAGTTTAAAAGATTAATTCATTGTTAATTAAAAAGGGGCTTGAACTAAACCGTAGAGCTGAATTTTGGAAAACATACTGGCCAACATTTTCAGGTCACTTGTGATTGTGGACACCTTGTAGAGGCCTGATTTTTAGAAGGTGGGTGGCTCATCTTCGGCCCCTTGAAGGTGTCTCAATTTGGGCATCAAAATCCCAATGTTCACTGAACAACTGAAATCTGGAAAATGTCAATATACTGTAGGCTTTACCATTACTTGGAGAAGCTTCTCAATGCAGCTACTCTGGATCTATAGTGATATAACTGAGCGCAGAATCCCTAACAGATCTTTCTATTCATGCATTTTGAAAAATTAGTCCAAGACACTATTGTAATCCATGTATTTGATCTATCTGTTTATTGCCCACATCACAAGAGTATCTAAAGGCTGAAAACACAACTCTACACCCAACTTATTTTCCTTCCGGAAGCCTAAATTTAGGGTTTAAATTACTTGACTGCACCTCTTTCAATTAACAGCAATGGATTTGTTTTCATGGGGAATAAAAGATCGTGTAGGAAACAGTCTTTTTTTAAAATAATGTTTTTAAAACAAATATTTCCTGTAACTAAGGCTGTATAGAAACAGTTCCCATCCGTCAACAATTATTTCTAAATCAAAAGTCCCTAGTTTTCAAACAAAAGTAAACCATTCTGTGTTTTCGGCTCACTTTTCCCACAAGTTTTCATAAAAATATGAAACAAATGGTTTCTTCCCCCCAAAATAGTTTAAACTGGGAAAATTCTCCAAAAACATGTTTGTCTGAATGTGGGAACAAATGCGGAATGTGTCCAAGATGAGAAATGTTGTGACCAGTTCCAGGCTGGAATGTCACTTTTTGCACCACAAATAACTGTACATGCTGAAATTTCCCCGCTCGGCATAGGAAAGTTTGCAAGGCCAAAGCAGACGGTTTTGCACACATCTCTCTCATAAATTTGACTTAAAGAATGCTTTTGATTTTCTTGAGATAATAACCAACAACAATTTATCTATCTAGCTTAGAAGTACTTATATCTATCTAGCTGTCTCTCTATAATTATATTTGTCTCAGGCACTTATATAGCACGAGTCACCATAATATCAATGCACTGATTGTACCATGAAGGTTGGAATCACTTACCCAGCTTATCTCTAGCGCCTTTGGCTCCTGTGTGTCTCAGGGCAGGGCTGTTAGAAGGGGTGGTGCTTAGCCTTCCCCTGCCTGGGAAAGAGGCAGTGTTTGGCCAGAAAAGCTCAGAGCTTTTGTCAGTCTGAGTGCTGCTGTCTTTGCTGCCTGTTTTAGCATGGGAGGCGCTGACTGGCCAGGAGGAGGCTGCACAGGACAAAGAGGGAGGTAAGGGAGGCAGTGCAGGGATTGATGAATGGTCGTGATGATCCTTCCCTAACAGCAACCCTAAAAACACAATAACGATCATGTTAGTAAAATCAGAGATGGAGAAGCCCTGCTAGATCCCTCAGCCCAGCCTCCTCTCAGGGCAGGATTGTTCTCTAGGGCTTTGATGCAGGGTAGTTTTAAATATACCCACTAATGAGGTGTCCACTGCTCAACTGGGGAGGCTTCCTCTGAGAGATAGCCTCCTAGAACTCACTATCAGGAAGATTTTCCTCATAGTCAGCTTAAAAGGTCCCTTCTCTTGAGTCCATGATAAAACCCCCTAGAGGGGAAGAGGGCTCAGGAATGGTGTGAGTTTCACCTCAGGGATGAGGAATTTGGAGGCTCAGCACATACTCAGTGGTGTGCTGGCACCACTATGGTGCCACCCAACTTCCCCTTCCTCCCATGGTTCTCAAAGGAGCACAGCTGACTGGTTAAGAGTAAAGTGCACCTCATACAGCAGTTGCCATGCACCCCGTCCATCGTTCCCCAGAGCCATGGAGGCCCAACCTTGCAGAGTTGGGATAGAGGAGCTTCAGCAGGCTACCCGGGAGGGAAGGAGCATACAATGAAGATTCTATTGCCAATCTTTCACTCTCCTACTCTCAAATCCATGCATATTTACTTCCTGCAGCCTATATGAGCAGATAAAAGCACCAGACCCTTCCTTTGATCCCATTGCCACTCATTATATTCTGCATTGTTCTTCTTCTTCTTCGGTGTTCATGTTGTTCCCATGACACACTCAGAAACTATTTCCTCAAGGTGTACAGATTCAGTCATTTTTACCTGTTCTGATACATCAGTCCTTTCAGAACAATTGCTCTTCTCGGAAGCCCCTCTCGTTTGCCTACATTGTTCTGTACATCGAACACACTGAACACAGCATTCTGAAATTGCTGTCTCAGCAGTGCCATGCAGAGAGGGGCTATCGCTGGACTGTAATGCCTTTTTTGCACACAGCCCAAAATGGCATGCCTTCTTTCTTTCCTGCCATATTACATTGCAAATTCCTATCCAAAGTGCTCTCTGCTCTCTAGTTTAATGCAACTTTTCCTAGCCCAGAGAAGGATTCATTCCTATGAAATGTGCATATACTGCCTGCAGTCCTCTGGGTATGATTGTCAGGTGAGTACAGCTGAGCCTGAACACACAGGGTGGTGGCTCAAACTTGTGGAAGGTGGCCAATCACACTTTCAAAGCTGCCCCTCAAAGTCTTATTCTGGCCACAGACAGATTTTACTTGTTAAGCTGTCCTCTCTCTGAAACCATTGGCACTGCCAATGCCTAGCTCAAATTGGAGCTCACCTATGCTTCCTTTCCAGGTCTTCTCCTCCTTCTTTTCCTCAGCTATCTGATTGCTGGTGAGAGAGGTCTGGCGGGAATGCGCACCCGTTGCTGCAGCGATGGACGGGACCGATCGAGCAGGCCGTAAACTTGTGCTGTCTGTTTTCCCAGCATCCTTTCGCAAACGCTGCTGAAGGACCTTGATCATGGCATCTTTCTCAATTATTTTCGCATGCAGATTCTTTATCCTGCCAAAATACAAATGTTCTGTTTACAAAGATGAAAAATAACTTCTAGATCACAGCTATTCCACTGCTGCCTTTTCAGGGCTGTTCTCTGTAGTACATTCTCTGCTGCTTTACCCCTTCCAGTTTTAAGCAACTCAAACAATTAAATTTCCACCATTTCCTTTGAGGGCAATTGCACAACTTAACTGGGCAATATTTCCTGCTATTCAACCAATGGCGATGCTTTTTATAAGATTAAATAAATAAACAGATTTAAATTAAGCTGGTCCACTGATATTACTTCAATAAACTAGCAAGAATAATCTGAAAAATAGTCCTAAAGATGCTGTGGACTGATGGGATCACTCAGATAGGTAAAGGAGCAATTTTCTTTGCCCCACAATACTTCTGGGCTAAATCCTGAGTTCTTTTACTGTGGCAGACTGCAACTGGGGAGTTTTGCCTGAATCAAGGTTGACTGAATTAAAACTGAGTAAAGACCTCAGGAGTTGGCCCTATAAAAGATTGAAATAAAGATTTTAATAATTAAATTATCTTGCCCAAATCTCTGAGGGCCCATACCAACTGCCACTGAAATAAATGAAAAAAACTTCCATTGCCTTCAGTGAGCATTGGATTGGGCCCTTAGTTTCTGTTGAAAGCTGTAGAAATAACTAATGGTCTGTGTTTTCCAACTTACTAGAGGCCCCGACAGCTTTTTTCTATAGACCCTGAAAGTGTTTTAAGATGATAACGAACCAACTATTTGAGAATAGGCTGTGGAAACATGGCAGTGGAGAATTTAAGACTGAATCAAACTGAAAAGGTTTGAACCAACTAATTAAAATGCCAGTCAAATGAAAATCATGTCTTATGAAATATAGCCAAATACAGCAGACATTTTTTGGGAGGGATTTAAAAAAGAAATGTCACATATGGTCTAAATAGACATATAAGGGAGGTAGAAACTTTAAGGCTGTCATTTTCAAAATGGAGTGCCTAATTTGCACTTGCAACATAAAATCCTGATCCAAAGAAGTCAATGGAAAAATTCCCACTGATTTCAAGTCCTCTGTGTGTATGCATGCATGCATGTGTATATAAGATAAAAAACATAGAACCGGTTAAATTATATTTTTATTTTCTGGGAAAAAAATGTGAAGAACATGAAATTTTTTGTCAGAATTTTATTTGGCCTTTTTTTGCTTTTCAACAAAACCTGGGGAATATCTATGAAAACAGAAATTTTCTCAAAAAAAAAAATTGCTGCTTAGTCATAAAGCCATTTTTAATAAAAAAAGAGTTTTGATTACAAATATTTTGAGCAGCTCTAGCAAACAAGTAATTGGACGTGCCACATACATATTTGCATTTGTATGCTCAAAATGGGAAAACTGCACGTGCAAATGGGAACTTGTGTGTGCATAGACAGGTTCTGTACCGACTACTGCTTTCATAGATTCCATGCCAAGAGGGACCACTGTGATTCTCTAGTCTGACCTTCTATATAACACAGGCATAGAACTTCCCCAAAACAATTCTAGAGCCCAACTTTTAGAAAAACATCCAATCTTAATGTTAAAATTGCTGTGGTGAAGAATCACTTGGTAAATTGTTCCAATGGTTAATTATCCTCACCGTTAAAAATGTATGCCTTATTTCCAAGCTGAATTTGTCTAGCTTCAACTTCCAGCCATCGGATTATGGTATTCATTTCTCTGCTAGATTGAAGAGCCCATTATCAAATATTTGTTCCCCATGTAGCTATTTATAAACTGTGATCAAGTTAACCCTTAATCTTCTCTTTGTTAAGGTAAATAGATTGAGTTCCTTGCATCTATAACTATAAGGCATGTTTTCTAATCCTTTAATCATTCTTGGGGCTTTTCTCTGGACCCTCTCCAATTTATCAACATACTTGTGTATGTATTCAGGTGTTCAGTTTTGAAGGTTTGTCCCTACATGCCATGGTACCTTTCATATACACCTCTACCCCGATATAACGCTGTCCTCGGGAGCCAAAAAATCTTACTGCGTTATAGGTGAAACTGCGTTATATTGAACTTGCTTTGATCTGCCTTTGTGCGTAGCCCCGCCCCCCCGGAGCGCTGCTTTACCCCGTTATATCTGAATTCATGTTATATCGGGTCACATTATATCGGGGTAGAGGTGTAACTCTGAGAGAGAGATATCAGATACATACACACAGCTTTTTGGTTGGGCAGCAATGAAGTCACAATTACATCATTGGCTACTAGTGAGTCTTGCATTAAAAAGTCAGAATTTTGAGTGAGATCGTGCAAGCTCATGCCAAGCTCCTTTTTCTAGTAAGGAAGCCATCCGTTTTTAAGGTCTCTCTTTGATGTAAAGAAGGTTTAAATCCAGGGAGGGGAGGAGGCAGAACCTAATCTCTGTCTTTTAATAGCTGAAGAATGAAATGACTAAAAGTCAAACTGAAGCAAAATCCCTCCTTTTAGAATGGGCCTGTTGGCATGCAAAGGGCTAAATGACACGTGGGCTGGCTTATCCAAGAATCTGAGCAGTTAGGATGCTATGGATCTCATGATAAGACCTTTAGCACACATCCCGTGGTAAATATTTAACAGCTGTCCTTTACGTGTATTCCATGTCCTGACACCTCCGGTTGGCTTGAACAATCTCCTCCTCTTCCTGCCATATTCGAACCTCCAGGGAATTCTCGTTGTAGCTGCCATTCCGCGAGTGGTTAATGACTGAGGTATCCCTAGCAACACAAGACATAGCCACACCCTTTATTGTCACTTGGTTCAATAAAAGGCCTCTTTCGATACAAACAGGCATGTAACTGTTATTTTACCATTCACATTTCAATGGAAATCTACAGCTATATTTGGAGGGTGTAATAGTCTAGCGAAATGAGTATTTCTGAAAATACAACAAAAGGTGGGCGGGAACAAATTGGAGGTGAAATCTCATGTTCTAAAATGAATTAAAATTAAAGGACACTGTCAAGATAAAAATAATGGGCCAGATCCTCTGCCAGTCTAAAACAGCTCAGCTCCATTGGGTTCAATGAACCTATGTTGATTTACCTCAGTTGAAGATCTGGTCCATTATATTAAACAATAAATCCTTAGCTGGTGATATAAATAATAAATAAATGAATTGTGGGTTATTTTTAACTCCCCTCAGGTTTCTGAGCCTTTGAAGTACACCTGAATCATGTTTCATGTTTTTTCTGTACAATCACAAGGGCTAGAAATTTTTTTAAAAAATTAGTGAAAGCTGAGATTCTCATGTAATCACTTGGCTCTATGTGCTGGTGCTTTAAGAAAAACACCAAATAATGTGAGGCTTGAAAGAAAATCACAAGAGTCAGCAACATTGAATCTAATTTGCTGTTTGCTTCTGCACTTCAATGCTGGATGAGAAAATGAGACTGATCAATTTAGTTTCCGGTTTCAAGTTCAGTTTCACTTTCTGGTTCTCATACACTAGCACAAAGCTGGTTTGTTTGGGTTTCCAAAGCCATAGGGGAAAATTTTCAAGAAAATATTTATGTAAAGAAAAATATATAACTGATTAAAAAACATATTTTATGTGAAATTTTGCAAACCTTGGTTTTGTTGTTGTTTTTTATTTTACTTTTCTTTATAAAGTCATACCTACGTTTAGGATCAAAAATATTTGATAGGGTCCTTTCAGTTATGATATTTTAGATGCCAGTACACACCAGTGACAATGCCTTGTATTAACTGTAACACAGAAATATTAAAAACCCTATTCTGAAGACACAAAGGGCCTGATTTGCAAAGGTGCTGAGCACCCACAAGTCTAGCTAAAGTCAACAGCAGTTGTAGGTATTTTGCATTGTGATGGGGTGACTACCCCACAATCACCTTGCAGGGTTTAATGCAGGCCAGATGGGCCAATTAACCCCTTAGGCAGCTGATTAAGGAAGCTCAGTTGGGCAGTTGACCCAGCAATTTAAAAGGGCCCGGGGCTACTGCAGCAGTGGCCGGAGCCCCAGGTGGTGAGGGCCAGGCAGCGCGGATGGCTGGCTGTGGGAGGCTGACTCCCAACCCCACCCCTTCTGCCTGAGGCCCTGCCCCTTCTGGGGGCCCGGAGCCAGGCCCCATACTGGTAAGTTGTCTGTGTTACTCTCACCCCGGCTGAAGCAGAAAGGGGTACTGGGAAAAAGGCTGACACCCCAGAAGAAAAGGAGGAATGAGTGAAGACTGCAGACACTACCTGGGAAGAGGGAGGAGGCTTTGGGGAACTGATAGGCCTATGAAGAAAAGGGGAACCAACAGTAGGAAGAAGCTCAGGGATAGAGCAGTGAGGCCAGAGAGAGAAGGCCCAGATTGCTAAGTTGAGGGTCCCTGGTCTGGAACCTGGAGAAGAGGGTGGGCCTGGGTTCCCCTACCAGCCACTGGGCGAGTGGCACCGAGGCAGCGAGCGAGAGAACTGCCTAGGACTACTGAGGAGCTAAACCTCCCCTGGGGGGCGGGGAACCTGTGACACAGCCACAGGGCCGAGCCACGAAGAGGATGCTGTGAGAGGAGCTCCAGGTGGACAGGGTGACGATATGCAAACCATAGGTGGGGGGTTGTCGGCCTCAAGCTAATCCCCAGAGTACCAGAAAAAGGTACCACCAGTCAGGCGGTGAGTGGTGCGCCCCATGACATACATCTCTGAAAATCAAGCCCCCAGTAAATACACTCATTTTCTGGGTATATTAAAATGCCTGGGTCTATGTAAAATACTTGATAGTATCTGGCAGTAAATGAAGGGAAATTCCTTTGTGAGCCCTTAATACTATGGAGAGAAATCCGCACTCCTCCCCCGCACATGTCAAGTACATTCAACCAGGTCTGTTAAGGAAAACTTCTGCCTTCCTTTGATGCAACAGTTATAGGTAGGACCCTATGTAAAGCATGATTTCCTGGAGGGCATGGAAGTTGTGAAAAGGCCCCCAAACCATGATTTTTAAATATTTTTTTAAAAGGTAAAAGTCTACAGCAAAGTCTGTTTCAAGGATTGAATGAATTTTACAAGTAACAATAGTCAATTAATTAATGAAACTGATGAACCTTACTTGTAAACTTCATTCTGTGCAAACTCCATGAAATTCAATACTTCGACATTTATGCTGTCGTGAATTTTCTAAAAATAAATAAATCATGATTTATACAGGGCCCTAGTTACAGGACACTGCTGGAGGCTGGTTCACTGGCCTCGATGAACCATTGGTCCTGAGCCGGAATGGTAAGGCCTCATGGCCTTGCTATGGTGAATGGTCCCATTAACTTCAATGGGACTACATGACCGGATAAAGCAAGCCAAATTTGTCCCTAAGAAAACACACTTCTTTTTACTACACAAGCCTCATTCGATTAAGTGTATTGATGACTGCCTGGAACAACGTGATCTTACCTTTCTGTTGCAGCTGTGGCTGCTGCATTCATGGCAAAGTGCCTGATTGTGCTCTCCTCTAGATACTTCTGCTCCCACTTGGTCATGTCAGCTTCCAGAGCCAGAATCCTCTCCTCCTTTTCCCGCACTAGCTCCATCAGTGCTGGGGCATTGTGTTCTGGCAGGCTTTCGGCCTGGTAGTTCCCCTGTCTCTGGAGTTGGGGAGAGGGAAACAACGGAAGATAGTCAGCCTGCACCAGCTCGAGAGCTGCAAACACCTCGTCTACAAAATCTTCTGCAAAACAAACCCAGGGGCTTTCAACCTTTTGGGTGGCCTGGTGCTGAATCAGTAGCCACCCTGGCGATCAGAGATTAAATAGAGCTCCTTGTCAAAGAGTGACCCATAGTTATTGCCTAGAACCAGTGAGATGCAAGTTTGCTCTAGAAACTGTCCCTAGCAATTCAACGGCATCAGGAAAGCTGGTTTATTGCTTAGCAAAGGAGGCAAGCTACAGGTGGCGTGTATAAAACTTCCAGATGAAGGGAGGGTCCTCCCCAAGTTCCTGAAGGTGACTGACTGAGGGCTAAAAGATGTTAAAAGAGGCTAGAAGAGCTGGTGGTCCCACCACAGCAGGCACACTCCTCACGGGGTGGAGCAGTCCAGCGGTCCACCGTGGTGTGTTAATACCTCATGGGCTGATGGAGCTGGCATTCTAGCTGCTCACCCTCACACATGCATATACTGCATGAGCTGGTGAAACAGGCTGGCAG
Organism: Malaclemys terrapin pileata; assembly: GCF_027887155.1. Lineage (NCBI taxonomy): Eukaryota > Metazoa > Chordata > Testudines > Emydidae > Malaclemys > Malaclemys terrapin. The sequence continues at coordinate 324,924,204 of NC_071505.1, forward strand.
AGCTGACATGAGCTGCTATCCCAGGCACACACCTGCCCATAAAACATACTTGATGGATTGCTGAAAAATGGAATTGTGAACTAGGCTAGCAGAGCCTGCTGCCTGTTACAGCATGCCCACACCACTGCATGGGAGCTGAAACAGATTCTGACTTCTTGTCTCTCCGCCCCTTTCCCGTCTTTCCTCGGTTCCTTCATGTAATCTCACCACTGTCTGTGCAAGAGATCAGCGTTGTCTGAGAGAGCCTGCCTGTGTCTCTCTCCCTTATTGGCCTGCTCTCTCTTTTCAAATCTCTCTTCCCCCATTGTCCAGTCTCCTTCGTTTTTCTCTCCTCCTTCTGTTTTTTAAGCTGGCGTTTTCAAACCTGGCAGCCTCAAGTTAGGGCACCTACATCAGCCAGCTTTTCAGAGGTGCTGAGTACTTGCAAATCCAAATGAAGTCAGTGGGAGTAGGGAGTTCTCAACACCCTGGAAAATCCATCCACTTAAACAGGTACCTAAATATGGATTTGAGTCCAGATCGTCAAAGGTACTTAAGCGCCTAACCCCCATTCCTTTCAATGGGAATTAGGTCCTTCAATACCTTTGAGAATCTGGGCCTTGGGGCCTAAAGTTAAAGTTTAGTTAGTTAAAGTTTCAAACCTGAGTTTGAAAATGTTGGGTGGGATTTTCTAAAGAGCTCAGTGTTGGCCTAAATCTGCTTCCATGGAAGTTAATAGGAGTTTTACCAGTGCAGCACCTACACGGAGCGCTTTAAAAAGTCCCACCCTTTGTCTTTTATCTCTGTAATGGCTGCTGTCTTGCACTGCCAAGCAGCTGGGGATGCAGTTTGTATGAAAGGTGCGATGCAGGCAAAGGTTGTGTTCCATTATTACATTCAAAAAATGTGCGGGCAGGACTGGCTTTCCAAATGCTCACTAAGGCCATCATCTATTCTGTGGGATGCTGAACCAGGCTGACAGAACTAGGATCCCTGCTGCTCATCCTGGAATGCAAGGGCATCATGGGATACTCCAAACCTAGCATTAAAATACCTCTTTTGCTGACACTTTGTCACACTTCTCTCATGCATGGATACCAATATGTGTAGGTATTATGGGGAATCAGAAAATAGTTAAATATAACCCAGAAGCAAAGCAATATTGCATGCTAAATTAAATGGCACTTGGCCCCTATTCTGGGCCATGGATCTATGCCGATTTACAGCACTTAGCACATTAACGGCATTTCAATCATCATCATCATAAGATAAAGAAATCAATCCATGAGTGTGAATAAAGCTTTTGTATGAAATGGATAACACTGATGATTGTTTACACATTATCTCATTTGGCATCATCTTTTGAAAGTTCAGAGTTATGGGATAAGCAAAACGGACACAGTGGATGAAAGAACCTGATAGAATAGAAAATTGTTTATCCAAAGCAGGGAAGCTAATGCAGAGGCTGGGGAGTTAAAAGACCTTGGCTCTATTCCTGGCTCTCCCACGTGATCTTAGGAGATGGTTTCTGTAGTGTAGAGGTTCGTGTATTTATCTAGCATGCAAAAAGTCCCTGGTTTGAAACTGAGCAGAAACGCTGATTTTCAGCTCCCACAGGAACAGTGAAAATAGGACCTTAGGCAAATTACTTAACCTCTTTGTACCTAAAATGGGGATAACATTAGTTACCTAATCCATAGGGGATGATATGAGAATTAAGGGTTGTAAAATTCTGTGAGACCTTCAGAGAGAAGACATTATTGAAGTGTTTTATAAAGTATAAGAGTTGCTGCATTTAGTGGCACATAAGATTGTGTCAGAGAAGAGGAAACTATGTTGTGCACACCCCTGTTTGTCAACTGCACCACATCACAAGCTGCCCAGGGCAAGGCAGGCCCTCTGTGATATATCAAAACCATGAAATCAGGGGCGACTGTGTAACCTACATTTCCATTCTCTGGAATTCGTGCCATAAAATACTACAGCCTCTAGTTCTTCGTTTTGGAACCTTTCCTCCTGATGACAGAAAACATGACTTGGGAATGCAGGAGAAGACTTAAGTGAACTTTGGCTTTAGGGTAATACTGACTTTTTTGGAAGACGTTTTCTGGAATAATCCATTATGGAACAATCCTTTGGGGGCAACTGTTGTGATGCTTCACCAGCAAAAACATCAGTTATGCTTCAGATAATGTCAGTCCTGGAAGGTATGATTATATTTTTACAGAGCAATTCCACTCTGTACAAATTGTACCCTGAAACTCCATGTATAGAGTGTCTTATTAATTTCAGATCAAAATAAATGCCAACCCTGTAAACTCAACCTGGAATATAAAGTTAAGAGGTTCTTTTGTCCCTGGCACATGCATCACCAACAATAATGATTGGCCATTTGGAACTTAGTTAATAATTCTGTTGATGATACCTGAGCCAGAATAGACTCTCTAGCTCATTCTCTCCTAGGTGGACTGGGTCTATAAAGCTCACTGGGGTAAAAAGTAGTAAAAGTCTATTTTATTTGGCATGACTCAATATTCCATAGATCTGACTGTGATACACGGATAGCAGGTGTCATTTTATGGAGTGATGGGACTCACCCCACAGGTACAATTAGAGCTAGGTGTTCATCATAATCCCAGTTTTGGCCCTCCCTCAAATTAAAAAATAAACCAAACATTCATACCCGCCTCCCCGCTAACCTCGCAGGTCAGATGGGAGGCCAAGGCAATTTTTTGAAGTGAAAATCTGAAGGGAAAAGGTGTTCCAGAATTACAACACTTTAAACACGGTGTTAATGACAATTCCAACCCACTAAGTGTAGTAGCCTGCCCAGTATTTATGCATTTATCCCCCCACATCCCTGTGAAATACAGAAATATTTGCAGATTTTCCACCTTCCTGGTAAAAACTGAGGCACAGAGAGATTGAGCAACTTGTGAGGTCACACAGAGAGTCTGTGGCAAAACCAGAGATTGACCCTAGATCCCCTGAACCCAAGTCCAGTGCCTGATCCAGAAGCCCATTCTGATTACACCATAGACTGAGGTGGCTCTCTGATATTCAAACACTGAAAACAAGACATTTTTTTTTAATGTTACTTGACTGCAACTATCTTCTCTTTTGGGGCCGTGATCCGCCTCTCACACTGGTTTTACACTGTTATAACCCCATTTAAGTCAATGGAGTTACTCCTGATTTACCCCCATGTAGCTAAGAGCAGAATCAGGTCCTTTGCTTTTAAGTAACAACACCGTGTAGCAGTGTGTCCATTCGCCACAAGTCTTAGCAATAACAAGCCCTGATTACAGTAGGGTTCTGGCAGCAGCAGTGTTTCTCGACAGTGGGAAATGTGTGAACTTTCTAAGTTAAAACTACATGTCATGCCTCAGTTATGTTCCCTTTTACACCCTTCAGCTGTTTTTCTCAAATGGTGGCTTAATGCACTAGTATATCCATTCGCTGACCCTCAGCAGCCAGTAGTCACATGTTCTGATCTCAGTGCTGGCTGCCAGCTGGGAATTCTCTCTGCAATCTCTTCAATGCTTTTTCTTTGTCATGAACTAATCTACTCCTCAAAATAACATTACGATGTGTTTTGAGAAGGAGGTGATAAGTGAAGGCGAGAGGCAGTTACTTACCTAGATGAGTAACTGTGCTCAGACAGTTGAACTAAGCATAAAAGTACACGCTCAAACACATAGGTGCAGAGCTCCCAGAAAGAACCATGAGATCCCGGGGAACATTCATAGAACCGTGTCTCTGCATATCCATCCAATTTTGTTTTTAACCCACATATAAATAATTTACTGGAGTAGCAGAAGAAATGGTTCTTTGTAATCATGTAAATTATTCTGAATTTGTGCATGTATTTCCATACAACAAATCAACGTCCTGTTACACCAGAAAATGCTATTAAATGCTGTTTGAGAGTTTGGTTCTATAGGATCCGATTTGATAGTAACTTGCATTTTCAGTAAAAGTCCATCAGAAAAACTATGGGACAGACCTCAGCAGGTGTAAATCCCAAAGCTTTATAAATGATACGGTTGAATTGTGAAGTGTTTAAGAGTCTGCAATTGCCAAAGATAAGGCTGGAGAGTGTATGAATTCCTTACTTACATTGGCCCCAATTCAGGACCTTGACTCTGCTCTGTAGTGACACCAGGCAATAACCATATGATTACGGCTAAGGAATTTTAGTGCTTAGTCCGAAATTAGACTGATTTTTGAAGCACATTAGATTTTTTTTGCTTTCCTTCCCCACCCCACCCCACTCATTGTTTCACCACAGGGCGGAGTCAAGGTTGTTTGAGTACTCCAGTTCTGCATTTCCATACCATATTTTGATTATGGTAAGTTTAGCCTGAAATCTGAACTTCCTAGGTTTATAATGCTTGTTTGGGGGATAACTGCAACATTCCTGTAATGTGTTTTACTCTAAATGACTGATATGTGTACTCTCAAACCTAACTTCAGTTTAACATTGTTTTTGTCTAGGAATTTCCTTGGTTTTTTTTTTTTTAATTACAATTTTTATACATTAAACCCTACATAGGAAACAAAAGATAATGTTGCCTTGTGATATTTCTCATGACATGAAGATGTGTAATATCAACCTTAGAACATCTTATTTATTTATTTAATGTTAAGTCTTTTCTAGCCAGATTCACCAGTGTGCTCTGGCTGCTTTACACTTCCCTGGAGCAGCACAAATCAGCCAGAGCATACTAGCTAGTACAGATGGGTTTACAGCTGCTCTGCACTGCCACAGCTATGCAACATAGTGGAGTATATTCCCCACTTTTCCCCTACACCCTGTCCCCCATATTCTCCTGCATCTCTCCCCCTAGCTTCCCCATTCCCTCCATATTCTCCTTCACACACAGGCAACACACCCGTTTCCCACTCACTCCTTCAACCCCTACATTCCTCTGCATTCACCTGTACACACATACAGAGTTTTCCCTACCTACCCTCCCTGTTGAACAGATCTGGTGCAAAGGGTAGTTTTTGAAAGCAGATGATGAAAGCAGTTGAATCCCTACTTTCAGTGCAAAACTACACTCAACCTTAACTATGGAGCCGTAATTAGTGTCTCCCCAGCATCTGGAAAGAGCCAAGCACCATCAAGCAAAAGTGGTGGAGAAATAATAAATAATCCTCTATTTAAAATCAGCAATGAAAAGGGTTTTTCTAAGTGAAGGATTCATCTAAAATCCAGAAATTTCCACCAGGGTGACCTTTGAGATAGTTAAAAATGACTGTCCTGAGTAAAAAATGAAAAAAGTATGTGGTATGTGTCCAGTAATGAGTATTAAGCATCCAGATTTCTGCTTCAGTGCTGCATGGAAAACTCAGAGCTTTAAAACTCAACCAGGCACTCACACAGCTCTAATGCAGGAGCCCTGACAACACCCCATGGAGTCAAGGAACTCTTGAATCTCCCTAGAGGGACTGGTAAAAAAAAAAAAATCCTAAGAATATGACAATTCTCCAAAATGCTCCTGTATTTGTTTAGCTTGTCATTGAGCTGGTTTGCTTTTTGGTATATTTAGCAACCAACGGAGAGTCTTTGCAGGTTTTACACCAAGGCAAGCACATGTAGGGTCAGGACTATAGGAGTTTAGTGAGTGCTATATGAATAGTCACATAGCACAGGCCTGATCAGCAGTCTGTCATCATGTACTTTGCTATCTAACCTCAGCACCTGCCTTAAGGACTCTCAATAGGGACACAACAAAGGGCCCCTCTCTGAAAACAGTCTACCCCCAGATACTCAGATCTGTAAGTGAGATCACGTCAGCTGAACTCAGCTGCCACAATGCTGCATAGGGAGAGACGTGGTCCCTCTTAGAACTAGGACTCAGCCAGGCAGGGCTTTAAGGATCATCATGAATTGTGCCTAGAATCAAATAAAGAGGCAGGGCAGCCGTTGAAGCACTGGAGTAACATTTGGCTAATGCTACTAAGCAAGCTAGCTGTTCCACGCTGAATGAGCTGCAGCTTCCAAATGGCTTTCATGGGTAGCCTCACAGAGAGAGAGCACCGCAGCGTTAATCCAATGTGAAGCTCACAAAAAGGCTTAGCGAACTGTGGTCAACATCAGAGAAAAACTCTTGCAACCACTGCATCAAACCGATGGAAAAAGGCACTTATAGCTAACAAAGAACTGCAGAAACAATCAAGGGTTTGGAAGCACCCCCTAACTCAGCCTCACAAAACTGCACTCTCCCACTCACTGAGAGGGGGGAAGGAAATTATTTTGGATGGGCAAATAAAATACCATTTTTGTTTCTATTATCATCATTCTATTATCATCATGGTGGCGAAGGGTGAGAGGGCATGATTCTTCCTGTTCTCATTGCCAAGGCACATGCTGGAGGTAATGCCAGGGGCACAGGGCATGAAGCATTCCATCCTTGTTTACCCAGGCATAGGGATGCATGTGCTTGCGGCCCATGACCAATCAGCCTCTCACCTGCTGCATCCTCAGCGAATCCAGCTCCCGCTCCAGCCGCGTGCGCAATCGCCGTTCCATCTGCTCCCGTTTCTCACATGCTGCCTGGAGCTGGGTCAGAGCCTGCTGCAGCTTCTCCACTTTCTCGACATAGGCCTGCTTCTTACGCAGCTGGGGGCAGAGCGCAAGCGGAGGGCACAGTGTCATTAACAGAAGAGCAGAAGCCAAACAATTATGACATGAATGTTTATGTCTATGAATCAGGTTGTGATATGATCTCATAAATCACTGGCATGTGCATGTTGCATGTAAATGTGGCTTTCACTGAAGCTAAAACTTCACAGGGAGAAAATTCTGGGTACCAAAGGGCTCTTTAATCTAGTGGAGAAAGGCATGACGAGAACCAGTGGCTGGAAGCTGAAGCCAGACAAATGCAAATCAGAAATTAGCCACACATCTTAGCAGTGAGGTGATTAATCACCTGGATGAAGTACCAAGGGAAGTGGCGGATTCTCCATCTATTGATATTTTCAAAACAAGATCTACGCTTTAGCCAAACAAAAGTTATCAGGCTCAATAAGGGGATAACTTGGTGAAATGTAATTGACCTGTCATATACAGGAGTTCAGACTGGATGATCGAATGGTCCCTTTTAGCCTTCAACTCTATGACTCAAGAAATAAATCTTAACCCTGTATATCTGCATGATCCAGTCTCCGATGGTGGGATAGGCATCTGCAGACTCTTAGCTGAAGGTATACATCTGCTGGACCGTTTCCAGATGTTTTCTTGTCTACCAAGGGCTAGGTAATACAGATGTATATGGGTGACTGTTAGTATCAGTTAAAGCCATTCTTACTCCTAATGCATGCACTGAGTGATTTATAGGCCCACTGCTACATGAGGATTCTGCAACCTGGCATTTTATGGCTTGAGATTAATCCTGACTTGCTCAAGTAGCATACCCTAATAGGAGTTTGTGGGAGTGGACTGCAGACTTTTTCTGTGACCTTTTAGGCATGCAAGTGGATGCAGACTAGGGTTACCATACGTCCGGATTTTCCCGGAGATGTCCGGATTTTTGGTCCTCAAATACCTGTCCGGTGGGCAACTGCCAAAAAGCCGAACATGTCCGGGAAAATACTCCTAGCTTTGTTTTGCCGGCATCCCTGCCCCAGTCCCCTGCTTACCGTAGAGCGGCTCTGGCAGGCTGCGAGCTGCAGGCGGATTCCCCCGCGGCGGTGGCAGCGGTAGCTGCTGCTGCTCCCCCCAGATACCTCAGCTTTGTGTAGCTGAAGAGCTGAGCTGCCCAAGCGCTACCGGCTTCACAGTTTGCCGGGCAGTCCCCAGACCTCCAGCCCCTGCGCCCCCGGCCGGGCGCTTCCCCAGCGCAGCCGGAGCCCGGGAGGGGAAGCGCCCGGCTGGGGACACAGGGTCTGGAGGTCTGGGGGCTGCCCAGCAAACCGTGAAGCTGGTAGCGCTCGGGCAGCTGTTTCACGTGGCTGGGAGAAGGAGGGGGAAAGCGGGGCGCTCAGGGGAGGGGACAGAGACTTTGGGGAAGGGGTGGAGTTGGGGTGGGGGCGGGGCCAGGGCCCCGTGGAGTGTCCTCTTTTTTTAATGTTTAAATATGGTAACCCTAATGCAGACATTAGGTGCATCGCTATCTGAGCCATTATTCTTGCTGCCTCCCACTGTGCTACAGAAGTGGTCATTGCAGGACAACAAGGTAAAATGATATTAATCCATGGCAGGGATTAACATGCCTTAGAACCTTTGGGGAAGAGTTCAGATATGCCACAGACAGCCCACGGCACATGTTAGTGAGAAGGGCATCAAAGCCTTCTGTGAAAACTGATCCTAGGGAAGCAACTAGGACAAAAAATGGGCCTGATCCTGAGGTGTAGTGAAGTCAATTGGAGTTGCAATTGCTCAGCGCCTCTCAGGATCAGTCCCAGTGTAATCCAAAATGCAAATTGTTTCTATCAAGAGTGACTAAGATACAGTCCTCTTTCCCCTGAAACTAGAATGCTAACCCTAAACTTGCATGCATATCACTTTGACTGCTGCAGACAGATTCAAGACTTCACCCTGCAGGCTGCAATACCTCTCTCTGGTGAGATATCGTGTTCTTGTTCTTCCATCCCAACAACATAAACGTTTAATCCCCTTCAAAACATAACTGCTTTGTTGTACAGAAAAAAATCAATTAGCATAAAGCAAGGCTGCAAATCCAAACCAATTAAAAACATTCCTAGCCTGATTAAAAAGTTCACTAGGGCCAGGAGTTGGGGTTAGATAGTTGGCATTTTGTTAAATACAGACTTTACAGAGATCAGTGTGATTATTGCCACTTGATAGATATGAAACTGAGGCAGAGAGGTTAATATGACTTTAGTTACAATATGAGGTTAATATGACTATCCAAAGTCACAGCTAATTCCTAGCATCCGCAGGATTCCTGGCTTCTAGTCTAGATACACAGACACTCCCACTCTTCCTCATTTATTTGTGCTCATGTGGCTTTGGTTCTTTGCACAGTTTACAGTCCAAATAGGAGGTTGAAAGACTAATGTTTAACACAGTTATTGGTAGAGGAGTGCTCTATACAGAGACATGTCTGTATACATGTAAATAGGAAACAGTAGTTTTCCAGTTTCACAAATATTTTCAAGAGTTCAATATTTTTGCCCCTCTCAAATCAGGACAAAAAGTCAAAATCTTAAACTTTTGCAAACTGGAAAACCAATTTGTTTTCCATTTCAGGTCAACTGAATTGTTTCAGTATGATAATTTCAACATATTTCATTTTGATCTTGACCTTCTTGTCAGAACTTTTTTTTTTTTTTTGGTCTTATGAGCTTAAATTTCAAAGCAAAAAGTCCTTTCAAACTGGAATTAGTCATTTTGAAAATGTCAAAATGAAATGTTTCAACAATTCAAAACCTTTTTGGTTTTTTGAGTCAGGAAATTCCTTGAAACTGATCCGGGTTTGCGAACAGTGTTGGTTTTGATGAACTGGCATTTTTTGACAACAAAAAAAAAGATTAACCGGAAAATTTCTGACCAGCTCTAGTCAATAATTAGTTAATAGATAATGTGCTAATAGATGGCACTCCAGAATACACAGCTTTCTTCCTGAGTTTTGTAGGACCACTAACAGTTGTTATTATGGATTGCAAATGCTTTCCTGAATGTGGTCCTTTGCATGAAGCTCTTAGCAATTATAAGGTGGGGGCTCAGGTGTTTCATTCAGAATAGGTGGAATTCTTCCAGCACAATGCTAGATCAAGCTATGTGCCTTCCCACAGATTATACTGACAATGGATTCTTATGCCTCAAAATTGTCTTCTGTGACCATAAAATACTCAAGTCAAAAATCAGAATTAAATTGATGGAGGTTTTTTTACAATACAGGTGCAAAACAAAATTTATTCTAAGCAGTCTTTCCAGATCCAGTAACAATGGGCCAGATTCTCATCTCCATTACACTGCTGTAAACAGCAGTTATTTCACTGGATTTACATTGGTATGAACAAGATTAGAATCTGAACCAATGTCCAGAAGCAAGCAGAAGATTAGATTCCCAAGGGGTGTGTGACTCTGTGAGAGTGGTATTGTGGGGTTCCATGTTCATGATCTCTCAGTGGCTTACTGATCGGAGGTGCTCAGTTTACAAGCAAAAAGATGGTTTTACTAACTGCCAGCCTTGCAAACTGAGCCTGGGATCAGAGAGTCAAGTTGGATTCTTTCCCCCTCCCCTCATTCATCATCAGTAGCAATAAAGACACTCCATGCCAAATTATCTCTCATTCATAACTGAGAAACCCTGTTGTCTGCAAAGGAAGTGCACTGATTTAACCAAATGCAAAATTTCGCTTTGTAATTGGAATTTAGGCTCCAGTCCTGCAAACGCTTAAGCATTCGTGTAATTTTATTCACTACAGTAAAGGAATGCACTTAAGTGTTCACAGTATCAAGCCCTTAATTAACAATTTTGTTGATTATACACAAAAAATATGGCTCACTTGTCCATAAATAATAATGAATTATTATTATTATTATTATTGGGCAATTCTGACATTCTTACCCAGTCTGTAATTTCATAAGCACCAAATACACACAAATACCTTTAAAAATTAAAGTGAAAAATGTTTGCTAAACAGAACAGGAGAAATTTGGTGGGGAAATAATTGCTAGTCAGTTTAGAACTGAAGTGTGTGTGAAGAAGCAAGAGCGTAATAAGAATAATATGATTTTATGATCCAATAACTCATGACCTATTAGAGCAAGAAACATTTAATGGAACAATAGAAAAATTCATAGGATCAGTAAACTTTTCCAGGTGCTGGTCCTGGCCCTGTGATCGGAAAAAAAAGTTTCTCTCTTGGCTCAACCAGTATCTAGCCTTAGATTGATGTATTTTAAGGTCAGAAGAGACCATTATGATCATCTAGTCTGACCTCCTGCATAGCACAGGCCATAGGGTGTCACCCAGGAGTTTCTGCATGAAACCCTTAACTGTCTGAGCTCTAGCATAGCTTTTAGAAAGATATCCAGTCGTGACTTAAAGACTGCAAATAATGGAGAATTCACCACATCCCTAGGAAATTTGTTCCAATGATTAATTACTCTCACGATTAAAAAATTGCATCGATTTCTATACTGAATTTGTCTAGCTTTAGCTTCCAACGATTGGATCTCATTATGCCCTTTTCTGCTAAATTAAAGAGCCCTTTCCTATCAGAAATCATTCCACCAATGTACATAGATGTAGACTGGGATCAAGTCACTAGAGTCCCGCGTGGATACAAAATTCGTATCCGCATCCAATCCACGATCCTCAAACATGTATATGTAGATATCTGCGGATGTAAAGCAGATATCTGCACATTTGCAGGGCTCTACATGTCACCTCTTAACATTCTCTTGAATAAACTAAATAGATTGAGCTCTTTAGTCTCTCACTATAGGGTATGTTTTCTAGACCTCAAATAATTTTTGTAGCTCTTTTCTGAACCCCTTCCAATTTTTCAACATCTTTTGTGAAGTGCGGACACTAGACTGGACACTATTCCAGTAATGTTCTCACTAATGCCATATACAGAGGTAATACTACCTTCATATTTTAAAATAAAATCTTTCTATTAACAGGCATTCCATATAATGTAGATTTACACAGTAGGTTTTTTGCATTTTTTAAACATTTCCTTAATAGTTTTGAGTTATGCTTGCCCCGGTTTACTACAAAAAGCTTTTTAACTTAACTATGATGGTTTGGCAATACAAGAAATCCATTGAGATTTACGAAGATCTGCAGGTGGTAAAACCTAATAAAAGTATAGATTTTACCTATTTTTTTTCTTTCATTCCATATATTCCAAATTACATTAAAAACTCCTTGTTTAAGAATGTGATCCAAAACTTCAGAAATGGTTATCTCAACATGTCTTGTGTCAGGCAACCAAAAAGTGAGACACAAAATCAGTGCGCTCTTTTGAAAATGTCATTTAATTTTGTGACTAGAAACAGACAAAAGGTGGGAGAATGGAAGTATTTAATAGCTCATCGTAAAATTGGGTGGTGGAGCAACAGAAAGACTCAGTGATTTGCCCACAGGAAGTCTACTGCCTTCAATGACCATCCCTTCTCAATTTGTTTTGCTACCGAGACTGTTCCTTTATTTGTTCATTTTGTAACTAAAACGTTAATGGCAGAACTCCCATTGATTTCAAGGGGAACAGTACTGAGAATATAATTTACATATTCCATGTTACGTTAATATTGTGAGTTCAAAAATAGATGGCTTAGTAGTCTAAAATAAAGTAATAATAATACTTAGCAGTTGCACATAGCACTTTACATCGTCAAGAGTATGTACAATGCTGATTAATGAAATCATTAGGTTCGAAATACCTAGATTCTTTGGCACCAGTGTTTCAAATTGAATTGCATGCACTTTGCTGCTTCTGAATCTTACAGATGAGACCTCAGAAAGTACTTAGAAGGCCCTTATCACAGCAGTATCTGAGCATGTCACAATCTGTAGTGTATTCACCCTCACAACACACCTACAAGATCTTTATCAAGCACTCTTAGAACCACAATACCCACCTGGGGAAGTGAGGAAACAGACTGACAGAGTGAGATGGGTACCCAGAAGTCACCTACTACAGGATAGGCCCAACAAGGAAAATAACAGAACACCATTGGCCATCACGTACAGCCTGCAGCTAAAACCTCTCCAGCACATCATCAATGATCTACAACATATGCTGAAAAATGATCCCTCACTCTCAGAGACCTTGGGAGAATGGCCAGTCCTCACTTACAGACAGCCCCCCAACCTGAAGCAAATACTCACCACACCACAGAAACACTAACCCAGGAACCAATCCCTGTAACAAACCCTGTTGCCTTCTCTGTCCCCATATCTACTCTAGCGATATCATCAGAGGACCCAGTCACATCAGTCACACCATCAGGGGCTCATTCACCTGCATATCTACTAATGTGATATATGCCATCATGTGCCATCATGTGCCAGCAATGCCCCTCTGCCATGTACATTGGCCAAACCAGACAGTCCCTACGTAAAAGAATAAATGGACACAAATCAGACATCAGGAATGGTAACATACAAAAGCCAGTAGGAGAACACTTCAATTTCCCTGGACATTCAATGACAGATTTAAAAGTAGCCATCCTTCAACAAAAAGGAGCTACAATTCATTTGCAAACTTAATACCATTAATTTGGGCTTGACTAGGGACTGGGAGTGGCTAGCTCACTACAAAAGCAATTTTCCCTCTCTTGGTATTGACACCTCCTCATCAATTATTGGGAGTGGACCAAATCCACGCTGATTGAATTGGCCTTGTCATCACTGGTTCTCCACTTGTAAGGTAACTCCCTTCTCTTCATGTGCCAGTATATTTATGTCTGTATCTGTAATTTTCACTCCATGCATCTGAAGAAGTAGTTTTTTACCCACGAAAGGTTATGCCCAATAAATCTGTTAGTCTTTAAGGTGCCACCTGACTCCTTGTTGTTTTTGTGGATACAGACTAACATGGCTACCCCTCTGATACTTTGAAAATATGGGCCAGACAGCCTAACTGACTTGCCTAAAGTCACACAGGAACTCTGTGGCAGAGCAGTGAATTGTGTCTGGATCTCCCAAGTCCTAGCTTGTGCCCAAACCACTGGACAACCCTTCCTCTCACCAAGGTCTGATCTGCTGTGTATAGACATTCAAAATCCCATTAGTCTTTTTAGCCTTATTCAGAATTTCCCTCTTTCCACTGTTCATAGCTAAGACCAGAAAGGCCAATTATGATAATCTAGTCTGATCTCCTGCATAACACAGGCCATAAAATTGCACCAAGTGATTCCTGCATCAAGCTCAAAAATTCTCATTGAGCTATAGCAGATCTTTTAGAAAGACATCCAATCTTGATTTAAACACTTCAAATGATGGAGAAGCGAGAACCCCCGAAGGTAAACTGCTCCAATGGTTAATTACCTTCGCTGTTAAAAATGTGAGCCTTAATTCTAGTCTAAATTGGTCTAGTTTCATCTTCAGCTACTGGATCCTGTTATGCTTTTGTCTGTCTGCTAGATTGACGAGTCCTCTGTTATCAGAATTGTTCTCCCTGTGTAAATACAGCTACATTGTGATGTAAGTATTCTGACACTGTGGTCGAATCGCTTCTTAAACAATGCTTGGGTAATCAAAATAGATTGATCTTCTTTGGTCTCATTGTAAGGCAGGTTTTCCAGACCTCATATCATTCTTGTAGCTCTTTTCAGAACCCTGCAAACTTTATCAGCAATGTTTTTATGTTCTCATCCAAATCATTGACAAAGTTATTGAATAGCACTGGACCAAGAACAGATCCACTAGACACATCTTCATTGGATGACTAATCCCCATGTACAATGATTTTTTGTGATCCATCAGTTAACCACTTTTTAATCCATTTAATAAGGGCTACATTGATTTTGTATGCTAATTTTTTAATCAGAATGTTGTGCAATACTAAGTCAAATGTCTTACACAAGTCTGAATATATTATTTTAAACTCAACCAATCTCGAAATCTCATCAAATAATATGTTTGTTTGACAATCTGTTTTCCATAAAACTATACTGATTTGCATTAATTATGCAATCATTCTTTAATTCTTTACTGACTACACCCAATCAGTCTTTCCAAGATTTGCCCATGACTGATGTCAAGCTAATCAGCCTATACTTACAAATATTAATTCTGTATAAATGTTGGGACATTAGTTTTTTTCAGTCCTTTGGAACTTCACCAGTATTCAAAGATCTATTAAATGCCAGAGTGTCTCAGCCATTTCTTTTAATACTCCTGAATGCAAGTTATCTGGTTCTGTTGTACTGAGTTCTAGGAACTGATTAACTGGCTGACTGCCACCCTTCATTCCAGAGATGACTGTATTTCTGTGGTACAGTGCGCGCGCGCGGGTGTGTGTTTATATACACATATAAGATATTTTCTCATGAATTACACAAGTCCTAAATTAGTAAATAGGGTATTCTAAAGAGAAAGAAGCCTAAATAGGAAGAAAGCAAAGAAGGAAGAAGTAGGACCGCTGAAGACTATAGCCGGAGAGGAGATTAAAGATAATCTAGGCATGGCGCAATATCTCAACGAATATTTTGCATTGGTGTTTAATGAGGCCAATGAAGGTATTAGGGATACTAGCACCGTGACACAGGGGCAAACAGAATGGGGGATTACCATTTCCAAGGTAGAAACAAAACTCGAACGCCTTAATGGGGCTAAGTCGGGAGGACCGGACGATCTTCATCCGAGAATATTGAAGGAATTGGCGCAGGAAATAGCAGGCCCATTAGCGATAATATTTAATGAATCAGTAAACTCGGGGGTGGTTCCCTTAGACTGGAGAATAGCTAATGTGGTTCCTATTTTCAAGAAAGGGAAAAAAAGTGATCCGGGTAACTACAGGCCTGTTAATTTAACATCTGTAGTGTGCAAGGTGCTGGAGAAAATTCTGAAAGAGAAAGTAGTTGAGGACCTCGAAGTTAATGGCAAGTGCGATAAATTACAACATGGTTTTACAAAGGGCAGATCGTGCCAAACGAATCTGATCTCCTTCTTCGAGAAAGTAACAGACTTATTAGATAAGGGAAATGCGGTGGACCTAATATACCTGGATTTCAGTAAAGCGTTCGATACTGTACCCCATGAGGAATTATTGGTTAAACTGGAAAAGATGGGGATCCATATGAAAATTCAGAGGTGGATAAGGAATTGGTTAACGGGGAGAATGCAGTGGGTGGTACTGAAGGGTGAACTGTCAAGTTGGAGGGAGGTTACCAGTGGAGTTCCTCAGGGTTCGGTTTTGGGACCCATTTTATTTAATCTATTTATAACTGACCTCGGAACCGATTGCAGGAGTGGACTGATAAAGTTTGCGGATGATATGAAGGTGGGAGGCGTTGCCAATTCGGAGGAGGATAGGGATATTCTGCAGGGAGACTTGAATGAGCTTGTGAATTGGAGTATCAGAAATAGGATGAAATTTAATAGTGAAAAGTGTAAGGTGATGCATTTAGGGATGACTAACAACAATTTTAGTTACAAGCTGGGGACGCATTGGTTAGAAGTAACGGAAGAGGAGAAGGACCTAGGGGTTCTTGTAGACCGGAGGATGACTATGAGTCGACAATGTGACGTGGCGGTGAAAAAAGCCAATGCGGTCTTGGGATGCATTAGGCGAGGTATATCTAGTAGGGAAAAGGAGGTGCTGCTTCCGTTGTATAAGGTGCTGGTGAGACCTCATTTGGAGTACTGTGTGCAGTTCTGGTCTCCCATGTTTAAAAAAGATGAACTCAAATTGGAACGGGTGCAGAGAAGGGCCACTAAGATGATCAGAGGAATGGAAAACCTGTTGTATGAAAGGAGACTGGAGGAGCTCGGGTTGTTTAGTCTGACAAAACGAAGGCTGAGGGGGGATATGATTGCTCTCTTTAAATATATCAGAGGGATAAATACAAGGGAGGGAGAGGAATTATTCCAGCTTAGTACTAATGTGGACACGAGAACGAATGGATATAAACTGGCCGTGGGGAAGTTTAGGCTTGAAATTAGACGAAGGTTTCTGACCGTCAGAGGGGTGAAATATTGGAACGGCCTTCCGAGGGAAACGGTGGGGGCGAGGGACCTGTCTGGTTTTAAGATTAAGTTGGACAAGTTTATGGAGAGAATGGTTTAATGGTAAAACATATTAGCTGAGGAATACCGAGCAATGGTAGGTAAATAGTACAATGGCTAACAAGGGTCAGGCTGGAGACTCTTGCCTACATGCTCGGGGTCTTACTGATCGCCATATTTGGGGTCGGGAAGGAATTTTCCTCCAGGGTAGATTGGCTGAGGCCCTGGAGGTTTTTCGCCTTCCTCCGCCGCATGGGGCAGGGATCTCTAGCAGGAGGGTTCTCTGCCAATTGAAGTCACTAAAACACAGGATTTGGGGACTTCATTAGCAGAGTCAAGGAAAGGGTAGGGACGGTTTTGTGGCCTGCAGCATGCAGGGGGTCAGACCAGATGATCATAATGGTCCCTTCTGACCTTAAAGTCTATGAGTCTATGTCCTAACATTATGTTAGCCATCAGCTGGTGAAATTCGATCAAGCTTTTGGTTATACAGAAATCATCTGTGATTGTGATTTCCTTTCATATACTGCCTGGCTCAGTGTTTTATAATTGTTTTCTGTTTCGAAGGGTCTGGGGAAGAGGGGGGCTGCCACCCTTGTGTTGGAAAGGATTTAGGAGCTGGACTGAATTACAGCTGTAAAGTGAATACTAAATACAAGCAATCATTTGCAGCAAAACAGAGGAATGATGCCCTCAACTCACCTCCTCTTCCAGTTTGATGACCTTGGCTTGAGCATTGTTTAGTGCCTGGTCCAGGATTTCGATGTGTCTTCGCTGATCCTCACTGGCAGACCGCACAGCTGCCAATTCCATTTCCAGCTTCTCCCTCTCCTTCAAGTGCTCTTTGTCTGGAAGAGAGACAAGAACAAGAGCAGCTCTATCAGAACAGTGCATAGACTCTGGGCCCAGTGCCAGAGGTAAGTTGGCACCATGTTAAAAAAACAAAAACTATGCAAAGCAACAGAGGGTTGGGCTACTCCAGAACAGTGCCTGAGATTCAGCTGTGCAGTGGTGTGATGGGCAGAGTCTCTCATATGCCAGAACTCACTAGCTCACAGCCTGGCTTTACGTTACTGCTGATGTTAGAGGTAAATGACTGATCAGGTCCCTTTGAAATCATTGAATGGAAGATGCTACATACAGAAAGTGCAAAGGTGTCATATAGTAAATGCAAATTATACTGTATTCAATCCATGGCAAAACAAATGAGTGGACAGCTGAAGAGCCCCAGAGAGGGCACCTGACAATCCCTAAATGTATCTGTTTTGATTGGTGTCCCACTGCAGTTTCACAAAATGAAAGGGCAAAGGTGACCAAATTAAACAGGGGCGAGGCTTCCTTTTTTCAAAAACTAGCCAAAAGAACAGAATCACTTCTCACTATATTGCCAGCACAAAGCTGCTTCTCTGCCTCTGCCAAGGGACAATAAGCAAAGACCTTTTACTTTCTAGTAAATAATCCAAACCTGCCCAAACACGAGGTCAGGATGCACCAGCAGAAAGGATCTCAATGTTTCATTAACCAGACAGGGGAGCTGATCAAAGTGCCTCACTGACCTGAGCTCAGAATCCTCACCTTCTAATGAACCCTACTGAAATTGTGATTTTATTATTTAAAGGGAAAGGAAGGTAACCTCCAGTAACGGGCATTCTCTTGATCTATAGCCCCTGCATAGCCATAGGACCCACAATAGGGATTTGTAGAAGCAGTTCCAGGAAAGAGAATTTAATCTTTAGTCCCACTTGGGCTCTAGTTGATCATCTAGTCCAGCATGACCTATGTGCCCTTCAGCCCTGCTGTGACTGCCAGTGAACTGGCTCTTCTCCTACTAGGTGAATGAGTGATCCCTTCCTTCACAACAAACGTACCAGAAACCACCCGCAGGCAGCCCCGATGGCAGAGCAAACAAAGCAGTGTCAGACCTCTGGCATGGGTGTGACCCTGTCTATTGACAGATCTAATTTCACCATTAGAACCAGCCGAAAAGTAGAGACATTTTCTGCCAAAATTTCATCCTCCCTTTTTTTTTTTTTTTTACAAAATTTCAAATATTCAAAATTAAAAATGACTTAAAAAAAATAAAATTTCACAACCAGCTGTGCTCACGATCTTTCCTTTAACAAGAAGGCAACAAGATCTAAGCAACAATTCACAGGCCTAAGTAGCATCTTTGTTGGCTAGCTGCCTATTGAGAGCATAATGTCAATTCATTACAGCCCAGACTCAGCTAAGAAACCCTTCCTGTGAATGTAAGTGGAGCTACCCGCGCATAAAGTTGGCCGCTGGATCGTCTCTTACCTGAGGGGGGACAGTTAATTTTTAAAGCTGTGTGGAAAACAGAAGTTCTGTTCCACAAAGAATTTCAAAATCTGGCTTCATTCTGAATCTGAATTAAAATCAATAATTTTGAAATTCTCTGCCAAGGAAAATATGGAAAAAGTTCATTTCAGATCAATTGAAGCATTTTGTTCAGTTTGATTTTGAACCTTTTTCTTTTGTATTATAACATGATATCACACAATGCAAAATTAAAAAACTCAAACAGGCATGTTTAAAAAAAGTCAAAACGTTTTGTTCTGAAAATATCAAAATAGTCTGGTAACTACAGTTAATCATTAGACTATCAGACAACACGTGACAGGGCTCTAGGGCTTCAAATGCCAAAACCTTTTAATATATAGTAGGGCTGTTGATTAATCGCCGTTAACTCATGCGATTAACTCAAAAAATTAACTGCAATTAAAAAGATTAATCGCGATTAATCGCACTGTTAAAAGATTGGAATACCAATTGAAATGTATTAAATATTTTTGGATTTTTTCTACATTTTCAAATATATTGATTTCTATTACAAGACAGAATACAAAGTGTACAGTGCTTATTTTATGTTATTTTTTATTACAAATATTTGCACTTTAAAAATGATAAACAAAAGAAATAGTATTTTTCAGTTCACCCCATACAAGTACTGTAGTGCAATCTCTTTATCATGAAAGTGCAACTTACAAATGTAGATTTTTTTGTTACATGACTGAACTCAAAAACAAAACAATGTAAAACTTCAGAGCTTATAAGTCCACTCAGTACTACTTCTTGTTCAGCCAATCGCTAAGACATACAAGTTTGTTAACATTTATGAGAGATACTGCTGCCTGCTTCTTATTTACAATGTCACCTGAAAGTGAGAACAGTTGTTCGCATAGAACTTTTGTAGCTGATGTTGCAAGGTATTTACGTGCCAGATATGCTAAACATTCGTATGCCCCCTCATGCTTCAGCCACCATTCCGGAGGAAATGCTTCCATGCTGATGACGTTCGTTAAAAAAATAGTGCGTTAATTAAATTTGTGACTGAACTCCTTGGGGGAGAATTGTATGTCCCCTGCTCTGTACCCACATTCTGCCATATATTTCATGTTATAGCAGTCTCAGATGATGACCCAGCACATGTTGTTTGATTTACAAACACTGTCACGGCAGATTTGACGAAACGCAAAGAAGGTACCAATGTGAGATTTCTAAAAATAGCTACAGCACTCGACCCAATATATTGTGTTCACCTATGCATCTGATAATTATGTTCTTTAGTATAGTTTCAACCAATTTACCTGGTAGTAACTTCTGGCTTACTGGCCTGTAATTGCCAGGATCACCTCTAGAGGCTCTTTTAAAAATTAGCATTATATTAGCTATCCTCCAGTCATCTGGTACAGAGGTTGATAAAACTGATAGGTTACATACCAATTAATAGTTCTGCAGTTTCATATCTGAGTTTATTCAGAACTCTTGGGTGAATACCATCTAATCCTGGTGATTTATTACTGCTGAATTTATCAATTTGTTTCAAAACCTCCTCTACTGACATCTCAATTTGAGATAATTCCTCATATTTATCACCTAAAAAGAATGGCTCAAGTGTGGGAATCTCCCTCACATCCTCTGCAGTAAACACCGATGCAGAGAATTCATTTAGTTTCTTCACAACTGCCTTGTCTTCCTTGAGTGCTAATGTTAATTTTTATGTCTTTTGCTAGCTGCTCTTCAAATTCTTTTTTGGTCTGCCTAAGTATACTTTTACACTTGACTTGCCAATGTTTATGTTCCTTCCTATTTTCCTCACTAGGATTTGACTTCCAAATTTTAAAGGATGCTTTTTTGCCTCTAACTGCCTCTTTTATTCTGCTATTTAGCCATGGTGCATTTTTTTGGTCATCTTACTGTTTTTTTATTAGGGGTATACATATAGTTTGAACCTCTATTATGGTGTTTTTAAAAAGTTTCCATGAAGCTTGGAGGCATTTCACTCTTGCGACTGTTCCTTCTAATATTCATTTAACTTGCTTCCTCATTGTTGCATAGATTCCCTTTTTGGAGTTAAATGCTACTGGGGTGTTCTTCTTTGGTATTTTCCTCTCTACAAGGATGATAAATTGAATTTCATTATGGTAGCTATTACAAAGCAATTCAGCTATATTCACTTAAAAAAAAAAATTAATGGAGATATCCTATCTCCTAGAACTGGAAGGGACCTTGAAAGGTCATCAAGTCCAGCCCCCTGCCTTCACTAGCAGGACCAAGTACTGATTTTGCCCTAGATTCCTAAGTAGCCCCCTCAAGGATTGAACTCACAACCCTGGGTTTAGCAGGCCAATGCTCAAACCACTATCCCTCCCCCCAACCAGATCCTGTGCTCCACTTAGGCCTAATCAAGAATTGCCTCTCCCCTTGTGGGTTCTAGGACTAGCTGCTCCAAGAACTAGTCATTAATAGTGACTAGAAATTTGATCTCTGCTTCTCATCCTGAGGTGACATGTACCTAGTCACTATGGGGAGTAAATATCTCTCATTATTACTGGGTTTTCTGTTTTCGTAGCCTCTCTAATCTCCCTGACCATTTCCTAATCCCCATCCAGGTCGGGTGGTCGTTAGTATATTTCTGCTTCTACACTCTTGTTGTTCAAGCATGGAATTTCTATCTGTAGAGATTCTGTGACACAGTTTGATTCATTTAAGATTTTTACTGTATTTGATTCTATGCTTTCTTTCAGAGATAGTGCCACTCCCCCACCAGCACAACCTATTCTGTCATTCCTATATATTTTGTACCCTGGTACATTGATTATCATTGTTCCACCAAGTTTCTGTGAAGCCGAAATATGAATGCTATTTAGGCCCCTTGGCATTAAACTGTCATGTGCTAGGAGTTAGTTGGATCAACTCTGGCTTTAAAAGCAATACTGTACATTGGCAACACATATAAAAACAAGTCTTGGACCTACTCTACCATCTTGCACCTGAAGAACTCAAAACATCTTACCCACATTGATTCATTAAGCCGTACTTCACCCCTATCAGGCAGGGAAGGGATATGCAATATACAAGAGTGATCATCCATTACTAGGCTGGAAAGCACAAGTAATTTAACAGCTCACAAGGATGTTGCACAGCAGATTAGGCCGTCATTTGCTTGAAAAATGGTGGCTGCACCTTCTATATGTATAAGCACTTTCTTTATTTGGTTAGTTCTGGGTAAAAAAGGACTACTTTTAATTCTTGTTAAGTGTACCTGAAATATCAAAATTATGTTTTAATGAGCTACAACACATGTATCTTCCATCAAAGAAATTGCTTCTGCACCTGCCTGTTTACCATGCACTTAATAAACTAATGAATATTTCTGTTATTCTAATGCAGGGGTGGGCAAACTTTTTGGCCTGAGGGCCACATCTAGGTATGGGAATTGTATGGCGGGCCATGAATGCTCATGAAATTGGGGTTGGGATGTGGGAGGGGGTGAGGGCTCTGGCTGGGGTTGCGGGCTCCGGGATGGGGCCAGAAATTAGGAGTTCAGGGTGCAGGAGGGGGCTCTGGCGTGGGGCACAGGGGGGAGGGGGAGAAGGAGGGTGCAGGCTCCTGCTGGGGGTGCGGAGTCTGGGGTGGGGCTGGGGATGAGGGGCTTGGGGTTCCAGGCTGGGCCGAGGGGTTCGGAGGCCAGGAGGGGGATCAGGGCTGGGACATGGGGTGTGTGTGTGAGGGTTATGGCTGGGGGTGTGGGTGAGGGTGGTGCTGGGGATGAGGGGTTTGGGGTGCAGAAGGAAGCTCTGGGCTGGGACCGAGAGGTTCGGAGGGTGGGAGGGGGATCAGTGCTGGGGAAGGAGGTGGTGGCGCAGGGGGGTGGCTCAGGGGTGCAGGCTTACCTCAAGCGGTTCCCGGAAGCAGCGGCATGTCCCCCCTCCGGCTCCTGCGCGGCCAGGCGGCTCTGCTGCGCCCTGCCCCGTCTGCAGGCACCACCCCTGCAGCTCCCATTGGCTGCAGTTCCTGGCCAAAGGGAGCTGCGGGAGTGGCACTTGGGGAGGGGGCAACTTGCGGAGCGGAGACCCCTACTGCCCCTGCACATAGGAGCTGGAGAGGGAACATGCTGCTGCTTCCGGGAGCCACGCAGAGTTGCCCCCGACCCTGCTCCCCAGCTGGAGCACCGGGGGTGGGGGGGAAGGGGAGGGGAGGCAAGCCTCAGACCCCGCTCTCCAGCGAGAGAGAGTGGAGAGGCTGAGATTGGGCAGGACAGACAGACGTGCAGGAAAGGGTCCTGTCAGGTTAAAGACGGCTGGTCAAGTCAGTCCGTGTTTAATGGCATGTTCCTGAGCATCCGTTCCTGTTCCTGATCATCAGATTTGGTCATCTGGTCTGATTCATGCTGTCCCAGGGACCCAGAACAGGAGAACCAAAGGTCCTTCAAATCCAGTGGGTCTGATCTAATGTGCACCCCTACAAGCAAGCACCACTGGGGACAAGTCCAGCTCTTCAGGAAATCCTGAGAGGACTTAAGCTCAAAGACTGACTTGGGCGTCAAACAGAACCCAGTGAGAGATCTTGGGAAAGGGGAACCTTGAACTAAAAATAATAATAAAATTATTATTAATAATAAATAACCTATAAACTAACAGCCTGTGCAGACAGAGATAGACACAGATATATTTTTTTTTAGAGGGTTATATGTCACTAAATATACTTAATAGTAAGTATAGTATGTGTCTAAATCATTATTATTTTTATTATATATATTCTTCATATATTTAGTGTTATTGAAGGTAGATGGAATCCAGTTTGTTCCAGTTTAAATAAAATCCCTGTTATGTTATCTTTTTTATTTTGACAACCAGTTGTATTATCTTGTCTAGTATTACACAATCTTTTATGACGGTGCAACACCTACCCCCACAGCTCTCAAGTGCAAATAGTATTGTATCACCACTGTGACGGACCATTATTAAATCTTGGTCAGTGGTTTTGGGGCAGGGTGACCCTCGATAAATTTCAGAATATAACACAATAACTCTACTCTGAGAGGTCAGGTTACAGATACATCTTTTTCTTATGTGTTTGTACAGTGCCTGGCATTATGGAGTCCAGGACTGAGACTGCTAGGTGCTGCCACAATACAAATAATAAAATAACTCTACCAGAAACAGACTGTTGTTGACTGTGCTCTGGAACAGAAACATTATACAGAAAGAAACCTTTGCTCGGTGCCACCCTAACCCCAAAGGCAAGAAAAAAGTGGACTTGTTTTCAGTGTTAATTTTTAAGGCCTTAGGGAGAAGCTCTGCCCTTGATTTGCACCCAGGTCATAAATCACAGGAAAGTTTGCCCCCACCTTTTTACTCAGATCACTCATTTAACAAACGTTACTGATCTGGAAGAACTGGGAACAAAAATGGGTCACACTTTTTATTAAGGTTCTATTTATAAAAAGCTGTTAAATGATTAATCAACGTTTTAATAAATAATTAATCAACCGTTATAAAGTTCAATAGGTTGCTTACAATAGGTTGCTTATTTATAACACCTATTGATGTGCTTATAACCATTAATATATACTACTCATGTCTGTAATATGCTTGTAAGAGCTACTGATCATTTATTAGGTTTACCTGAATGTTAATGAAACCAATAATCTGGAGATTCCATCAGTGCATCCAGAACTGTTGTCCTCTCTTCGAAACGAGCAGACCCAAAGTCTTGCAAAATGAAGCCTTTAAAACAAATATTTCTGATTCCTCTAGAATTATCATCATCAATGGGACTATCAAAATTGACTGGTATAAGAGAGGGCAGAATTTGGCTCCAAGAGTTTTGCTAAAAATATTAATCTCCCTCATTCTGAATCAGAATTTCTCCATGTTGTTTTCACAATTATCTTTTTTTAACTAATGTGGTGTTTAGTTCTGGTTTATTGCTCTTTACTTATAGCTGTTATTTCCAAAGTCACCACAGAGGGACCTTGCCTTTCTTGAGTGAGACCTACAGTAGTTATTTAGCTTTTCATCAGTCTTACAGCCCTCACACGGCAAGCTTTCTGATGAGTTTTGTCATGCGCCATTTACAAACGCAGGAATCCATTGCTGCAGTTGTCACAAGTCCTATCATGGAGTGACTGATTCACTAGAATTCAGGCTGGGTAACAAGATATGCCTTTTCTGCTCATTCAGCTCCAGCCTTGATCTGGCTGATTCACAGAACCTGACCTTAACAAATCGGTAGGGTCATAGGCACACAGGGGTGAAAAGGGATACAGGCCACTTGTATCCTGAGCCCCTACCAAAAATGCCAGTATTTGAAGATGGCGCAGAAGGTGGCAGGATGGATGCAGAACTGATGAGCACAAGCTTCCAGAAAGATACTGAAATTCAGACATGGTCATTTCACATGCTGCAAAGACCTTTAGCTGTAAATTCTCAAAGTACTGGGTTGGGCTTGCACTCCACAAATCCTGCTAATTCAATCGGGGTTGCACTGCTGAGACACAGAATGAGGTTTTAAATATTTTTTTTCTAACGGAAAGGGGCCAAGTTGCCAGGTCTGAAGACCTGATTACCCATCAAAGACATACAGCACGGAGAGCAGTAGGACAAGCTTTCACCACGCTGTCCAGACTGCATGCCTCACTCTGAACGTGTAGCCACTGATCCTAATAGGATAAGACTAAAGCAGGGTCTCTGGATCCAGAAGTCCAGTAGTCTGAGTGGCCTGATGTGGCAAAGTGTCATGGAGGAACGAAGTGTTTATTTCTGCCTTCGCTGACACAGATGTGACTCCCCTCGGAGGGCAGGTGAGGACCAAACTGGGTACCAAGAGTTTATCTAGGGTGGCTGAGAGGGTAATATCAGGGAGCCCACTAGGGCAGACCAAGAGCAGGAGTCTATGCAGCAAAAGGGTGATTTTTTGAGGCGGGGCAGCAAAGTTTTGGTGAGTGGCCCCATTTTCTGTTAATCCATCCCTGTTTCTATGGTTCAACTTCTATTCACATTCATCCCTTCACCTCACAGATGGGAAGGGCTGAGTGAAATTCCCACACTTGCACACACAATTACAGTGATTATATATACACACAACAGGAGTGAAACTGTATGTGCACAGTCCTGGCCTCTGGTATTTTGAAAATCAGGTACCATTGCACAAGAGCAGCAGTCTTAACCCTTGTGTCCTGGCCAAATTCCATAGCTGTAATTACAATCTACCCTCCGAAATTCCCTCTGCAATTTCAATTGCAGATGGTGTGCTCGTGACAAAGCTCATCAGAGAGCTAGCCATGGTAGGGGCTGCAAGACTGATAAAAGACTAAATTATTACAGGAATTCACACTTGAGAAAGGCAGGGTCTCTGCACGGCATCTTCGCAATTAACAGCTATAAATAAAGAGCAATAATCCAGAATTAAATACCATATTAGCTAAAAAATAGACAGGATTGCAAAAACACCATGAGGTAAATGACTCTGATTCAGAATGAAAGTTGTTATGGCCACATTCTGTTTTGGATTATACACTGGGGCAACCCCATTGATCTCAGTGGGATAGCAAGTGTGACCTAGAGCAGAATTTGGCCCTTAATCTGATTAAAAAAAACAAGAGAAAGTATGGTCCAGCGGTAAGGGCACTAGCTTGGGATTTGGGAACTCTGGGTTAAATTCCTGGCTCTGTCACAGACTTCCTGTGTGATGTAGGACAAGTCACTGAGTCGCTCTGTGCCTCAGTTTCCTATCTGTAAAACTGGAATAACAAAATGTCCCCACCTTCCAGGGGTGTTATGAAGATAAACACATTGAAGATGGTGAGATGCTCAGATGTTATCAAAATGAGAGGCATAGATGATAGGAACTTCGCTCTTGATAGCCTATGGAACCCCGGTGGCTACCCTCTCAATCACCACAACCTGTCTCTTTTAATTATGTAGATCTCAATACATACAGACACACATGAATGAAGCCATACTGAGTGCACTCAAGCTGCAACTTAGTCACCAATTTGCAAAGAGCTTGCAGTCTTCTGGCTGCAGCTCCTACCGAAAGATGTAACAGAATGTACAGAAGGGGCCCACAAAACAACAGGCCTTGCTTGCAACAGAGTGCAAGCCAAAGTTGTGTTCTGCCCCATAGAAAAGACTTATAAATGACACCATATCAGTGACATCAATCACAAGGTCCCTGCTAAACCTGGACTGCAAAGGGATTTTCATTACATCTGGAGAAAGGGAAATTCCTTGTGGATCTCAATAGCAGAATACTCAACCAATATTCTCATATCAAGCTAATCTATTCTGCAGGCAATAGCTGCCCACAAAATATAAATAAAGATGGCCCAGTTCGTAAATTCTGTACCCCCTCTTTTTCTATTATTGGAAAAGCTTTACATCATATTTGTCACATTTAGCTCTCTGGTCTAGACTAGTAGACACTCCAGGCATCCACACCAATTTGTGTCATGTGATCTCAAAGAGCAATGTTTGTTCACAAGCTGTGAATTTTTATTAGTGATACACTGAGAGCACAGCATGCAGTTACATCATTACTTCTGGTTATGTGTCAATAAAACCATATTTTAAAGCATAGTTGTAGTCAGAACAGTGACTACAGCTTTGGCTACACTGGAGATTTCAACCATCAGTTGCCCAGCCATCAGTTTAGCTCCACTGGTGTCGACCCTTTGTATCGAAAGGCAAAGGCATTATAAACTGAAAATTGTATTGGTGTAATCTATCCTTGCTTGAATCTGTCCCCAGAATTGAAAAGACCTGTGTGAAAGTGGTATCTTCTTATTCAACAGACCCGCTTCTGTATTCAGAACACCATCTACAGGTCTAATGACATCTGTTAATGCTGCAGAGCCAACACAGCTATGGAAGAGTGGGCTAGATTGCCTTCTGCTTTGCGCACCTACAACAAAATTATCATCTACATTCCCACTGTAGCATCTTTATTACTGATGATGTTGCATGAGCCAGAAAGAACACAGCATGACTTTCAAATCCCAGGTGGAATTAGCATGGCTGGCAGTTGGAAATCCCAAGCCAAATCCTCAGATGGTGTAAATCAGCATTTGCTCCAATGAATTCAATCTCAAAAAAATATATTGGAATTGGAAAAGGTTCAGAAAAGGGCAACAAAAATGATTAGGGGTATAGAATGGCTTCCGTATGAAGAGAGATTAATAAGACTGGGACTTTTCAGCTTGGAAAAGAGATGACTAAGGGGGTATATGATAGAGATTTATAAAATCATGAGTAGTATAGAGAAAATAAAGAAGGAAGTGTTATTTACTCCTTCTCATAATACAAGAATAAGGAGCCACCAAATGAAATTAATAGGTAGCAGGTTTAAAACAAACACAAGAAAGTATTTTTTCACGCAATGCAGTCAACCTCTGGAACTCCTTGTCAGAGGATGTTGTGAAGGCCAATACTATAACGGGGTTGAAAAGGGAGCTAGATAGATTCATGGAAGATAGGTCCATCGATGGCTATTAGCCAGGATGTGGCAGGAATGTTGTCCCTAGCCTCTGTTTGCCAGAAGCTGGGATTGGGTGACAGGGCATGGATCACTTGATGATAACCTGTCTGTTCATTCCCTCTGGGGCACCTGCCATTGGCCACTGTCAGAGGACAGGATACTGGGCTTGATGGACCTTTAGTCTGACCCCATATGGCCGTTCTTATGACTAGATCACTGCCCTGGACATACAAATCGAAACAGATGTTCGGTAGATGCTGTGGGAGGATGTCAACTGGCCAAACCCAGGACCTGATGGCCTCTGCTTCTGGGATCTATGACCCGCTCTGGGGTAGTCTTGTTGCATCGGGGGAGTAAGGATTGCCCAAAGGAGTGTTGCAAGTGGTACAGTTGATGTTGCCACTGACTGTCAAAATGATGTTTCCATGCTGCCTGAGTATATACCCCAAGAGAGCATAGGGTGGTCCTTGAGTCTTTAAACGAGAGCAAGGTTTCAGCTGTCTTTTCTGGAAAAAGCACACAACTTTTATAAGGCACGTCTTCAATAGTCTGCAGCACATCATAAGCAATGCCTGAATTTTGCAGCCAAGACACCTTCTCATCGTTACCGCTGAGGCAATAACTCTGGCTGAGGTACCTGCCATGTCCAAAGCTGATTGCAAGGAGATCTTGGCCACCAAATAGAAATCAGCTCCCAACGCTCGAAATTCCTCCCTGGAGGCTTCAGGTAACTGGTGTACAAATTTAGACATAGCTGTCCAATTAATAAAATTGTACTTGGATAGCAATGGCTGCTGGTTCGCAACACACATTTGCAGGGAAGAGGAGGTATGCGTTTTTTTTACCAATTAAGTCCATCCTCTTGGATTCCTTGTCCTTGGGCGCAGACTTACACCTGCCCTGCCAGGCACCATCATTCACCGCAGTCTCAACCAGGGAATTAGGGAACAGAAGCCATCAAAACCCTGTGTAGGTACAAAATGGAGGGCAACAAAAATGATTAGGGGTCTGGAGCACATGACTTATGAGGAGAGGCTGAGAGAACTGGGATTGTTTAGTCTCCAGAAGAGAAGAATGAGGGGGGATTTGATAGCAGCCTTCAACTACCTGAAGGGGGGTTCCAAAGAGGATGGAGCTCAGCTGTTCTCAGTGGTGGCAGATGACAGAACAAGGAGCAATGGTCTCAAGTTGCAGTGGGGGAGGTCCAGGTTGGATATCAGGAAAAACTATTTCACTAGGAGGGTGGTGAAACACTGGAATGCGTTACCTAGGGAGGTGGTGGAGTCTCCTTCCTTGGAGGTTTTTAAGGCCCGGCTTGACAAAGCCCTGGCTGGGATGATTTAGCTGGGAATTGGTCCTGCTTTGAGCAGGGGGTTGGACTAGATGACCTCTTGAGGTCCCTTCCAACTCTGATATTCTATGATTCTATGATTCTATGATTCTATGAAAATAGTGTTTCTCTGAATGCTTCGCTGCAGGTGGCACTGAAGCCGGAGTAATCCAAAGAATGTTTTCAGGCTCCAGGAGTTCATCGTTAATAGGGAAGGCTACCCTCCCCAGGGAAGACGGCTGAAGAATATTCAGTAGTTTGTGAATATTCTCCTGCAGGTATGCTGCCTGGATGTCCAAGGTAGCAGCCACACATTGCAGAAGGTCCTGGTCGGCCTTCAAGTCCTCAGGCGCTGAGGGAGAAGAGGAACCTGATACCCTCAAATCATCAAGGGATAATGATGAAGCAGCAGTTCCACTAGGGATGGGTCCTGCCCTGAACTGTCAGATCTGGACAGGACAACTCTGAGAAGGGAAGCTCAACCGATGTCTGAACTCACAGTGGAACACCACCACCACAGACGTACCCCATGATATTGCTCTGGAACAGGGTGAGGAATGTGAGTTCTGAGATTGAGGACCATCCCACAGATTCCAAGGTCGTCACTGGAATACAGGTAGGGCACTGGTGGCCAGGAGACTCTAGGCAAGGGGCCCGTGTCTCTGTACCAGTGCTCTTCAGAGAACTGTTCTCGGCATCAGTCGGGTGAGGGAGAGCAGGAGAAAGACCCCAACCGGAATCCTCAGGAGCCCTGAGTCTCCGGGGACAGCGATGAAGCTAGCCTTGATGGTGCAAGGAGCTGGTCTGATTCACCAGCTACCTAGTAGGAAAGAGGTAGCAGTGCTGCTGATGGAATTGGCACAGCTGACACCAAATACATCACAGTTACATCCGGTGCCAGGAGCGGTGTCGGTACTGACCTCAGCAACGGTCCTGATGCAGCACATGGTGCTGAGATGGAAGAGAGGATCTGCTGTCAAGACAACGTCGGTGCTAAGGAGTGCACCAGTGCAGAGGAGGTTCTCAGTGCCAGGCCCAGCACTGGCCTCAACTCTGCAGTCTGTGGCAGTTGGAAATCAGGTTTGTCGTCCATGGACCCCAAGATTCTGAGACAAGCCCAGACGGTGCCAACAAGGTCGTGGATGTCATAACCCCAGCAAAGTCCTGGATGAGTGGGAAGCCCAGAACTGATAGGCAGAGTAGATCGCTGCTGCCTGGTATACAGTCAGCGTGTAAACACCCGGTGCTGGCATCACTGGCATCGGTACCAGACTCCATGGATGCTTCAGAGCTGGAACTAGAGTCATCAATAGGGTTGCCAACCCTCCAGGATTGTCCTGGAGCCTCCAGGGATTAAAGATTAATCTTTAATTAAAGATTATGACATCTGCTGAAACCTCCAGGAATACATCCAACCAAAGTTGGCAATCCTAGGCACCAGTATCAGCTCCCCCATGCCTCTACATGGTACTGGGGAGCAGTTTGAAGGGCCTGCTCCATCCCGCATGCTGGCAGTTGCATGGCGCCAGTCCATATTCCTCTTAGACAAAGAAGAAGAGTCTCCACGAGACTGGAGCAGTCCCAATTGGTCTTATGAGACCTTTTCCTCGGCACACTCCAGGAGACTGAACGGCTTCTTCATCTCTTGGGAGAGACGCCAGCCCTGCAACATAGAGCAGCGTCACTCACTGAAAACCACACAGAGCTCCGACTCCAGCCACAGGCAGTGAGAGGAAACTGTACCTCATATAGCCAGGGGAGGTGCTACAACCACAAGGCGTGAGTGCTGCCCTCCTACGGGTACTATGAGGCAAAATTCTCAGGCTCCGATGCACTGGGAGCACACATACATAAGTGGAATACACGGCTGCATCTACTTGAAGAAGAACACTTCTGAAACCTCTAGAACTATTTCGTATTTATTAAGCACCGTACAAGAAAGAAAAAGTCAACACATTATAGACAGGTGGGCACAGAATGAGGCTCCTGCCTTATAGATTGCACACACTGTGCAATGCAGAGCGTTCTAGTGTTACTAGCAAATAGCAGCACATGGTAGAATTTCTTTGTTTCCCTATTTCTCTTTTTTTTTTTAAATGTAGGAAATTCCATATTAAAAAAACAATGTTAGAAGAAAACTACAGTTGCAAAGTGAATCATCCACTGATTAAATTAAGGCTGTCTGTGCAACTTGAACTCTGCCCTCCTGCATACATTGTTATGCAGTCAATGCTATATAGTCACATGCTAGCATCCAAGGAAACCATCAACACACACACAAAAATGAAGACTAAGTCACATAGAGGACATTTGCTTCAATTGGATCAAATCCGACAAGGTGCTGTATAACACCAGGGAGGTTTTCAACACCCTGAGTTTCCATTGAAGCTCTTTTGATACAGCTGGTTGGAAATTTTTCATCAAAATGGGGTTTTGACACAAAACTCTGGTTTTGCAGAAATCGAAACATTTCAGAAAATGTGTTGATTTTGACAAAATTTTGTTCAGAAATAAAAGAAAATATATTTTGATAACATCAAAACGTCCCGTTTTAAAATGTTCAGAATGGAATGTTTTCATTTTCCATTTCAATATGACCTTTAAAAAAAAAATTAGTTGTTTTTAGATTAATTTTTAAAAAGATTTAAAAGGTCAAAATCAGAATGAAATGTTGCGATATTATTGAAACAAAACTTTTTGATTGACCCAAAACTATTTTTTTTTTCCAGAATTTTGTTTTGTGGGAAATTTCTCATTTGTTTTTGTTCTGTATCAGAACAGCAGAGCATTCCACCAATATAGAAACCTAAAACGGTGGGGAAATGCATGCCTGGGATGTCACAAGAAGTTGTACGACCACTGTCCCTCCAGTTCCCTTCTGCAAAGAAGGAGCCAAATTCTGCTCTCATTCACATTGGTATCTATCCTGAGTCATTCCAATTAAGTCAGTGGAGGTTACTCTGAACCTATCCCAACTGAGAGAAGAATTTGGCCTCTCTGAGATGTGTGTGTTCTGGCACTATCCCTGCAAGCAACATTTTACATTTTAAAGTAAATATTTAATCAAAATGAGCTAATTTGTGTGTACCGTTCACTCCTGTTGGATGGCTCTGGTGCACAGAGAAACAACAGGCTACAGAACCTAGTCTGGTAGCTGAAATAAGGTTACACAACGAATTAGCTAAGTAAAACCTAACCACAAAGGCAATCAAAAATGATGACTAAGCTCCCTCTGCCACTCCAGTTAAAAACCGTATCTTCAGAAGAAATGAATGCAGTACTCACTCTGAGAGGCATAAAAGCCCTCTGTTGCCTTATCTTCATGCCCATCAAATTCTCTGCTGGCTAGCTGCCTATTGGCAGTCTCCAGTCGGTCTGCACATAAACAGGAAATACTTTAAGTATAAATATACGTATATAAAATTATAGGCCAACAACCAAGAAAATACATGCCAGCAGCATGGTATAAATAGAAGCTCAAAAGGGAGATACTAAAATGAAAGAGGCTGAGGTATATATCAAACAGTGAGGGATGAGCCCTGGACTCCTACAGAACAGCAATCTTTTAGTTTCTGGTTGGTAAGAAGATGTTTATTGGTTGGCAGAGTTCAGCCCTTCATAGATTTGAAACCCAGAAGCAACGTTATATCATTGAGTTAGACTGCCTGCATAACACAGGCTATAGAGTTTCACCCAGTGATTCCTGTCTCAAGCCCAATGACTTGTGGTTGAGCTAGAGCAGTGTCTCTCAACCTTTTTGATACCCGGGACCAGTTTGTTGCCTTCCTAAACTGTGTCGGGGAGATCTCAGGGACTGGCGCTGGTCCACGGACCAGTTGTTGAGAAGCACTGAGCTAGAGCATCTCTTTGAGAAAGACTTGATTTAAAGCTGTCAAGTGAAGAAGAATCCACTACGTCCCTGGGTAATGTGTTCCAATGATTAATTGACCTCCCTGTTAAAGAGTGCCCCTTATTTCCTGTTTGAATTTGTCGAGCTTCAGGAGATGAAAGGCTGAACTTAACAGTACAGGAAATAGGAGACTTGAATGCCTGCAGCACTGTGGATCATGGTATGAAGTACTCCAATGTGGCTGCTTGTGGTCTCCAGGTGAAATTCAGCTCCAGGCTGAGGGCCAGCACAAGGCCTATGCTTTAGCCCCAATTAAGAACTATTTGGAGGACGATGGGGCAATGAAATGGTGCCTAAGCATTGTGCCAGCCTCTGTACAAGGGTGAACCTCACCCTGTAAGTGCAAGGGCAATCTTGCTGTGGCTGGTAGTGCTGTACTCCACAAAGGGGATAGCCTCACTCCTGACCAGTAGCTAGTACCAGAGTAGCAACAGTGCTGCTTTGAACTGTGATTCCCCTTAAAGAGACATGTGATACCCTCCTCCACCACACAGGCACTACTCATTCTACCTCCCTGGACCCCACTGCTCCATTGGCTCTAACCTTACTGCCTCTTCACTTCCATTTCTCCATCTGTAAAATGGTGATAGTCAAACTTACCAACCTCCAGCTGTGCTGAGTAAATCATGACTCCATTTTTAAAGGGCCTTCATTGGACAAGTGCACAAAGAGGAATCTGTGCAAACTCAGTGGATAAGCACACAATTATACAACGTGCACATCCATTTGCACTCACAAAAGGGTGTCTACAAATATTGCCTATTCAATGGGAAGCTCTTTGAAAATTTGGCTTTTACATGTTTGTAATGCATTTGAGACTAGGGCTGTCAAGTGATTAAAAATTTAATCGCGATTAATCACACTGTTAAACAATAATAGAATACCATTTATTTAAATATTTTTGGATGTTTTCTACATCTTCAAATATACCGATTTCAATGACAACACAGAATACAAAGTGTACAGTGTTCACTTTACATTTATCTTGGATTACAAATATTTGTGCTGTAAAAAACAAAAACAATAGTATTTTTCAATTCACATCATACAAGTACTGTAATGCAATCTCTTTATCATGAAAGCTGAACTTACAAATGTAGAATTATGTACAAAAAAACCTGCATTCAAAAATAAAACAATGTAAAACTTTAGAGCCTACAAGTCCACTCAGTCCTACTTGTTCAGCCAGTCACTCAGACAAACAAGTTTGTTTACATTTGCAGGAGATAATGCTGCCCACTTCTTGTTTACAATGTCACCTGAAAGTGAGAACAGGCGTTCCCATGGCACTGTTGTAGCCGGCATCGCAAGATATTTACGTGCCAGATGCACTAAAGATTCATATGTTCCTTCATGCTTCAACCACCACTCCAGAGGACATGCCTCCATGCTGATGAAGGGTTCTGCTCGATAATGATCCAAAGCAGAGCGGATCGACACATTTACTTTCATCATCTGAGTCAGATGCCACCAGCAGAAGGTTGATTTTCTTTTTTGGTGGTTCGGGTTCTGTAGTTTCTGCATCGGAGTGTTGCTCTTTTAAGACTTCTGAAAGCATGCTCCACACCTCGTCCCTCTCAGATTTTGGAAGGCACTTTAGATTCTTAAACCTTGGGTCGAGTGCTGTAGTTATCTTTAGAAAGCTCACATTCGTATCTTCTTTGCATTTTGTCAAATCTGCAGTGAAAGTGTTCTTAAAACGAACAGCATGTGCTAGGTCATCATCCGAGACTGCTATTGTATGAAATACATGGCAGAATGCGGGTAAAACAGAGCAGGAGACATACTATTCTCCCTCAAGGTGTTCAGTCAGTCACAAATTTAATAACACATTACTTTTTTAACGAGCATCATCAGCATGGAAGCATGTCTTCAGGAAAATGGTGGTCAAAGCATGAAGGGGCATACGAATGTTTAGCATATGTGGCATGTAAATATCTCGCAATGCCTGCTACAAAAGTGCCATGCGAATACCTTCTTCTCAATTTCAGGTGACGTAAATAAGAAGCCAGCAGCATTATCTCCCGTAAATGTAAACAAACTTGTTTGTCTTAGCGATTGAACAAGAAGTAGGACTGAGTGAATTTGTAGGCTCTAAAGTTTTACATTGTTTTGTTTTTGAGTGAAGTTATGTAAGGGAAAAATGTCTACATTTGTAAGTTGCACTTTCATGATAAAGAGATTGCATTATGGTACTTGTATGAGGTGAATTGAAAAATACTATTTCTTTTGTTTATCATTTTTACAATGCAAATATATTTGTAATAAAAATAATAATATAAAGTGAGCACTGTATTTGTATTCTGTGTTGTAGTTGAGATCATATATTTGAAAATGTAGAAAAACATCCAAAAATATTTAATAAATTTCAGTTGGTATTCTATTGTTTAACAGTGCAATTAAAACTGTGATTTATCATGATAATTTTTTTAATCGTGATTAATTTTTTGAGTTAATCATGTGAGTTAACTGCAATTAATCGACAGTCCTATTTGAGGCATATATTTCATATTACATATTACATTATATTATATACCTTGCTGTTGAGCTCATTATAGACAGATTAGATTTGTAGACTGGGTAGAATAACCTTTAGATGTTTACTGCAGAGTTTATAATTTTGGTCTTCAGGTTAAATTGGTGTTTTAAGAATTAGAACAACAATCCAATGCTTAAAGTTGTCTCATGTAGTTTGCTGGGGGACTTGTTTGTAACTTGGAAAATAAGAGCATTTTTATCCTTTACCAACAAACAGAACTTGATTTCTAAAGCAGTTTACCTAAAACACATGAAAATCAGTTTGTCTAAAGTCTGAGGCTGGTGATTAGGAGTTTGACAATTGAGGAATGGTACAGCATGTCCCTTAGGGCAAAAAAATGTGTAAAGAACTTAACATACCACGGAGATCCCTGTTGAAATCGTGAAGTCTCCTAATTTCTCCTTCAAGCTTGTTTCTCATAGCCTTGTCCAGAGACTCTCTCTTAGTGGTGGTCTTGACCAGGCCCTCATAGGCTTCTGAAATCCTCTGAATTTCTATTTCAAACTGAAAGGAGAGAGATCTCCCATTAAAGCAGGGCAGGAATGTATGTCATTCTGACACTCGCTTGGAGCATTTCCCAGGGGGTTTTGTGTGCCGGGGTGATGCATGGTCCAAGTTTCACACCAGCATGATTCTATAATAGGAATTCTTATAGACAGATGACAAAGCTGATCCCTGTGCTCTTTGAACATCCCTATTGCACTGAGCAATCAACTTCCCACCCACCCCCAAAACATTCTGCTCCAATGGCACAGGCCAATGCTCAGATAAATGCTTCCAAGCAAACTCAAGGGACGGGGTTATGTAACATAGTGGTTTGATTTTCTTTCTTCGGCTACAGAGGCTTCCACTTGAAAGCTGTCCTCAGTGGGCGCTGAGGAAATATGCACATTAGAATGGGCTGAATTTTTTCTTAAAAACGGGATTTGGGAGGCATGATTTATCACTTCCCCACTAGGGATGAATTCCAAATGCAAAACTTTGCTCTGAACACTAGATCCCAAATGTGAATGTCTTGGGCCACAGTCAGATCTCACATCAGTTTTAAGCTATTGTAATCCACTGATTTCAGTGGAGTTATTCCTGATTTATACGGTGTAAGTGAGATCAGAATCTGGCCCCTTATCTCTCTAACACACTGTTTCCAAACACCAGTAGGTCACAGGAGAGCCCTAGATGGTTTGCCATGTCCAGGGCTGATTAATCCATTACTAGGTACTGGCCTAGGCATACATACTTCTGTTCTGGTGCCGAGGGGAGGGCCTGGATGGGGGAGGAGACGGGGGGTGAGCATGAGCCCACCCCACACTCAACCCACAGTATTAGCTCCTGCCCAGCGTGGCTGGGTCCGGATCCCTGTTCCAGGCATTGCAGCATGGGACATGGGCTCGCAGTGCCACTCAGGTTTGGCCCCGAGGGGACAGGAGCTGCGGCTGCGAGGTGAGTGGGGTTGGGCTTGCGCTCCAACCCCCGACCCTCTTGCGCCCAGGGCTTCCCCTCTGCACCAGGCCAGGATTAGGGTTATTGTGCAGGGACAGAGGGTGCATATATATAATGATAGGTTGCAAAAAAAGACAAAATGCAGTTGGTGGGTCATCTCAGTAAGAAGGTTGGGAACTTCTGCTTTAACGGACTGAAGCAAAAGCCAGGATTTGAACACTCTTGCACTTGGACTGTTGAAATCTAGATCCCAATCCAAACTTAAGCAAATTGCAGAGGCCTGAATGCACAAAAGGAATTTGGCATGGTGACACTGAGCAGATTCACAAATCCTGAGGAAGGCATCCAAGCTCCTATACAATACACGGGGAGAGACAGGCACCTTGGACTGCAACTCACAAAAACCAGCACACTAGATGAGGAGCAGCCTAAGCTAGCCAATGGGAGGTGCCAATGAGATGGGTTGTGCTAAATCCCACCCAGTCTCAGAGGTAGGTGTCTAAATCCAGGCTGTAGGGAGGCACCTAGCTCTGCTTGGGATTCTCACCTGTAAATCCTCTCTTGGCAGTAGGCACCTATGTTGTTAGTAAGGAGGAGGAGAGTGGCTAGGGTACTCACCTAGGATGTGGGAGACCCCTGGCTAAAGCCCACCTCCACCTGAAGGAGAAAGGGGATTTGAACAAGGAACTACCATCTCTTAGGTGAGTGCTCTAACCACTGGGCTATGGGATATTCTGAATGTAGGGCTTCCTCAGTCTCTCCAGTGGAAACTGTTGCACTGTGGCTAAATAATTAGCGTCACTGAAGCAGGGAGATTGGACCCTGAGATACAGATCTCTGTCTGTCTCTCGTTATTTGTGCCAGAGAGCGAGCACAAGCATAAGAATGACTCTACCCTGGTGGTTAGGACACCCAGACACCTAGAGGGAGGCAGCATACAATAGCTCAGAGGCAAAGACATAGGTGCCTTGGCAATTTCTACTGCCAAAACTTAGGCACTGAACAAGTTTAGGTGCGTACAGGATTCAGCAGGAATTTAGTACATCGCAGTGGCCCCAAAACAGGGGACTCAGGGGTCTAAAACAGGATTTTAGGTACTTAATTCCTTTTGTGCATTTAGGCCAGGACAGATTTGGTATTCAAGCCATTACAGAGATAGGCTTAAGCTGTGTACTCAGATCCCTACCTGGCCCAAGGGTGCTAGGAGGGGAGTCAAAAGCAGGGTTTGGTTTGCAGTGTCGCTG
Source organism: Malaclemys terrapin pileata (assembly GCF_027887155.1). NCBI lineage: Eukaryota > Metazoa > Chordata > Testudines > Emydidae > Malaclemys > Malaclemys terrapin. Next base: position 324,963,091 of record NC_071505.1, read on the forward strand.
AATCTCATGATAACCAGCTCCTGGAGTGCTGGGATTATGACAGAATCTCAGCTTTCATTTAAAAAAAAATTATAAATAAGGACCGAATCCTCAGCTGGTGCAAACCGTCATAGCTCCAGCAAAGTAAATGGTGCTATGCTGATTTACACCAACTGAGTATCTGGCCTTATATTTATACACCTCATGGTTGTGGAGAAAAGCAGGAAAACAAGAACCCTAATGGCTCAAAAATCGGGAGGCAAATTAAAAGAACCCAAATTCATCATTTGTTACAATCTCATGAGATTTTAGCCAATCTCAACATATTCAGGGCCTGACTCAGGATTTTTGGACACTTGGGGTTGGCAATTTTGGGTCTGGGCCCATCTCTCCTTATAATAGAGCCCATCTGGCATGAAAACTCTAGAGCAGTGGTTCCCAAACTTTAACAACCTGTGAACCCCTTTCACTAAAATGTCAAGTCTCGTGGACCCCCTCTTAAAAATGAACATTTCCAGGGATTTTCTCCTTTACTTGAGTATAAATTATAAAAGCAGAGATCTTGGAAATATAAAATTTGTTTTTGTGACATGTTTATTACACACTATGTATTATTAATTATTATTTATCATTACAGTATTTTTATTGCATTATGAAAATGGCAACACTCTTCCAAGATCTCACTTTTGTAGCTTGTATCACTTTGAATAAGCCTGTTATAAGACAAGGCTCCTATGTTTCATCAAGGAGTATCAGATGTGAAACAGCATGAAGGTATTTAAGAAGCCAACTCAAAGAGTTCCTCCTACACAATCATTCAGGTCTTGAGCAGTCCAGGCAAACAACGCACATTACAACAAAGCTTAAACTTGTTCTTCATAATAATTTTAAAAACAATACTAGCTGCCTATTTATTTTTAAAAACAGCAAAAAATATCCACCTCCCTTTCCATTTCTTATAAGGAGTCTTGAAGGTTAAGTCTCCTCAGTGTCCCATGCTGCCTGGGGTCCCTAGGGACAGCTCTGTCTGCCATTAGGGAATTTTCTGCCGAGAACCCCCTGTAACATTTTGTGAACCCCCCAAGGGTTCACGAACCCCAGTTTGGGAAACACTGCTCTAGAGTTAGGGCACTCTCTGATGCTGCTTGGACTTGATGCTGCCAGCTGCAGCAATGGCAAAGACGAGGCCCAGCTACAGTAATGTTTGTATTGGAGCTGTACAAAATGGTTGCAGTGGAACTCGAAACTAGTGAAACCGGCCAGGCTTCGCATTTTGTCACAAACTCGAACTTTCATCCAGATTCCCCAAAAGGTCTGCGATTGTTTAGAGCCCCCTGAGTCCTGTGATGTGTGACTTTGCAGGGTTGGGATGTGGAACGAGCTAGGAGAAACTCAGCCATTTTGATTTCAGTTTATTTAGACCTGAAAGTGAAGGTAAAACTCGGGGGTATAAATCTATGTTAATGGAAACTAACCTGAACCTAATCCAAAGCCTAATGAAATCAATGGAAAATCTCCTATTGTCTTCAAGGGCTTTGGATCAGGCCCTAAACTCATCAAATATCTAGCTTTCATGGTCATTTAACAATTACCATGTACTGCTCATCTCTACTCAAAATTTTTAAAAGGTCATTAACGAAGCTACCTAATATCCATTGCTTCCCGAGTGACGCCCAATTCTGCACAACACAGAGAATCCAATGGGCTTGTTGTAATGTGAACAGCATGGTATGATCTGAAACACTGTCTTAGTGCTACCACAGATTAGTATCCTGACTTTTTATTTTGTTTTTAAAAAGCAAGAACTCCAGGAAACAGCATTATTTTTCAGCTAATATCATCTTTAAAAGGTGGCCTTTCTCTTTAGCACAACTCAGACACACCAAAATAACAGTAGCATTTCGAGCACAAGAGACTGCAAGCTCAAAATAACTCTGAATAAACCTTGCCACATTACTTTGTTGCTGTAAGAAAACCACCTTGTACAGGAAAAGAGTTTATTTTTTACTCTTTCCTGCACTAAGACTGGAGGTATCAGCAATCGTTTACTTTCCAACTGGCAATGGGCAAACATGCTTGGATAAAATAAGACACCCCATAGAATCTTTGTCCAAAATTCAACCCGAATCTTTACTGCAGTTCAAAAACGTCAGGACAACTTTTTTTTTCCATCTTCTGTAACCAAAATTTGGACCAAAATCTAACAAGAGAGGCTGTTTTGGACGGGATGACAATTACTAGAAATCTCAAGAGAAAGCCTGTTCTTACAAGTTTTGCAGAATCAAACCAATGCTTCAATTAGTTGGTTTTTACTCTATAATAATACATAACACCCCAACAGTGCCTTCCCTCTGAAGATATCATAGTGCCTTACAAAGTAGGCATAGATTTCAAAGCTAGAAGGGCCCATTATGATCATCCAGCCTGACCTCTGCCATAACACAAGTTATAGAACTTCACTCAGCAGCTCTTGAGACACCCCATCGCTTCTGGCTGGACTAGAACAGATCTTTTAGACACACATCCTGTCTTAATGTAAAGACTTCAAGTGATGAAGAGTCCAGCACACCCTGGTTAATTACACTTAGTGTAAAAATCAGTGCTTATTTCTAGTTTGAATTTATCTAGCTTCAGCTCCCAGCCACTGGAGCTTGTTATGTCTTTGTTGCCAGATTAATGAGCCCTCTGTTATCAGAAATTTTCTCCCCAGGTAAGTACATATAGACCATGTTGAAGCCACCTCTTAGCCTTCTATTTACCAAGCTAAACAGATTGAGCTTCTCTAAGTCTCTCACAGGAAGGCAGGTTTTCCAGACCTCAAATCATTCCTTGTCTATTTTCTGAACCCACTCTAATTATTCAACATCCTTTTTAAAGTACAGACACCAGAACTGGACACAGCATTCCAGTAGTTGTCGCAGCAATGCCATATACAGGGGTAATATCACTTCCATGCTCCTTCTCAACATTTCCCTGGATCACATTACTCCACTCCCCCTTAGACAGCTCATCACCTTGGGACCTCATGTTATCCTGGTTATCTCCATTTTCCAGATGAGGCCCCAGGAGATGAAGTGACTTACCCACGATTACACAGGAAGTCTGTGGCAGAGGTGGAAAGAGAACCTACCTCTCCAGATTCCCAGGGCTTAGGCTTTCTCCCCACAACTATTCTCCCATGTTAGTCTTTCCTGCCTAAAGACCACCTGCTACATAATGTTCCTGTTGCAATGAAATTAATTTACTAACAAAACCTGGTAGTTTAACAGCTTATTAGTGCTGATCAATATTGTTAAGTCATATAAGTGAAGCCTTGCTCAATGCCTTTTATCTCTTTCGATATCTTTTTTTCCCCAAAACACACTCCACCACGCAAGTCCCTCCACATGGTCCAGCAGCTACGACCAGAGGCAGGCTTGCTGCAGGATAAAAGGAGAGCTTCCATCTAAGCTGCTTTTGTTTAAAGTGATAAAGGGGGACAAGGGGAACACCAGTAAATCATGCTCATGTTTCTCAGCAGCTCTGCAATTTCCTTTTCAACTCCCACCCCATCCCCAATCCTTTCTATCCCCAGATGGCTTCTGATACCAACCCACTCAAACAACCTACACGATGAGACGTTGGTTGAAACCATGCCAACCTGATCATTAAGCTTCAAAGAGGTAATGTCATCGTCAACAACAACAAAGAAAGAAAGAAAAAATCAAAGCAACGAACAAGTGAGCTAAAAATGAAATATCAAAAAGATAACAGCTCTTTTAGACGTCAGAATGAGACAATGTTTCAAACAACACCAGAATTAATCATCACCTTGTAACTCACTGCAAAATGTCTATTCAAACATGGTCTAGAATTTGACAGCACTTAGGGACAATCTGTTCATACAAACTACTAGCTGTGCTATACACATCAGGAACACAGTCTGCTTTTCAGTCCCCAGTATTTTTATTCTGTTCTGTTCTGAATATCGGTGGAGGAAAAACTGTCCCTCATATTGCAAACATCTTTTCCCCAATCCACCACAGACTTCCCGTGTGACCTTGGGCAAGCCATTTAGCCTCTCTGTGCTTCAGTTTCCCATCTGTAGAATGGGGATAATTATACTTCCCTACCTCACCGGGATCTTGTGAGGATAAATACACTAAGGATTGTGAAGAACTTTGAGATCAACTGATGAAAAGCATTATAAAAGCTAGATATTGTTATTATTAATTATTATTAATTATTTTTCAGTGACACATTTTGCTTAGAAAAAATTACATACAGTCTTATTTCAATAACATGGAGCAATTTCCAAATCCAAAATGCATTATTTAACTAATCACAACCCTCAGGTGAAACAGGTAAACATTATTATTATTTTACAGGTGAGGAAACTAAGACATAGAAGTTAAAGCAAAAAATTTCAGATTTAGGTGCCTAAGTTAGGCACCCAAATGAGTGGCTTTATTTTTAGAGGTTCTGAACACTCACAATTCCCACCAAAGTCCAACAGGAACCTCAGGAGCCTCTGAGAGAAGGATTTGGCTCTTCTTTGTCTGTCCATCACATCAAAGCAGGTAAGAAAATGGAGCCCTTTTAAATGACGGACCAATGAAGGCCTTGATTCAGGGAAGCGTCCCTATTCAGGAAAGCACTTATTCACGTGTTTAACTTTAAGCACATAATTAAGTTCCATGGGACTTAAGCATGTGCTTTCCTCAGGGCCTAATGCCACAAAAATTCCAGAGCACCAAAAAGAGAGAGAGAATGCAATTACTAACCAGTGTAGAGTGGTAAGACTCTTAAATTAATACATTTTTTGTGCATCATACTCAAATATATTTTATAAAAGAAAGCAGCCTTTGTAAAACCAACATCTGGAATCCAACTTATTCAAAGAATATTTTTTGTCCAGGAAGGCCATACAGAGGACACCATTAAAATCTTTACAACTCTTTACACAAAATTCAGTATGGGGCTGGACCTCTGGCCTCAACTCTCTGAAAATCTGGCCCATGAAATTCAAAGTGGATATACAAAAGTCCTGTTGATTGTGCAGTGGTGTAAAATCTTCACAGCATTTTCCTTTGGACGTAGGTAACATTACTATTATATTTGCAGTATTTCCTATACTTAGAGTATGTTTATACTGCAAAAAAAGATGTGTTCTTAACTTGGGTTTGCTAATCCACATTAGATAACTCAGATTAAAACAGCAGTGAACACACGGCAACGTGGCTTTTAATTTGGGTTAGCAGCTTGAGTTAAAGCCTATAGGTGATCCTGGGGTTGAACACAAGGTAGGTACGTAATTGTTTATGCCCTAATATGTACAGACTCCACTTTCTAAAAACAGACCTTAAGAATTCTAGCACTGAGTTAAGCAATCCACTGTTAGCCTGGACAGGAGACAGACACCAGTGCCCACTCTTTGGCAGTGGGTCTCTTTTTTATGTATCATCTTCTTGCTCGATTTTCTTTTTCTCCATTTTCTTCTATTGTTACTTTAGGCAGTTAGCTAGACAAACAGGCACAGTGATGGAAATATGAACAAAATCTTTAAATAATTATTTTACACAGTGTGAGTGCCATTACATTGGGTATGTAATGAGGTCAAATGAAGCAACTCTGAAAATCAGGCCACCTATGTAGAGGCCTTAAAAATGGATTTAGGCACCTAACTTTAGGTGCCCATGTTTTAAAACTGGGCTCTGTGGGGGTTTTTTATTATTATTTAATTTAAAAACAACTCCTCAGAAAAGATTTATTATCAAACGCCCAAACATCAGTCAACCCACAGTACTGGTGTGTTTGTTTCTTATGATAGAAGAAGGACTACTGCAAATCTATTAAAATGCACAAGACCACACAGGACAGGTTTTGTTGTGATCACTAAACATATTTTGCACTTCAGATATGTACAAAATGTTGCTGATTATGCTACACCTGTAAAAAGGTGCTAGCTTAAAAATGCCATGTATTCAGACGCTGCATTCCAGAAGGGAAACTACCAAAGGAAGTTTTCCTAAGGCAGGCATAAAAAAGTTGAAATTATAATATATGGAGATATACCTATCTCATAGAACTGGAAGGGACCCTGAAAAGTAATTGAGTCCAGCCCCCTGACTTCACTAGCAGGACTAAGTACTGATTTTTTGCCCCAGATCCCTAAGTGGCTCCCTCAAGGATTGAACTCACAACCCTGGGTTTAGCAGGCCAATGCTCAAACCACTGAGCTATCCCTCCCAAGAAAGAAGTAGTAGATGCTCCCAAGAAAAGAAAACACAGTACGCCTTTTGAGTAACATCTTCATGACAAAGGAGTCTGCATAGCCTACTGTATTGGAATCACAGTCCATCCAATGACTGGCAAGGACTTACAGAGGGCCCAAGTGGTGACAATAGGAACCACAGACTGTGTTAGACAATCTGAGTGCCTCATGTTAGGAAGGATTACTTAGATCACCGCCTGTGCCCAGGAGGGTAATAGACACACTTCAGACACACTATAATAGGGACTTGCATCTTTTATACCCTGTGAGAACGTTCCACGTACCTTCTGAAGTTTGTCTGCCTTCTCATAGTACCCCTCCAGCTCCTGCCGCAGAACATGATTCTCCTCTGACAGCATCTCCACCATTTGCTGCGCTCGCTCCACAATGGCATATGCATCAGGCGTGAGCTGCTGGCTTGGTGGAGTCGCAGGTGGAGGCTGGGCAGTTACAGCTGATGGGAGCGGTGGCAAGGTTGCTGAGTGTAGTGGGCCAGTAATGGAGGAGGCCTGGGAGGACATTGGACTGTGCTGCTGTACCGGCACCGATGGAAAAGCAGGTTGACATTGTCGGCTAAATAAAAGCAAATACGGGAAAAGAATTATACCAGCCCAGAAAAACTGCCCTGAAAATATACCAGCCATCTAGATTGCAAGGGCTTTGGGATAAGGCATGTCTTTTTACTACAAGTTTGTTCAGCACTTAGCAATGGGACCCTGATTTCTAAGCAGTACCATAATATAAATCACAACTGTACTCCTTAGTGTCACAGACTTCAGACACCAACATAATTCAGGAGTACTGGCTGATGGATGCTAATTTAAAAATAAACGATATATTCCTCATCCTTCAACCATTACCTGCCTGGAGCAAGTCAGTGAGCAGAATTCTGATAGGCTGAATCGGAAGATGGGAGGAAATGAGGTGAGCAATGTGATGTTCCTGAATAGCTTTAGCCTAGCAAAGGACAGACTGCTGCAAAACGGCTGGCTGGACCACCCTGATCAATTCTTTCGAATCATCAAAGCCGTTTTACAATGAGAGACCTCATAATGATTGTATGAATAGGTGAGTTATATTCAGATGCATTAATCTATCCATTGATCTTACTGAAAACAAAGAGGTGACTTGATCATGGTCTAGATGTATCTACATGAGGATATGTTTTCTGACAATAGAGGTCTCATTAATTTAGCAGATAAAGGTATAACAAGAGCCAATGGCTGGAAGTTGAATCTAGACAAATTCAGACTGGAAATAAAGTGCAGTTCTTTAACAGTGAGGGTAATTCTATCTTAGCTACTTATATGTCCCCATCTCCATAGTATCTAACTGTCTCACAATCTTTAATGTATTTATCCTCACCACACCCCTGAGCCAAAAACTCAAAAGGTAATAACAAAATGTTTTTTAAGTACAACAGAAGCAGAAAACCTGCTAAACAACCAGTGGGGCCCCTGGATGATCGAGATACAAAAGGAGCACTTAAAGATGATAAAGTCATTGCGGAGAAACTAAATGAATTCTTTGCTTCAGTCTTCACAGCTGAGGATGTTAGGGAGATTCCCAAACCTGAGCCGTCCTTTGTAGGTGACAGATCTGAGTAACTGTAACAGATTGAAGTGTCATTAGAGGAGGTTTTGGAATTAATTGATAAACTTAACAGTAACAAGTAACCAGGACCAGATGGCATTCACCCAAGAGTTCTAAAAGAACTCAAATGTAAAATTGTGGAACTATTAACTATGGTTTGTAACCTGTCCTTTAAATCAGCTTCTGTACCCAATGACTGGAAGATAGCTAATGTGATGCCAATATTTAAAAAGGGCTCTAGAGGTGATCCCGGCAATTACAGACTGGTAAGTCTAATGTCAGTACTGAGCAAATTAGTTGAAACAATAGTAAAGAATAAAATTGTCAGACACATAGAAGAACATAAATTGTTGGGCAAAAGTCAACATGGTTTCTGGAAAGAGAAATCATGTCTTACTAATCTATTAGAGTTCTTTGAAGGGGTCAACGAACATGTGGATAAGGGGGATCCAGTGGACATAGTATACTTAGATTTCCAGAAAGCCTTTGACAAGGTCCCTCACCAAAGGCTGTTACGTAAATTAAGTTGTCATAGGATAAGAGGGAAAATCTTTTCATGGATTGAGAACTGGATAAAAGACAGGGAACAAAAAGTAGGAATAAATGGTAAATTTTCAGAATGGAGAGGGGTAACTAGTGGTGTTCCCCAAGGGTCAGTCCTAGGACCAATCCTATTCTACTTATTCATAAATGATTTGGAGAACGGGGTAAACAGTGAGGTGGCAAAGTTTGCTGATGATACTAAACTGCTCAAGATAGTTAAGACCAAAGCACACTGTGAAGAACTTCAAAAAAAATCACAAAACTAAGTGATTGGGCAACAAAATGACAAATGAAATTTAATGTGGCTAAATGTAAAGTAATGCACATGGGAAAAAATAACCTCAACTACACATACAATATGATGGGGGCTAATTTAGCTACAACTAATCAGGAAAGAGATCTTGGAGTCATCGTGGGTAGTTCTCTGAAGACGTCCACGCAGAGTGCAGCGGCAGTTATAAAAGCAAACAGGATGTTAGGAATAATTGAAAAAGGGATAGGGAATAAGATGGAGAATATTTTATTCCCTTATATAAATCCATGGTACGCCCACATCTTGAATACTGCGTACAGATGTGGTCTCCTCATCTCAAAAAAGATATACTAGCATTAGAAAAGGTTCAGAGAAGGGCCACTAAAATGATTAGGGGTTTGGAATGGGTCCCATATGAGGAGAGATTAAAGAGGTTAGGACTTTTCAGCTTGGAAAAGAGGAGACTAAGGGGGGATATGATAGAGGTATATAAAATCATGAGTGGTGTGGAGAAAGCGAATAAGGAAAAGTTATTTACTTGTTCCCATAATATAAGAACTAGGGGCTACCAAATGAAATGAATGGGCAGCAGGTTTAAAACAAAGAAAAGGAAGTTCTTCTTCACACAGCACACAGTCAACCTATGGAACTCCTTGCCTGAGGAGATTGTGAAGGCTAGGACTATAATAGGGTTTAAGAGAGAACTAGATAAACTCATGGAGGTTAAGTCCATTAATGGCTATTAGCCAGGATGGGTAAGGAATGGTGTCCCTAGCCTCTGTTTGTCAGAGGGTGGAGACGGATGGTAGGAAAGAGATCACTTGATCATTGCCTGTTAGGTTCACTCCCTCTGGGGCACCTGGCGTTGGCCACTGTTGGCAGACAGGATGCTGGGCTGGATGGACCTTTGGTCTGACCCAGTATGGCCATTCTTATGTTCTTATATATTATCCCCATTTTACAGATAGGGAACTGAGGCATGGAGAGACTAAGTGACTTGCCCAGTAACACACAGGAAGTCTGTGATGGAACAGGGAATCAACCTGGGTTTCCGAAGTCCCAGGTTAGCATCCTGACCACTGGATCATCATTCCTTTCCAATTACCCATTCTCCATCATCTGCAGCTGTATCAAGGCTACTTTTGCTGAAAGATAAATTCTCTGATAACTACTAGTTATTGGAGTCGATGCAGGAATCACTGGGTGAATTTCTGCATCCTGTGTTATGCAAGAGGTAATAATTATCCCTTTTGGCCTTAAAATCTATTAATACTATTATGTGTACACCATATTTTTTGCTAAATACACAATACCTGTGATCGATGTTGTTTTCATAGTGTACGGTGCTTCACAAGGAGGGAAAGATGGGATTCTCAAAAGCACTTAGCATTGGCTAATTCTGCTCCCACTGGAATCAACATACCATTGACCTCAATGGGTGCAGAGTTAGACCAACACTGAATGCTTTTGAAAATCCTACCTAAAAGCAAAGGTCCAAATAGTAAAGAGCTCTCCAGAGCCTAATAACAAGGCAATTCACAAGTATCTTAGCTTATGCCTTGATGGACAGAACCTGGTTGAATAGGAAATGTCCTGAAGCAGCAAAGGTGTCATTACACAAGTGGGATGGAAATGGGCGGCAGGGCAGATTTAACCAGTAAACACTCATGAGGCTACTTTGTGTGCTGAGTACATCATCACATTAGTGAATTTTTTAAAACTTATTTGCTAATTCACTAACGATTAAGTTGCCACAAGAAAGCAGGTCAGTGCCAGGAAAGTAGAATTCTGATAGGCACCAAATACATCAGGAAATAGATTTGCTGCCATTGTTATACTATAGTTTTGCTTCAATGTTGCTAGCAGAACCCCCTCCTTCTGGCCTCCTCACACTACATGCCACATCCCACATATGCCACATAATGTTTGATGCTAAAGCGAGGTCACAGAGCATCAAGGGGAAAAGAAATAAGGGAAGCTACAACAAGCAAAGCCATTGTTAACTAAATGAAACACTGTCTGGAACTGGGAATTCTCCTACACTGCTATATCAGTGATGATATCATAGGGGCTGGGAAGTTATAGCAACACTGTTCTCAGTATTGATTATACAGTAATGGGAAGTAAACATGATGTATCCTGCTTGGGCTGAAGGGTGCGCAGTGCTCCCTTATGTGGAAGGGTCAGGATCACAGGTGATACTGCTTGGAATGTTATGTTGCTCTGCCACATCTGTCTCCTTATCACCAGCAAAATCAGAGAAAGGAAAGGACTGTGCATGCGGGTGCACGTGCTGTGGGGGAGGCCTTTCATTCCTTTGCAATAGTGTTTGAGGTTGGACCTATACCTGGTCAACCAGTTATTGTGAACTGAACGGTGTGGCCTTCAGACATTAGACTGTATGCCCCTGAGACAGGGACCAGGAGTCACGTTTTGACCTCAGTTATTGTTCACTGGTTTACATCTAGATTGGGAACGATTTATTTTGACCCCTGAGACTTCCTTATAAACTCAAATATCTCAGCACATAGTAAGGTGGGATATCACTGAATTAGGGGTCATCAACAGAATTTAATCCTCCTCTAGAGTGATAATCTATGGACCCAAGTAGTTACATGGATACAATTTTCATTATAGCCCGCAATTCCACAACCATGACATTTGCAGCATTTGACCTCTATTTTTGTGAAGATAACCTAGAAAATGTGAACCAAGTTTAAACTGATTCAGTATTGTCTTCCAGAGTCTGCAGACAGCCTGAAACAACCGTTCTGAGAGGTTTGAGCTGCTTTGTTCATCTCAATGGGTCATTACTGTGACACTGAAAGGTGGCAGTGTAAATGTAAACATTGTTAACTATCTCACTACTGATCACTTCAGCAGAAGCATTTAGTGTGCTTATTTACAGCCCCAAATTACTGTCCAGCCCTTCTCAGGTGTACACCACTTTACACCAGCAGAAAATCTGTCCCTTAGTTTTATCCACACTCTTTCCCTTTCCTGAAAGCTTCCCCTTAACACCATTAAGTAAGTCTGAGATTGTACTCCAAACAAGAACTACCACATTTCCTAAAGATCGCCTGCTGAAGCCATTTTGTTACTGCCCTTTTCTTCATCACACTCTGCTTTGTAAAACCTCAGAGGAAACTGACAGTATCCTGTCCTCGTCAGGGAACTGAAATTTCTTTTTATTTCAAAAAATTAACAATATAAAAATAGTATGACCAATATTATAAACTGCGTTGAGCAATGAAATGTCACATACAATATTATGAACATGTCAGATATTTCCAAATGAAACCTAGTAAATGGAGCGTTACTAGTTTATGTGTGGCCTAGTCTAACACTTAATAGTTTTATCAATATAATTATTTCAATTAGTGTTTATTTTACCCAAATAGTTATCCTGGTAAAAGCCTTAGTGTGGACATAGTTATACCAGCATAAAGGAGACTTCTACCAGTATAGTTAATTCCCCTTCCTGTACCGGAATAGCTACACTGGTATAAAGCACCTATATATTGATATACCTGCATCCAAACTAGGTGAGCTGTACCTACTCTAACTATACTGGTTAAGCCCTGATTGTCCTATTTGGGGATTTCTAACCTCATATTAGTTTTGCACTTTTCGGTTGGCTTCAGCCAGTCTAGGTTTACATTGAGAAGTGAGGGGAGAAGCAGGCCCAGTTAATTCAGTCATTCCTGATTTTCAAGTTATTCACTCCAAGTTACTCCTGATTCACAGCCATGTGAGAGCAGAATCAGGCCATAGATTCTGCACAGGCCAAAGTGTATTGGATGTTCTCATAAGTATTTTCCATCTTGAACTTGTACAATTTATGTCGCTTCTTTTGATGTGTGGCTGGTAAGCATAATGAATTACCGATGAATAGTTTGTTCTTTACTGTTTACAAGTCCCATTTATCCCAGGTTTCCTTTGAAGTTTTTTAAAACTGAACCCACTGTTAAACTTCTGGGTGTATGTACAATACATATAACACAACAATCCAAAAAGCAAACTGGCAGTTAGAAAAAATAAGATTCCCTGATGAGGTTAAATACAGTCCATATCCAAACCCTCTAGTTAATGCCTGAATGAATAAAGAAATGAACCAAGCTTGCCCTGTGCCCAGGAAGTCAACAGAGTTGAGCTCCCTTGGACTAATAGGGTACACAAATGCCAATGATTTTCCTTTATTTTTTTAGATGGTGATTTTACTCTGTATTACAGCTGGCTGAAATTTCCTGTGTAAAAGGTTTTTCATGACAAAACTGCCTATTTTTTAAAATGACTCTTCAAGAAAAATAATCAAAATTATAGATATTTTCCACTTTTTGCAAAATTTCCAGTCGTGTTTTTATCAATATTTGTAAACGCTTTTGTCAAAATTGTTTTAGAACTCAGTGGCATTTTTTTGTTTACTGAAAACCAGGTTTTTTGGTAAATGAAATTTTTTGATACGAAATAATAAAACTCTGCTTTGGGGAATGAAAAATTTCAATAATGATTCTGATAAAAAATTGATTAATTTTTCAGTTTAAAACATTATGAAAAATAGGTCCACTTGGAACCCTTGGTAATTTTGAAATCTTTTTCAACCAGCTTTGCTCTCATTTTTTTCCATTATAATTCTTTTCCTAGTGATTGCACGTTTTTAGTCTTGTCAGGATAGTTTTATGGTTTGTTTGTTTTTCCTTTTTGACAGGCATTTAGGAGGGAAGGCTATGACAGTTACAGAGGCAGCAGTGGTAGTGACCGACGGAATGAAGGTAACTAGATGTGGAAGCTGCAGGATGTACAATCTTCTGGAAAGGGTACTTGAAAGGTGCTTCATTTGTATGAAGTGCTGCCTGAGAGACCTAAAGGAAGAGAAGGCCAGAGGTTTGGAGATGCAGCTAGAAACTATGGTTGAGTTTCTAAGGGGATTTGATTCAGAGTAGCAGCCGTGTTAGTCTGTATCTGCAAAAAGAACAGGAGTACTTGTGGCACCTTAGAAACTAACACATTTATTTGAGCATAAGCTTTCGTGGGCTACAGCCCACTTCATCGGATGAATAGAATGGAACACACAGAAAGAAGATATTTATACATACAGAGAACATGAAAAGGTGGAAGTAGCCATGCCAACTGATTGGCCTCTTACAGTTGGTCTACGTGACTGGGGACTTCCTACTAAGAAGAACAGAAAGGCCTGTCACCAGAGCTGATCTGGAGAATACAAGCATGTGCTGTCTGCCCAGAGCTAATATATGGAATCAAGTATCAGAGGGGTAGCCGTGTTAGTCTGAATCTGTAAAAAGCAACAGAGGGTCCTGTGGCACCTTTGAGACTAACAGAAGTACTGGGAGCATAAGCTTTCGTGGGTAAGAACCTCACTTCTTCAGATGTGAAGAAGTGAGGTTCTTATCCTCGAAAGCTTATGCTCCCAGTACTTCTGTTAGTCTCAAAGGTGCCACAGGACCCTCTGTTGCAATATATGGAATGTGGACCTAAGGCTGAAGAGGATCCTAATGGGAGCAGGCAAGAATCCACTGATTGTTCTTCACATGGGGACAAAGAATACTGCTAGATTCTCGTTAGGGTGCATTAAGGAAGACTACACCAGGCCGAGGAAGAAGCTTAAAGAAATGAAAGCTCGGGTGATCTTCAGTAAAAACAACGAGGAGTCCGGTGGCACCTTAAAGATTAGCAGATTTATTTGGGCATAAGCTTTCGCCCAAATAAATCTGTTAGTTTTTAAGGTGCCACCGGACTCCTCGTTGTTTTTGTGGATACAGACTAACACGGCTATCCCTCTGATACGTGATCTTCAGTGGGATTCTACCTATACCTGGAGGAGGAGAACAGAGGCAAACAAGATTATGATGATCAATGGATGACTCGCACAATGGTGCTATGAGGAGGGCTTTGAGGTGTTAGACCACTGGGAGGCATTCACCAACATAGGACTGTTCTCATGGGATGGATTCAACCTGAGCAGGGAGGGGAAGAGACTTCTGGAATGAAGGTTGGCACAACTGATGAAAAGAGCTTTAAACTAGGAATTCAGGAGAGACAGTTGGGAGGTGCTCATGTAATCTCAATGCTTGATTCCAATATTTGAGCAGCAGGAAAATCACGTGAAAGAGGATACAGCAATGGAGAAAGGAACAACAGAAGGTAGGAAAATGGACGGAAAGATAGTGCCATTACCACTGACAATAACAGGTATGTGATACTGGCAGTAAAATGACTGTACCTAATCGGGCGAGAAATCTGAGTGAAGCCAAGCAGCAACAACTAAGATGTCCGTACACCAGTGCAAGGAGCCTGGGTAACAAAACAGAAGAACTAGAACTATTGGTGCAGGAAGTGAAACCAGATATTACAGGGATAATGGAAATATGGTAGAATAGCCTTCATGACTGGAATACAGGTAATGAAGGGTATGTGCTGTTCAGGAAAGACAGAAATAAAGGTAAAAGTAGTGGAGTAGCATTGTATATTAATGATGAGATAAACTGTATAGAAACTGGAAGTGATGGAATGGATAAAATGGAATCTGAGTCAAAATCAATTGGGGAAGAAAGGTTACAGAGGCTCCACTTGGATAATGGTTGGGATCTGCTACAGACCCCCAGGATCTGATCCAGATATGGATATTTTAAATGAAATAAATACTAGGGCTGTCAAGCGATTAAAAAAATTAATCGCGCTCTTAAACAATAATAGAATACAATTTATTTAAATATTTTTAGATGTATACTACATTTTCAAATATATTGATTTCAATTACAACACAGAATACAAAGTGTACAGTGCTCATTTTATATTTCTTTTTATTACAAATATTTGCACTGTGAAAAACAAAAGAAATAGTATTTTTCAATTCACCTAATACAAGTACTGTAGAGCAATCTCTTTAGCATGAAAGTTGAACTTACAAATGTAGAATTATGTACAAAAAAAAACTGCATTCAAAAATATAACAATGTAAAACCTACAAGGCCTCTCAGTCCAATCTCTCATAGAAACAAATTTCTTTACATTTGCAGGGGATAATGCTGCCCGCTTCTTGTTTACAATGTCACCTGAAAGTAACAATAGGCATTCACATGGCACTGTTGTAGCCGGAGTCACAAGACATTTACGTGCCAGATGCACTAAAGATTCATATGTCCCTTCATGCTTCAACCACCATTCCAGAAGACATGCATCCATGCTGATGATGGGTTCTGCTCGATAACGATCCAAAGCAGTGCAGATTGACACTTTTTTTTTTCATCATCTGAGTCAGATGCAACCAGCCAAAGGTTGATTTTTATTTTTATTTTTTGGTGGTTCGGGTTCTGTAGTTTCCACATCGGAGTATTGCTCTTTTAAGACTTCTGAAAACATGCTGCACACCCTGACCCTCTCAGATTTTGGAAGGCACTTCAGATTCCTAAGTCTTGGGTCGAGTGCTATAGCTATCTTTAGAAATCTCACATTGATACCTTTTTTTAAAAGAGCCTCTAGAGGTGATCCTGGCAATTACAGGCCAGTAAGCCAGAAGTTACTACCAGGTAAATTAGTTGAAACTATACTAAAGAACATAATTATCAGATGCATAGGTGAACACAATATATTGGATCGAGTGCTGTAGCTATTTTTAGAAATCTCACATTGGTACCTTCTTTGTGTTTTGTCAAATCTGCAGTGAAAGTGTTCTTAAAATGAACAACATGTGCTGGGTCATCATCCGAGACTGCTATAACATGAAATATATGGCAGAATGCAGGTAAAACAGAGCAGGAGACACACAATTCTCCCCCAAAGAGTTGAGTCACAAATTTAATTAACACTTTTTTTTTTCTCTAAGCGTCATCAGCATGGAAGCATGTCCTCTGGAATGGTGGCTGAAGCATGAAGGGGCATACGAATGCTTAGCATGTCTGGCACATAAATACCTTGCAATGCCAGCTACAAAAGTGCCATGGGAACGCCTGTTCTCACTTTCAGGTGACATTGTAAATAAGAAGTGGGCAGCATTATCTCCCGTAAATGTAAACAAACTTGTCTGTCTCAGCAATTGGCTGAACAAGAAGTAGGACTGGGTGAATTGTAGGCTCTACAGTTTTACATTGTTTTGAGTGTAGATATGTAACAAAAAAAAAATCTATATTTGTAAGTTGTAAGTTACATTGATTTCAATTACAATAGAATACGAAGTGTACAGTGCTCACATTATACTATTATTTTTATTACAAAATTTGCACTGTAAAATGAAAACAAAAGAAATAGTATTTTTCAATTCACCTCATACAAGTACTGTAGTGAAAACTATTTATCATGGAAATATTTAATACATTTCAATTGGTATTCTATTGTTTAACATTGTGCGATTAAAACTCCGATTAATCGTGATTAATTTTTTTATTCGTGATTAATTTTTTTGAATTAATCGCGTGAGTTAACTGCGATTAATCAACAGCCCTAGTTTAGATGTAATAAGTTAGAGGATGCTTTTCTGTATTTTTTATTTTTGGCTGTTAATCTAGTTTGTTCATGATTGTCTTCCACTGCATCTTCTGATGCCAGAAATTAGTGACATGGATGGGCTGTCTAGATAATTAATCTATACCAACACTCTCTAAACCATGAACAAATTGGGGTGAGACGCAATTGTCTGATGCTTTATTTTAATCAAGATCATTGTGGGCTAAAATGATTCCCTATGATGAATCCTGTGAGGACTGATAATCATGCATGGAAAGACTACAGCAGTTTGTTGATGCTTATAGTGCAGCATAACAAAAACGTAGCATTCCCTTCTGAGACCTGTGGGAAGTAAAACCAATGCACATAGCATTTTGTACATTCACAGTGACAGAGAAGCGGACAGAGATGAGCTATAGAAAGATTGCAGCCACTTTACAAAGGCATTTGTCACTGAAACTTTTTATCCTGGCAGAACATTTCCAGATTCATAAGTGGAATCAGCAGCCTGCCAAGCTCACAAGTGTGCATATGGCACAACTGAAGATGCCAGGCCAATTTGGAACAAATCTGAATGATGGTTCGAGGAACTATTTGGTGTGTGGTTAGACATGCCAGCCATTTGCTGACAGACTCTGATCTTACATAATCCTGAGCTGTGGGATATCACTGTGTCAGTGAAGACTGTAGCAAAAGACATGGAAAATAAAATGGCCCAAAGTCAGAGTGACATTTACCAAATCAGTTCCACATTAGCCAAAGGCTGACTCCTCATTTTGAACGTTTCTCCTGTTGCCAAACAGACCATAAATTGTCATTTCAAAGAGGAGCTGTATCAGAAGTACCAGAAAGAATGACATACACATATGTGTAAAAGCAAATAAACTGTAACAAATCCAGATACAAGTATAAAGTAGTTCAAACTGTTCCTGAGCAATTATCTATCAGTGACAGAGATGGTGACTGCTTAAACATTGCCAGTAGGAATATACACACAGAAAATAAACCCCAGAAAAGTTCAGATATCATATAAATGGAACCAGAAAACATCTGCTCAATGTGCAGCGGCAGTCAAAAAAACTGACAGAATGTTAGGAACCATTGGAAAAAGGATAGATAAGACAGAAAATATCATAATTCCACTGTATATATCGATGATATGCTCACCCCTTGAATATTGTGTGTAGTTCTGGTTTCCCCATCTTAAAAAATATAGATTGGAATTGGAAAAGGTACAAAAAAGGGCTACAATTAATGATCAGGGATATGGACAGCTTTCATACGAGGTAAGGTTAAAAAGACTGGGACTGTTCAGCTTAGAAAAGAGATGACTAAGAGGTGATATGATAGAGGTCTATAAAATGAATCATATGGAGAAAGTGAATAGAGAAGTGTTATTTATTTACCCCTTCACATAACACAAGAACCAGGGGTCACCCTATGAAATTAATAGACAGCAGGTTTAAAACAAACATAAGGAAGTATTTCTTCACAAAACGCACCATCAACCAGTGGAACTTGTTAGCAAGGGATGTTGTGAAGGTCAAAAGTATAACTGGGTTCAAAAAAGAATTATATAAGTTAATGAGGATAGGTCCATGAATAGCTATTAGCCAAGATGGCCAGGTATAAAACCCCAGCCTCTAGGTGTCCCTAAGTCTCTGACTGCCAGATGCTGGGACTGGACGACAGGGGACGATGGATCATTGATAATTGCCCTGTTCTATTCATTCCCTCTGAAGTATGTGGCATTTGCCACTGTTGGAAGACTGGTCTAGATGGACCACTGGTCTGACCCAGTATGGCGATTCTTATGTTACCTAAATGAGCAGTCTCATTGAAATCAGTGGGACTACTTGTAAGAGTACCTGCTCACCGGTAAGCAATAAGGAGTTCACAAACTGGGCCCAAACAATTTCACAATCAATTAACCCCACTGTATCATTCCCACTTTAACACAGAACTCAATGAAGCTCTGCCACATACACTGGAGTAAGCTCTGCTGCTTAGTACACAGGGCCTTACCCAAAGACTATTTAAAGAGACTCAGCAGAACAAGCTCCTTGGTTATTGAATCAGCATTTTTCATGAGCTATCAAAATCAAGCCATCACCCTTTTATGTGGAGATTAATCCATTTGGTGTCTGCAGTGTTTGTTAACATAATGAATCACAGCTGGAATCCTGTTACACTTCCTGAGAATATAACCTGAGCGTGACCCCATTATCTTGCATTTCCCATTCTCATATAGCTGTTTCTTATCATAAACAGGGATTTTCACTTGGCTCTTATAAGCATAATTTTCAGCTGAAAAATTACACAAACTCCGGATAGCTAATGCTGGTATTCAAAATAAATGTTTAGCTGGTGGAATTCAAATAATGTTCCCAAGTCTAAACATGCGTAAGGGAAGACCGGCAGGCCATCAGTGCAGGCTCGTGCTTGCAAATAAAGTGGCACGGTCCTGATCCTGAGCATCCCCACCTGGCAGGATCAGATTTTATTTAATCAATTTGTACAACCATTGTACTATTGGAATGAGCCGTCATCTTTACCAGACCTTATTTTGCAAACAAACAAGTTACCTATAGTATTTCAGACACTCACAATAATGAAATCTTCATGTTCTGATTTATGCTTTCAAAAAAAAAATATGATCAGAAATGCAAAGCTGGGCCTGGGAATTCAGACCATACTCCAGCTTTACCGTGGGCCAACGCTGAGGAAAGAGGAGGAACTCTGCATTGGGAGTTAAAGTCAAAGGAGCTTCAAGGATTTATGGGTCAATAAATATCTAATTAGACCACTTTTAACAAGGAAAATATTAACACATCATCAAATATGTGGATTTTTAAAGTCCTCCAGATCCAAGGAGGATGGAGAGATGTTGTTCAGGGAGACCAAGGAGGAATTGCTAAGAATCATGGGGTGAAACAGAGGTTATACATATCAGGAAAAATGTCCTATGGGATAATTCCCCAAGGAATGGTGGAAGCCTCATTGTTTAAGGCATACTCAAGGCCAAGCTCCACCTTCAGACAGGAACATGAGAACTCAGTAGGAGCTGTGATGCTTAACTGGTTTCCACTAACTCTCAGGAATCAGTCCACAGAAGGTAACATTTTAAGATGACTTTTTATGTACTTTGAGGGAAACTCACCCTTGTGCAGAAGGTCAGCACAAGGGACTATGCACCACATAAGCCCACTTGTGAGGATTTAAGTGGAACTTAAGAGACACACAGGGCCCTTTGCACAAGACAGCATTTCACCCTCTGAGTGAAATTCACACCCAATGAGGACAGCCTGAAATAAGCAGGTAACTCATTACCTCACAGAGTTTGGCTTTATGTTTTTTGGGGAGGAGTTCACACTCTCATTTAAAAAGAACCAACACACTATTTCATTTTTTTAATACTCCTGGACTAAAAATTTTTAAGCCAAATCTCAGCCCAAAGCATTTTTTTTTCTTACTTGTGAACTACAAACAATTGACAAATAGGGTTTTACAAAGGTAGCACTGTGTCCTTTAATTTAGAAGCTGAACCATAAGTGTTAGAAAGCTTATGGCACCTCTAACTACCTATGGTGGTGACCTATAGCTTTGTTGCTTCAAATAACCTACATTAAAATGGGAACATCTGTACAGCTTGGTATTAGATTAATGATGAAGAATTGCATACCTAATTGATGTTTTTTCTACTATAATTCAATTGTTTAAATATATTCAGATACTTTTAGGTTTATGCATAAAGTGAAATTAATAGGAATTAAGATACTGAAGAACTTCTAAATACAATATTAGTTTTTGAAGAACTTTAGAGCTCAGAGATGATCAGAATATTGGACCCAATTCTGCTCTCAGTTACAGCAGTGCAAATCCAGAGTAACTCCATTGACTTCAGTGGAGTTAATCAGATTTATGCCGCTGTAACTGACAACAGAATATAGTCCACTGTATCATCAGTGTTATAATCATGGGGCCTGATTCCCATTTACGCTAAGGCCACTTTACACCATTCTTCCAGTGTACAGGGCCTTGAAATGGGAGTAAATTATATTTACATCCATTTTAAGGCTCATTTGCACTGCTAGTGGTATAAAATAGCCCTAGTGTAATGGGAATCAGACCCATATTTGTTTATATAGGACCAGAACCTGCACAAGCCAACTAGAGTTATTCCATTGATATCAATGGGCACAGGATCAGGGCTTGTACAACTGTACTTTCACTTATCCCTTCAAAAGAGAGTTATTTATGACCTACCCAGCATATTTCTAAGTCTGTGGGAAAGTCTGGTGCAATTTGATTCCTTAGTTCAAGTTGTTTAATGGGAAAAAATGCCCACAGATTAACCCACTCGGTTTTCTAGCGTTATGGAGCTGATGGAGTTCACCCTCAAAGCTAAGAAGCCGGTTCAGAGAGTAGGCCTGTTTGCTTAAAAGCATCAACAACGTCAATTTTAAAAAAAGTTCAAAGCCAAAGAGTATTTACAAAAGCAAGGACGTCAAAGGCCAGGAGCTAGAATTACCTTGTCACACCATATTCTGGGGGAGGCTGGTATCTGACAACTGCTCCTTCCGTTCTTGCTGGCAGAGGAGCAGGGTAGGAGGGTTTGAGAATCTGCATCATCCCCGAGTGCTGGTCATTATAAAACAACCCGTGTTCCTGAGTCTTGCTGACTGGTGACACCACCTGCTTGGCTTTGTAGGGGTACTCGGGTGGGGGACCTCTGGGATCCATTCCTTTGCCAGAAGGCTGAGTGAGTGGGGGTCCTCCAGTTTTGAAGCCTTTGTTACTCCCTGAGGTAGGAGGGTGTTGCTTAGCACCATTTCTCTCCAAGGACAGCTGCATTATCCTCTCGCTTAGAGATCGGACATGACCCTGCTTAAGTTCTTTAAGTGCTTCATCTTTATGAGCCTGCCCACTGTTGGCCCGATTCACAGTTGGTCTCCCTTCCGTTCTCGATTTCTGACTGGACACTCCAGCAATGTAAAAACTTGGGCCAACAGCACCTGGCTGCTGGCCCCTAAAAAACTGGGACTGGGCCTTCGCCTCCTCATAAGTTGGTAGTTCTTCATTGTTCTGATGAGGCTGTGTGGCCCTGGACTGTTTCTCCATCACAGTATTGTCCACCTGATGTTCTTGCCCCTGAGGTTCCTGGCGTGCTGACTGCTGGAGCATTTGTGGGTCTTCTTGTGTGAGGTTTTCTGTGGAAGAAAGTGTGCTTGTAGTGCTGTTGGATGGTCCTGCGCTCCCGGTGGCCTGGTGCTGAATTGCCAGCAGATTCATGTTCTCATTTGGATTGCCATACCTCAGCTGCTCCTGGATCAATCGCCGTAAAACTGTTCCAGCTGCAACATCCTCTGAACCTCTCATTTCCACCTCTGAGATCCCAAGGAAGTTTGAAGGGTGGAAGTTGCAAAGAGGGTCCTCAACTAAACATAGAACAGAAGAAAGTCAGGATTTATGTTTTCTGATGACACCATTATTTAAGGCTGGCAACTGCTGAGAAATTATCTAATCCTTTTACACTATAGTGCCCTGCTTCCTCTCCTCCTTACCAAACAATGCAGTATAACCTTGGAAAACTCTGAAATGCTATTAAAAATAATGAGGTTGTACAAGTGTAATTAAGAGCAGAATCTGGCCATGAATCTACTATCTTAGTCCAGTAATTTGATTAATTTCTAACAATGCTATCTCTACATGATTAACAGTAATTTTGACATGTCAGTTCTAACAAGATGATAGGGTGACAGATGCACTGCTACGAGGGCCGGCTCCAGGCACCAGCTTGGCAAGCAGGTACTTAGGGCGGCCAATCCGGAGAGGGGCGGCAGGTCCAGCTATTCGGCGGCAATTCGGTGGACGGTCCCTCACTCCCGCTCGGAGTGAAGGACCTTCTGCCGAATTGTCGCCGCAGATCGCGATCGCGGCCTTTTTTTTTTTTTTTTTTTTTTTTTTTTGGCTGCTTGGGGTGGCCAAAACCCTGGAGCCAGCTCTGACTGCTACGTAAATCAGATCTGCTTATACAGTACCTTGGCTGTTCTATTCCCAGGAGTCAGGCACCTTAGAAATATCACAGCTAGGCCGATTAGATAAAATATATTCCATAAATGACACAGAAAATAAAAAGGATAGTGCAATATCCTGAGTCACAGGAGGACAGGAGCTAAGGAAAAGTCACAAATCTCCAAGTACTGTATTGAGTGGGGCCAAATACCACATTAATTTGCATGCTGTGAAACTCATTGACTTCAATAAGGTTGCACAGATTGTGAGTAACTACAAAATACTGACTATTGTCTGAATTGATTCCAATCCACTTTTCCAACACTTGAACCCACTCACCTAGTTTTCTACTGGAAACAATTTGCAGCTAATGAATTGCAAAAAGTGAAATACGTAGCTGGGGTCTTCCCTGAATTTCCTAGACTGTAACAAAGCAATAATTCTATCTACACAATCTCACTAGGACTTGCTTCCCCCTCACTTACCATGCACCAGTTCCACAGGGGTGTAACTCTATCGAGACCAATGAAGTTACTCCTTAGAGACACGGGTGTAAACAAGATTAGAATCAAGTCCTCAGGAATTGGATATAATCATTACAAATTGTTAGGCAACGAGGAAGCACCATTCCATGTTCATTTTTTGAGGTCACTCTTGGAAATGTTATTTCTGAAGCCTGCTGTTCTCAGTTCTCATAGCAGTTTTTTAGAAGTATTTAAAAAAAAATTCATTTGAAAGTCATTAAAAAACAAATGTTCTCTCGAGGTTTGGTACCTCCCTGAGGTTTCATCTGTTATTGCTCACACTGTGTGATCACTTACATACAAATTGGATGCCAGATAGAAAAGAAAAACCCTCAGCTCTCCAGTATGAAAATAGGTCACTTCTATTAACATTTTTGTGGCAAAGACTTAAAGATGATTGGTAGGGTTTCCAGGGGAGAGTGGATACCATGCGGTTTCACTACAGTCATGTCACACACTCTGCAAAGTTCCTTCAGAGGACATTATCTGCCTATGCAGGGTCTAATCCAGGGGTCTCAAACACGCGGCCCGGGGGCCATATGCAGCCCGCGGAGTTGTTTTCTGCGGCCTGCGACCTCCTCGCGCCCTCCCCCCCCGCCCTCCCCCAGCATTTACCTAGAGCGGCTCCAGCCCGACGCACACCGGGGGAAGGGCAGGCAGGGAGCCTGCCCTGCCCCCTGCTGCTCCAGGAAGCGGCTGGAACGTGGGGAAGGGGGGGCACACGGCTCTGTGTGTTGCTCTTGATTCAGGCAGCGCCCCCAGCAGCTCCCATTGGCCACAGTTCCCCGTTCCCGGCCAATGAGAGCTGCTGGGGGTGGTGCCTGAAGCAACAACAAGACACAGACTCCTGTGCCCCTCCTCCCCCAGGTTCCAGCCACTTCCCGGAGCGGTGCGGGGACAGGCAGGCAGGCGGTCTGTCCTGCCCCCAGTGCATGTCGGGCCGGAGCCCACCCCCCGAACCCCTCCTGCAGCCCACCCCCTGCTGTACCCCACACCCCTCCTGCACTCCACACCCCAACTTCCTGCCCTGAGCCCCACACCCCTCCTGCCCTTCCTGGGGGCAGGAAGGGGGCAGAGTTGGGGTGGGGATTTCAGGGAAGGGGTTGGAATGGGGGCAGGGCCTCATGGAAGGGGTGGAGTGGGGACGGGGCCAAGGGTGGTGGGGGAGGTGTCAGTAATGCGGCCCTCGGCCAATGTACTAGTCCTCATGTGGCCCTCGTGGTCATTTGAGTTTGAGACCCCTCGTCTAATCACTGCCAGGAAGTGCTTTGATCACACGATGTCCATTTAGTTGAAGACAATGGGACTACTTAACCTGCTAAAAGTTACACACCTGCTTAATTCATAGATTCTAGGACTGGAAGGGACCTCGAGAGGTCATCGAGTCCAGTCCCCTGCCCGCATGGCAGGACCAAATACCGTCTAGACCATCCCTGATAGACATTTATCTAACCTACTCTTAAATATCTCCAGAGATGGAGATTCCACAACCTCCCTAGGCAATTTATTCCAGTGTTTAACCACCCTGACAGTTAGGAACTTTTTCCTAATGTCCAACCTAGACCTCCCTTGCTGCAGTTTAAACCCATTGCTTCTGGTTCTATCCTTAGAGGCTAAGGTGAACAAGTTTTCTCCCTCCTCCTTATGACACCCTTTTAAATACCTGAAAACTGCTATCATGTCCCCTCTCAGTCTTCTCTTTTCCAAACTAAACAAACCCAATTCTTTCAGCCTTCCTTCATAGGTCATGTTCTCAAGACCTTTAATCATTCTTGTTACTCTTCTCTGGACCCTTTCCAATTTCTCCACATCTTTTAAGTGCTTTGCTGGATCAGGACTTGAGTGCAGAGAACACAAATGTAAAAAAATCACTAAAATGTAAACATTTTCACACTTTGCAAGGGATAAATTCCATCTAAATCTGCAAAATAATGAAGGGCCAATTTTTTTAAAAATAGGCCCGTAAGGTGAGCCTGCAAAATGTGCAGAGGCAAAAACATCCATTTATGTGCTCAGTTGGATACCTGCATGTGCATTTACCTAACCTGTACTTGCAGTTGCCTATTTTTCATTTACAGCTGTTATTACTATTGATTTATATTACCATAGCATCTAGAAACCACCGCCAATGATCAGGGCCCCATCGTGCTGACACACTGTAAAAATATTCTTTCCCCTAAGAGTTCTCAATCTAGGTTATGACAATACACAACATGTGGATGAGATAAACACATAGGAGGTGGCAAATGACAAGATCACAGTAAAGAAAGCAAGTTATCATAAATAAGCAGAAAACATAACGTAAGAACGGCCATATTCAGTCAGACCAAAAGTCCATCTAGCCCAGTATCCTGTTTTCCAACAGTGGCCAATGCCAGGTGTCCCAGAGGGAATGAACAGAACAGGTAATCATCAAGTGATCCATGCCCTGTCACCCATTCCCAGCTTCTGGCAAATAGAGGCTAAGGACACCATCTCTCTACAGCACCTGCCTAGCCAGTCATCCATTTGCACCCTAAGTTCTATATTTTGGGGACAAAATGTAGTTGCCTATTTTTGAAAACTTGACCCAAAAGGACTGATCTGTGCTTATTTTTCATAGGATTCTTGCAATCCTATTCCCTAAGCAGAGAGTCATCCACCTTGGTCTAACTGTCCAGTGAAGAGCAATTGAGTACTGCAGTGTAACATGATATGTTGCACTGGTTGAAAAATGACACAGGATCAAATCCAGATCTCCCACAGAAGTAAATGGCAACATTTCCCTTGACTTCAATGGGAATCAAGATTTGGCCCATGATTTTCTTCAGTTTTTAAGATCATTCTGAAGAAACTCTAAACTTCTCTTCAAGGAGTCAATAACAGAAAAAGGAACTGGAGTTAATTTTACAGGCAGGTGTGTAAGGGTCATTGCTTTCTTACCAGCTTTATTTTTAGCACCACTGACTGTCTCTGCTGTTAACGGGGAAACATCAAGCCTGCTGACAAACAGTTGATGGTCCTGATAAAGAAAGCCAATGTCTTCCAGTATCTGGACAGGGTTACTGGGGTTGTAACAAGAGATAGGGGGCCTATAAGAAAGAAAAATGGGATGTCAATGCCAATAAACCAGTCAGTGAAGTCTTGCTGCCATGACTCATGTTGGCCGTATGTTGGAATAATGATTTGCATCTTGCTGAATGATCTGAGTGGCTCTACTGGAGTATCCATACCTCTTTTTTTAGTCACATAAATTCAGATTTAGGGCCCATTCCTGCCAGGTCTGACTGCTTTCTGGTGAGGTGCTGAACATATTCAACTCCCATTGATTTAACTGAGAGTTGAGGGCACTCAGAATCTCTCAAGAGGTGTTCTGCACCTTGTAGGATTGGTGCTTTACTATGGAAAATGTATCCAAGGTCAGCCACCCAGGTAAGGGCTGCACAGGACAAATTTTCAATACAATGCAACACTGCTTTTTCTAGTGAACCAAGAAGGTTTATACTACACCATAATTTCAAACACAACTATTCTGCTCAGTTATACAAGCCACAGGAAAAAAATATGCCTTAAACCTAACCATAAATGAAAAGAAAGCACAGCTGTGCTTTGAACCAAACACAGGCGGCAATTCCAGCTGTCAGAGGCTCAGTAGGTTCAAAACTAAGCACTGAAAGCTTCAAAGCTCTGAGGTTCAGGATTTACTATATTCAGTCCTAGTTCAATGCCACAAAAGCACTGTTAGACCGAGGGACCAGTGACTGTTGAAGGCCTGCCATGCTGTGAACCCTCAGGAATCTAGACTATTGCTCTATATCATTGGAAAGCTGGGAAATCCTTGCCCACAAAGACAAAGAATTAATTTCTAGCCCTGACAGGGTATGTAACATAAGCTCATAAGATCACATTATTTTGATTACTAATTTATTTCCATCATCACTGCATCAATCCCCTTTTTAATCTGACATGATTTTAATCTCTAGAGTTAGGAATAAATATTTATGTTATCTCAAACAGCCAGGGAATCTCTGATTTCACAGGATATATAAAGCATTAATGTTCAACTCGAGTGAGGTATCAGCTCCTAAAAGGCCTTGCCTAGACAATACCTTGACCTGCTAAAATCAAGCTAAAGCAGTTAAAATGTGTCTATATTGGTATTTAATGGAGTTTTCAATTGAGTTAAGATAGGGTGATTGAGATAATGGCATTGAGAAAAGCAACTTTTTTTCTTAGTCTGGACAGAGCCCAAATTGGAATTTGGCTATAATCCCAAGGCTGACACCATGGCTCTTAAGAAATACGTATCTTGAATGGTCATAAGTGGCCTGAACCTTGGTCTTACATGTCATCTGAAAGGCAGTCATTCAAACAGCACAAGGCCAACACCACCAAGATAGTACATTGGCTATGAGGAACAAGTACCACCTACTGAATCATCAATACCATTTCTTGCACCAGTTTAGCCTTTGAGGTCTCCCATACAAATACTGAGCAGGCCTGACCCTGCTTAGCTTATAAAATTTGGCAAGAGCATAAATCAAGGTATAGCCACAAATAGTAATGGGAAGTAAATGTGGAGATTGTATTACTGAAAGAAAGGGTTGAGAAATCCAAATATCTGTAACAATCCAAATGGCAGCATTCAATTCAATCTGAAGTCCATGAAGCCTTTTACATGGAAAATGAACCCATGAATAACAGTCATCTAATGCAGAACATAATTGTTTCATAGAGTACCATCACCACCACATAGGTAGAGATAACATGACTCAATATGTACAGATGTTCTTAATATGGTAAAAGGAAGATCTAGCTAGAGCATGAACCAAGGTGGATAAAAATTAATGATTTTTTTTAAACAATCAAATCGTATATTTTTTTTATTTAAATCGGATTTTTTTGATAAAATGCTTTTTGAGGAAAAAACCTATCTAAAGATAGTTTTAATTAAGATACATTATAGCTCAAAGATATCTCATCATGGAGTAGGGATTATACAGTCGAATTCTATGGTATGAGACAATATTCATGTAATGTTTAAGAAAAGTTTTGTAAATGAGTTCCAATAGTTCATGGATTAGGGACTCAATCTTATGGGGTTCCAGGGGCTTCTGTATAGATTATTTAGGTTAATCTTTCTATCTACCCAATGAGACTCAGTGCTCAGTCTAGAAGATACCATCAGAGATGCTTAGTTTTGCAGTTCTCAAACTGTGGATTTGTGTCTCCAGAGGTAACATGCTTGTTAACAGCAAAAATGTTTTAAATAAATAAATAATATATAGAGGTAAGAAATAACAGATCTCAGCTCTATTGTCCCTCTGTAAATTTGTGTACACAGAGTCAATCCCTTACCTCTCTCTAAAAGTGCAAAGATTTAAAAAGTTCAATGAATAGAAGATTGTTGGGGGCGGAATAGATCTGGACAAGGAGAAGAAGTCTGGAGATAAATGTGAGAAGCGAGGGACATATGCTTGTTTTGTTAAAATATTATATGTTTGCTATTGGAGAAAAAAATCCAGAATACTTAACGTTGTTGTTTTACTTAAATAAAACAATTTACATATCTGTCTGGTGATGTCCTCCTCCTAGTACAACATGGCAAGAAAATCCTCCAAATATTAATGATTAACCTGTTGAATTAGAGATAGTTCAACTCCCAATGACTTCATAAATATCTGCTTCAATTACCTTTGGTAAATGAAATAACCAAACAATCATTCATTTTCTGATATAGCCTGTAAAACTAATCTGAAAAGTTTTCAAAATAAATCACTGTTTAAAAATGTATACTGTGTACCTTCTAAAAAATGAAACCTACATCTATCTCTGAGTTGTGAGGAATATGTATTAAGGTTATAACAACCAACAAGAATGCACTTCTATGTAGAAAACCATGATTACATCGATTCTTCCTGACTAGTGATTTAAATCATGATTTTAATCAATTTGATTTAAATCAAATCCACCCTGGCATGAACAGAACCACATCAAGGATAACTATGCTTACATTTCTTACGGCTGCCATAATGCTAACAAAACTTAGAAGCATGTCTTCTACTCTCTTCTGCTCACTACTCCACCTACTATCTTGACTACATTCCTCCTGATTCATGAGTTCCCTTGCTCCCTCCGTCTCCACACCCTTAAGCATTCTCTGTCACCTAACTCCTTTCCCCTGCCATCAAGCACACCACTGTGGACACTTGTCTCAAAAAGAAGAACAGGAGTACTTGTGGCACCTTAGAGACTAACAAATTTATTAGAGCATAAGCTTTCGTGGACTACAGCCCACTTCTTCGGCTGTAGTCCACGAAAGCTTATGCTCTAATAAATTTGTTAGTCTCTAAGGTGCCACAAGTACTCCTGTTCTTCTTTTTGCGGATACAGACTAACACGGCTGTTACTCTGAAACTTGTCTCAAAGAAGTTTCCATCCAACTACCCCCTCCCTCTTTCTCTTCACTGCTGAACTCCTTGAATTTACGGTCTAATCCTTCTGCCTAGTCTTCCTCTCTGCTAGCTCCCTCCTCAGTCCTCTTCAATCAGCATCTGCCTGCTGTGTTCTACTGAAAAAGCCCTTTTCAATGTCATCAATGAACCTTCCTGGCCAAATTGCATGGCCTCCTCTCTGTCCTGATGCTCCTTGACCTTTGAAATGGTCCATCACTTCCCCATCCTCCTCAAAGCTCTTTCTCTCTCTCCCTTCTAGGATTCAGAGAGCCTGACTTCTCTTGTTTTTCTGCTTATCTTTGATTCTGCAGGGTCTCTCTCAGCCGCTCCACTTCCCGTTCCCAACTCTTTCTGTCAGAGTCTCTCAGGGATCTGTCCATGAGCCTTTCCTTTTCTCCCTCTGCACCTTTCCCC
The DNA here is from genome assembly GCF_027887155.1 of Malaclemys terrapin pileata. NCBI lineage: Eukaryota > Metazoa > Chordata > Testudines > Emydidae > Malaclemys > Malaclemys terrapin. The sequence continues at coordinate 324,993,559 of NC_071505.1, forward strand.
CGAGAATCCTCATCCAGTTACACAACTTAAATCACCACCATGCTGATCTACTTCTCCATACCTAAATTATCCCCTGCAGCCAAATATGCATCCCTGGCTGCCTTTTTGATAGCTCTTTCTCACTTCATCTTTACTCCCTTCACTAGTCTACTGTTGTCAGCTCCAGTCTCTTCCAGCTATTCTTGGCAACATCCATGACTCCTCCTTCTCCACCATGAACATTGTTACTGACATTAATCCTGCCAGTTTTTCCTCTATCACCACTCCAAGTCCACCTGTTTCTCTCAACTCCCACCATGTCCAGGCCTTGATTGCCTCTTGCCTCAGTTGCTGCAGTCTCCTCCTTTCCGGCTTCTTAAATTATCACCTCAGCCCTCCTTTTAATCAGTCCAAAATGCAACCACAAAATTCATGCCCTTTGCCCACTACTCAGACCATGTCCAGCCTCTGTTCAAATTCCATCACCACCAGCTTCTCATCATCATCTGCATCAAACTAAATTCCTGCTTCTAAGCCCTGCACAACCTGGCTTAGGCTTACCATCTGCTCCTAACTCTTTCCACTCCCAGAGTCTACTTATACTGCATGACTCACTTTCCCCTTTGTGTCCTTCTCCTGGTCTTAGTTCTGAGCACGCTTCCATGCTGCCCAATAAACCTTCCCTCCTTGCCTCAGCCAAAAATACCTCCATTCTCCTTAAGACTCATTCCTTCAAGGAGGCCTATCCCCATTAGTCATCTCCTCAGACTGGTGTTTACCAACTAGATGAGCATTTACTAATTAAATGAGTAAAAATATTTATTTTACTTTAAATAAAATCCATCCAAAAGTCAGAGAACTGCTAAAACATGAGCTGAACTGCATGCCTCATTCACTCTGCCTTATCTAGTTTCCATTATTCCCTCCTGTGTCTGAATACTTCCAATCTATATTGTCTTTCTAGGCTGAAAAGTTCTTTACAGCAGTGATCTCAAACCTGATTCTCCAACTCCTACTGGTTTCACAGTGATGCAGCCTGGACACCAGCGGATGTCCTTTTGACTTACACCAGTTTAAACTAGTGGAGAATCAGAACCTTCATCTTCACATCTGTCTGTAGCACATGGTTGTCATCAAATAAATAATAAATGACAACAGCGTACAGCATGTTGGCGAGTCTGTACAGTCTTTGCAGGAGAGACAACCAGCCAAGGGATGACACAAAGTAATTTACTCTGATTACTCAGAGTAAGATAAAGATAACTGAATATTCGATAGCACACACCACACACTTTAAATGACATTTGCTTTCAACAAGCCAAACTCTGCTCTCAATTTCACTAATGACTCTTCCCTGAATCAGTTCCACTGCCCTCAGTAGGGCTAAATGAGTGCAACTCAGGACAGAATTTGACCCAATACCTTCATAGGCATTGATATACAAACTCTTTTTTTTGGTACCCAGAGGAGAGAAAAGCAGAGTTCCATGAAATGTTAATGAATTCACCATTTGATTGCTCAGAGTAGGCATGATCTGCTGTACAGAAAATCTATATTTAGAGAGCAACATGGAAAAATTACTCAACTGAATGAATTTAAGGCAAAAAAAGACTGTCAGATTAGCAAGGTAAATTGTTCTGGAATTTGTGTTGATACCGATATAGACCAAATATATCTATATTGAACAGAATTTTCATTTCTAACATGATTATATCTCATTCTGCTACAAAATAACATGGTAGCAGCCTAACCCTGTCTACCTCACACACACAAAATTTCCTATGAATTAATCAGTGGGAGCTTTGCATAAAACAAGCCTAGATTTGCTTTATGATTATAAGCTGTATACTGCAGCACGTCAGAAAAATCTAAGCAAGGAAAACAAACTAAACCATCCAGTACTGCCAACCCCAAACATTCAAAAATCATGAATCAGGCTTCCAAAATGATGAGACTGTCTTAAAATCATGAGATTTTTTTTAACAATAAAAATAATTTGGGGTTCTTTTTACTTGCCTTCTGGTTGTTGAGCCTTTTTCTCTGCAGCCACGAAGGCTAGCAACTTCCTTTTTCAATGAAAACAGAGATTCTCACCTAATCACTTGTCCCCAGAAGCATCAATACCACACGACTCGTGATAACAATCACAAAAGTTTGACAATCAGGATGATCTCCCAAAGTGTTTACGTACAAGGCCAGATTCTGACCTCAGTTACACCAGTCCCAATCCCAAGCAACTCCAGCCCAGGCAGAAATCATCCCTTTGTCTCTGTTCCTGTAGTGGTGTTTTATGTTCAGTGTCCATAGGTTTGAATAAAATGTCAGATTTAATTGGCACAGGAAACATACACCAGTTTGCGTGTAAAACAGATAACGGTTGCGGAAAGATCCGTGTTTCGCAGAGGGCCTTAGCCCAGACCATAGACAATAAAATAAAACTTGAAAGGTATTTAAGCTTAATAAGCAGTTTCAGTCCAAGGCAGAGGTCTCTTTCCTCTTTATGTATGATGCTATTAAAGGACTTTCAACAACTGAGTTTTCTTCTCCAGAGGAGAAGGGACTGCTCCCAACAAAGACAATGGCAAAACTTCCATTTATGTCAATGGAAACGGGCCCTAAAACAGTTCCAAAACATCTTCAGCGCTGGGCCAACAGAATTCACCCCAAGGTCACTTCACCATGCACAGCCTTTGTTCCCATGTACAAACTCTTAGGGCATGGCTACGCTTGCAGATGTAGAGCGCTTTGAGTTAAACCAGCCTTCCTAGAGTGCAGTAGGGAAGGTGCTGTAGTCTGTCCACACTGACAGCTTCAAGTGCACTGGCGTGGCCACATTTGCAGCGGCATTGGGAGTGGTGCATTATGGGCAGCTATCCCAGCATGCAAGTGGCTGCAACATGCTTTTAAAATGGGAGGGATGGGGTGGAGTGTGACAGGGAGTGTGTTGTGTGTATGTGGGGGGAGAGAGAGTGGGTTTTGGGGGGGGGGGCTGAGAGCATGTCAGCATGCTGTCTTGTAAGTTCAGACAGCAGCAGACCTCCCACCCCCACCTCTCTCTCTCACATACAGCATTCCACAGTAACGGCTTGCATGCTGGCTGTCAGAAACGGAGCTTTGAAAGGGCATTTCCGCATTCCTACAGGAGTTCAAAACAATGAGAAGAGTGGCCACTTGACTTAAGGGGATTATGGGACATTTCTGGAGGCCGATCAGAGCGCAGTAACACAACACCTCGTTCACACTGACAGGTGTTGTAGTCAATGCTTTGGGGCAGGCAATGTCTTCATTTTTGTATATCGTACGATGTCGTAGTCCATATCGCACAACGGGGCTGGTACTTGATTGATTGATAATACTAAATAGTATCACGAAACCCAAGTTCTCACCTTTTCCTTCTCCTCATGACGATGCAATGAAGGGAATATCTTTGAGAGTCTTTCATGGCCCTGCAGGCTAGGCTGGCAGGACTCTGGGCCGGCTTGCTGGGAACATCAGGACAAGTGGCAGCCCTTCACAGAACACACATGCTGCTGGCCCAGTTATGGAAAGCCTGCGATGCCCAGGCCACACTGAACTGCCAGGAAGAGATTTAGAGGGCCAGTGCACCATGCAGAAGCAGTGGTATTGAAAACCAGTGCTGACAGCAAATGGGAGGGCAGGAAGAGAAAGTGGATTGGCAGCAAGAGAATGGCAGGCAGCACATATGACCGTATGAAGGCTGATTCTGAGAGAGACTGAGACAAGGAGTTGGCTCCTTAGAAAGCTACTATTTGTGTCTCAAACAAATTAAAGCAGCAGGTTATCTCCCACGCTGAAATATAAATTGAATTTGGGAGCACTGCTGGGAAGTAAAGTAGAACAGGAAAACCAGAGGGACGGATGTGGCAGGCATTTATTTTCTAGCTCTTTGGCTCACAGTGGATCTTTTGCTTTACCCTATCTTGAAAGGGACCTTTTCATTCTTGCATGAATTACATAATCAACTGTTTGTTCTTTAATCATCTGAAGAAAGGGATGGAAGGTGCTTGCTTTACTATGACATTGTTTTTAAATTGGGAGTTACAGAGAGAAGGGAAGTGGTTAGGATCTGGGAAGACAAATGGGAAACAAAGATGTATGTGGGTGTACGCAAGAGAACTCAGACTAGGAAAAGTAAGGTGGGAGTATTAGTAGACCATTATTATTTATATTACCGTAGCACTTAGGCTCTAACCAGATCAATGCCCCATTGTGCTAGATGCTGTACAGACAGGGCAACAGAGAGTCCCTCTCAACCCCAAAGAGTTTACAGCCTGAGGTCCTGATTCACCACAGCACCAGTGCAGAAATAGAGAAAAGACAGCTTCATAGCACCATGAATTGGGGCCTATGTATCTAAAGCCAGGCATGTGCAGGACTGCTGCCAGTCCAACCACCTGTGGTCCCAAATGCAAACCATGTATTTGCTTCTAGTTCAGGGGACTGGTAATGGAGTCCATCATCATCTTGAGCTCTTTCAATTCCTTCCTCCAGTGGTAGTAACCCAAATCTGTGACCATCTGACGGCTGTTGACTAATCTATGTGAAATGGGTTGCTCATCTCAGTCCATTTCCTAAGAGACATGTATCCACATGATCAAAAACACCATCCTAAAACTGGGAGCCCAGCAATCTCAGCAGAGGAACTAAGGTCTACTGACTATTTCTGTTCTGTGGTTAATAAGGGGCACAGGTGCCGGCTTCCTCCTTGCCCCCAGGGGTGCTCAACCCCCGCTCTGCCCCAGGTCCCGTCCCCACTCCACCCCTTTCCCCCAAGCCCTTGCCCTGCCTCTGCCCCGCCTCTTCCAGTCTGCCCCCTCCCCCAAGCACGCCTCCCCTCCGCTCCAGCACTTCCTGCATGCCACGGAACAGCTGATTGCGGCAGGCGCTGGGAGGGCGAGGAAGGAGTTATCAGCGGGGCTACTGGTGGCCAAGAGGTGCTGGGGGGAGGGGGAGGAGAGGGAGGAGCTGGCTGCCGATGAGTGCTAAGTACCCACTAATTTTTTCCGTGAGTGCTCCAGGGCTGGAGTACCCATGGAGTTTGTGCCTATGACACAGGGAATTCAGCCACCACCGCTGCTAACTCATCCCCAACATTCACCAGCACTGATTCCACTTTAAAAACAAATATTGCTTAGCTCAGTCAGCTCCTGTGAGCCACATCCTTCTAGACACGATTAGATGGGCCGGCTAATCCCACCCCTTTCCATTCTTCATAGCACTTTTGTTTTCTTCTAATTCTATTATCCAACATGTGGATGTAACTAAGCAAACGTAGCAGCTGAATCAGTGAGACCCTTCATGAGCAGCATTTCTTTAACTGGGTAATTACAGATATAGTTCCTGCTGTCCCCTCTGCTTCACTGTAAACTGGCCAAGAAAGGAGAGTTTGGAGCTGACGCCCACAGCCAATGAGACCAGAAGACAGATTCCTCCCACCATCCTAGACCCTTTAAAAGGATCAGTCTTGAAAGCAGAACTTTTTGGAGCTTTGGTAGGGAGTAGCTAAGACAAACACCTCCACCTCCATAACCACAAGGCTGAGGACTGGAAGTGTAGCAGGCTGCACAGTCCAGAATGGCTGATCTGGTCAGGCCAGGGGAGCTCAGATTCAGATAGCTGACCTTGTTCCCATGAGGAGGAGGAGGAGGAGAAAGATTCCTTCTGTTTCTTTCCTCCAGGGAAAGCCCCTCCGCATGGAGTGCCTGGGCACAGGGGAGTCTCAAGAAGAGATGGGGCATCTTAGCCTTGTTGAGGATGTTTTCTTTGAGACCAAGATCTTTGGAAGGGAACATGAATCCCCTACTCCCACAGGGTCAGAGGATGGCAGAGTAGTTCTTAGGTAGTTTGTGCCTGGGAGGCCCTTCCTTTGGCTCTCATGCGTACAACTCTCTCTGGCAGGGAGAGGTTTGCTGTGCCTCACCAGAGGATTTAGCACTTAACCCATTAGAACTCCTTCTGCCACAGGTCTTGTCCTTAGTTTCATGTGGGACTCTTTTTTTGCTGATCCCCTGTGAGAAGCCTTTTGATTGCAGCTGAGAGGGGGAATTGATCCCAGGATTGCCTGGCCCAGGAAGATAGGCCCCAAGGGGAAGGAATACAAGTCTGAGAAAACTAGCTTCCATCCTAGGGGATCTTGGTTAAAGTCACTTGCCTGCTGATGCAGTAGGAATCACAGCTCAGGAGTATCTAATGATAGGACTGGATGGGAAAGCCCTGATACAGGTTCAGGAATCATGATTAGAAAACTGGTGCTGGGCCTAAGGGTCCCTGCAAAAATCTAGTGGCTCCATAGTCACCAGTGGGTGGTGATGTGGGTTCAAGAACCTTGGAAGAGTATTTGGGTCCTTTTCCTGGACTTCCCTTTGGATGCTGATCCCTGAAGGGGTATCCTCCACTAGCTACTTGTCCTGGGCTAGGGTCACCTGATCCCTAGCCATGGCACAATAGCCTGGGCTATATCTCCCTGGCGGATGCCACACTGGAGAGGCCTAATTGCTCGTTACAGAATAGACACAGATGCCCATTCAAACACTCAATGACAGGCAAGTGCAGGATGTGTAGTTCTGCCTTCATGTTCTGTCTCAAAAGCTGCAAGCAGGCCAAGGTTCTGCAGACCTTGTTTCGATGAAGAAACAGCTATTCAGAATATTGACCTGCTAGGGCCCTGTGGTGGGCCTGTAGGGGTGAAGCCTCAGACATGTTTCAGGAGGCAAAAGCCACTTGACCCTTGAACTTAGGGAGTATTATAACTATGGGAATGACTTCAGAAAAAGGGGGGATAGAGGCATGTACTTGGCCCACAGTTGGGGACAAAAAAGTTTATCTTGGCAGTAATCATGCCCATGAATACCAGGCATGGACTACTAACTTGAGACTGGTATGGGCATGACACCAACGTATTGACCTATTGAAATCAATGGCAGCTGCAAATGCTCAGCATCTCTGCAAATCAGACTCAAGGAGCCAGGTTTTCAGAAATGCACAGCTCTCATATAGGCACCTAAACAAAGCACCCTGCAGCTCCCACTGAGAACAGAAGATACTGAGCCATTTTGAAAACCCACCCACTAACTGTGGTGCCAAAATGGGAGCTGGTCTGAGCTGAGCACTTTTAAAAATTTTGTTCAGCTCCGTTCCTTCCCCTGCACCACACACACAAAATGGAGGAACCCAGAATCACTAGCCACTTTCGAAAATGTTAGCCTAGATTTCCACTCATAGATGAGAGGCAATAAGGCACGGCTCATTGATCAATTGCTCAGAACTATGCTGACCAGATGCTTACAGCCGGGTGGATTTTTAATGAGATGAAACTTCCAGCAGAGAAATGCACCCAGCACAGATTTCAACAAAACTTTCATAAGCAAATCAAATAAAGAATTTAAAAAAAGATTTTGGGGTTCTGTTGAAGTTGTTTCCCTCTAGCGGCCAGAGGCTGCAGCCTGAAGTGCCTTTGTAAAGGAACAGCGAGGTGAGGCATTTTACTGGGAGGTTTTTGATTGTTCCAACAAATATCACTCAAAAAAAAAAAAGTCAGCCATTTGATTGGGGAGGGGGGCTTAGGGAGTTTATTATTTATGAAAGGTGCTGGATTTACTGCCTGGGAGATTAACATCTCTACCTGCAGAACAGGTACAGCACAGGCAATGGCACTGGTAATACAAGCTTAACCACGCTGTCCTGTCAACAGGTTCCTCCTTAGTCTATGGGGACAGTGCAGGTTAGGATCTGTAGGGAAAGTCGCACTGCAGTGGCTGTACTGTTCTGCTGATACAATAATTTCAGTATCTCTCTAATGCCCTCACTCTGGTTTATTTCACTGGCACTAAATTCACTTAAATAAGATCTCACTGCATTTTTTTAAAATGGCAGGGAATCATGCTGGTGCTGCAAACAAGTCAGTGAAACAAGTTATTGTGCAAACCCATTTGCTTACACTGTTATATAAACCCTCTGCTCCAGTTAACTGCCAAATAATACAAAGGCATGCTATAAGCTTGCAATTAGGGGGAAAAAAAACTATCAATAGAATCCACGCTGAATTTGTTTTGTCTGAATATGTATATAATAGCAATTGGTTTATGGATTTTTAACCTGTTCACAAGGCCATTTGGGGTAGAAACCTGCCCCCACTGCCCTCTTCTCCTTGTCTATCCTCCTTCTGGGGGTGCCAGGCAAAGACTCCATAGGCCAAGCAACAGGATGGAGAATCTTTTTTCCAGGAACATCAGCATCTAGTTCCCTAGCAGATTCCCCTTCCAGCAATTGAGCTGACAGCTCTGGAGCTGCCTCTGGGTCTATCACATGCATGGACTGCAGACAGGTTTTCTGGGTGTACTTGTTTGGCTGAGCGCTGTTTCATTTTGATTTTGATGAATTTAGGGGCTAGTTATTCATTTGTGAAGGACTCATCATCAGAATTTCCTTGGTAAATGGAATACTTTTTCCCCAGCATACAAATATATAGCTAAATCCTGCAGTCCAAGTGCGTGCTGCAGAAGGCCCTGAACACAGTAGAAATCTGCTACAGCAAGAGGGGTGACATAAGGAGGTTGCGTAAGCTCTTCCCCTTCCCAGGTACTATGGAATACATCTCCATGACCTCCACACTGGGCCGGCCTGATGAAGATGGATCTGGGGATGGGATGATAGCAAATGTTCTGGCATCAGGGAAATGTAGCAGGCAATGGATGCTACTGCAGCCCTGAGCCCTGTCCCCAGGCTAGAGAGAGAGATATGGATGCACACAACCCCATGTATCTTTCCTCTGGCCACAGACTTTGCTCACAAGCTGTGCCAGGGGACCAACTCTCATTAAATTCAATCTGAGAATGATTGAGCCCATAATTTGCACTATGCTAATTTTCAGCATCACTGCTACTCTCTAAACGGTAGCCAGTTGCACCCATTTTATATGCATTATTTTTATATTGTGGTATTTTTCATATCATATAGAAGGAGATATTGTATTCAAAGGGTAATTATACCACATTTTATAACTCCTTTACAGGTTCATTACCATTCTAATGACTCATGTATTAACACTAACGGAGGTGAGTAACTGGCCAACCCAGAGGCAGAAGAGCAATACCCAAACATTTCCTGTGTCTGATGTGAGTTTAGTCTGGTATCCCGGAAGGATCCAATACAAAATCTCAGGTATTGCTCATTCCTACCAACACAAAGGAGAAATAGATTTCTTGAAACTCTAATGGTACATCTAGGAAACAGACTTCTTCCCCGAAGCAGATGTAGAGAGGGCCTTCATTTGACTGATTGGAATAAATGGGTTATTAAAAGTCAAAGTGGAACCTTATATAGAAGTAGGAGACACAGAAACTTTCAAAGTAAGCGAAGGGCACAAGCAGCTCCAGCTCAGAAATGTAGAGTCCCAACCATTAACCTCCTGAGTGCTGAGTAACACACTAGACATGAAGCAAAATGCTCCTCCAGTGCTGCTCCATGCACCAGATACACAAACAATGAGCTGCAAAAGTTCCAACAGAATGTTGCTAATTTCACTAATGCTGCACTCTATGGCTGTGTTAGAGAATAGCAATGGAAGGGTTACAGCAGATTCTTCTATACCTGGACCTGAAACAGGATTATTTCCAAACAATGGGGGACTTATCTGGAGTGTTAAAAAAAGGTGTGTTTATATTGTGAGCACACATACGTGTGGATAAATAATAGATCTCCTTCTACAAAGCACAGAAAATACTTGTCTTACAAAGATAATACATAAAAAAAAGGCCGCAAGTGGCTACCATTTAGCCATATATCGAGTGATAAATTGCAGAATCATGTGATAAATTCATTTATCTTGCATCTCTCACCACCTCCCCTTGATCTCTTCTCAGCCAGCTGGATTTCTGTGGCATATTCTGCATTAGTTGCACATATGGCACTTCCTCTGACATTCATCATTGTGGAACGCGAGTAGAATGTTCAATAGAAAGTCATGGTGCAGCATGGAGGGAAATATTTCCTATGAGAAATTATTTTCTAAATTTTTCTAAATGGATCAAACAAGTCTAAAGGAGATCGAGGCCTCTGAAGTCACATTTGAAGTAATCACTTGAAATTGAAAAGGGAATAAGTGGATTTTACACCTTCCTGGATTCTGTGGTTTATAAAGCATTTCCAGAAATAATACAGAGAATGTAAATTATTTGAAATAGTTTCAGACTCTACACCAGCCCCTCAGTCCCACAGCCAATTTGGGGAGGATTATAACCATGCTACCGTATTTGCAAAGTACTTTTCTCTCCCCTGTTGCTCCATGAGATTATTTTTTGTAACAGACAATGGAAACTGATTATGACCAACGTGCTGCCAAATGCACAAAACAAACTGGAAAAACAGAGGGCTAGATTCTGTTTTGTGCACAGCACAGAAGGCAAGCCCATGGCAGCGCTTTAACGTGGCTTGTGTAGTCGCGGCCCTAAAAAAAAAAGAAAACCCACACGAGGGGCGTAGCTACCAGCGCTGGTGCACTGTCTGTACTGGCACGTTAAAGCACTGAAACTAACAGCGCTCAGGGGTATGTTTTTTCACACCCCTGAGCAAGAAAGTTGCAGCGCTGTAAAGTGCCAATGTAGACAAGCCCTAAGTAAGAGCAGCCCCACAGACGATCTTACTGCATAAAATTTTCTCAGCGGTTCCCTAGAACTCTCCCCTGATGCCTCGAAGCTCCAGTCTGGCCCCTATAGGCTGCTGCAGTTGTACATATGGGCCAGAGCAGGGGAGATGATTTTTTTTTTCTTCTCTAATCTCTTTCAGTTACAGTCATCTCAATCGTTACCTGTAACAGCAGGTAAAACAACTTTGGACAGAGTGGTTTTTTTAAGCTGTTGGTGTCCCTAGTGACAAGTTGCAATGCTAATTATGACAAGCTGCTAAAAGAGTCTCAATGTACAGCATCCAGGCACAGATGGTTCATTTGCACAAGTATTGCAACACGTTTTAAATGATCTCACCCTTAGCTTCTTGTTTTATCTTCTTCCCAAGGCCTTTCAAGCTGGAATACTCCTAGACTTGGTGGTGCCATTTTCAAGATACTAGCATGATCATTAGATAACACTCATCCTCACACCAGCTAAGTTCAACAAGAACTAACATACCCATTCTTGCTCGAAAATGAAAGACATTAAGGAAGAACACACTCCTCACCATACCTGAGCATCTGTTATGTGATCTGAAGTGCTTCTTATAAATACAGAAGAAATACATATTGTTTTCGTCCCCTGCTATACAGCGTTGCCAGGACTGGACAGAATTGAATTCTCATTGCTCTTTTTTTTTTTTAAGTATAATAGAAAAATCCACCACCGTATTAAACTAGTCAAGTCACCAAGCAAGAGATTCTTGTGGAAAACCACAGGCAATATTCATCCAAATAGATTACTGGATCTATTGGTGCATCCTAAATCTTTAAGCATTATATAAGTCACACCCTCCTCACCAGCCAGGGTTCACCTGACTGAAGCAATCTTATTTAACTGACTGCGCCATGGGAGGAAAGGTGGTCTTGTTCTGAAGATGCTAACTCTGGACTCTCGAGACCTAAGTTCACTGCCCCCATTCTCCAGGTGTGCCCTTCATAAGACAATATGGTTAGGGATTCCTACAGTGTACCACCTCCCTTTCCAAGAGAGAAGATGGTGGTGCATTATGGGAGATGTAGCCTGACCAGAGAGCCCAGCATATACAGGAGAATAGGAGCTTGAGGCAACTAAACTACAACTCCCATGAGGCACTGTAGCAGCACATGCAAATCAAACTTTTTTTTGTTATTCAGATTTCCACCAAATACATATTTCCAGTGGAAAATTTAGATGAAAATGGAAAAAAAAATGTTTTCATCAAAATTTTCAATGAGGAAAAATCCCATTTTTTTACCTCTGGCCATGGTGCCTCTGAAAGACAGCCCTACCCATAGTGGCTTCACCACAAGACCAATCTTCATCCCATCATGCAGTTGGTTAAAAATCTAGCTTAAAACCATCTGAGTACTGAAAAGACAGGGGGTTCTACTGTCTGGGAGTTCCACTGATAGATCCCTAATCTTTTCATGCTCTAATTTCAAAAGGCACCCATGCATTTGTATACATTTTAAACCACTTATATGATGGCAATATTAGGGTTACCATATTTCAGCAAGAAAAAAAGAGGACGGGAGGAGCCCTGCCCTAGCCCCGCCCCTGCCCCTCCCACTTCCCGCCCCCCCAGAACCCCCAACCCTCCCCCCGTTCCTTGTCCCCTGACTGCCCCCTCCTGGGACCCCTGCCCCTAACTGCCCCCCAGGACTCCACTCCCTATCTAAGCCTCCCTGCCTCTTGTCCTCTGACTGCCCCAACCCTTATCCACACCCCCACCCCCAGACAGACCCCTGGGACTCCCACGCCCCATCCAACCACTCCCCACCCCCTGACAGCCCCCCCCCAGAACTCCCGACCCATCTAAACCCCTCTGCTCCCTGTCCCCTGACTGCTCCGATCCATCTCCCCACCCCTGCCACCTGACAGCCCCCCCCAGAACTCCCAAACACTCCCCCCGCTCCTTGTCCCCTGACTGCCCCCTCCTGGGACCCCTGCTCCTAACTGCCCTCCAGAACCCCACCCCCTACCTAAGACTCCCTGTTCCTTGTCCCCTAACTGCCCCCTCCTAAGACCCCCCCCCAACTGCCCCCCAGGACCCTACCCCCTACCTGTACCCTGACTGCCCAAAACTTTCTCCACTCCCCCCAAAAAGCCCCCCCCCCGTTTCTTGACTGCCACCTCCAGAACCTTCCTGCCCCCGGTCCCCCTTACCCTGCTGCTCAGAACAGGGTGTTGGGCTCTGTGCGAGCCGAGCCGGACACGTGGCTGCGCTCCCCAGCACAACAAAACCCGGTCCCTGGCCCTGCACAACAAAACCCGGTCCCTGGCCCTGCACAGTGCTGCCGGATTGGGCTGCAAGGGAGCTGCCGGCTCAGAATGCAGGGCGGATCCGGCTCCTCTACAGCTGCTCCTGAGTCCAGCCCGGGACTTCCCTGCAGCCCTCCCAGCCGCTCGCTCTGCTCGGCCGGGGGGGGAAATCCCAGACATTGTGAGTGCTTTACAAATTCCCCCCGGACGCTATTTTTAGCACAAAAAGGAGGACATGTCCGGGTAAATCCGGACGAATGGTAACCCTAGGCAATATTCATGTGCCAATTTGCTTTTATCTTACACCTTTTCCTGTTCTCACCTCAACTCTGCCCAATACTCCATATCTGCTAGGTTGCAGCATTTAAACAGTGCTATTTAAAAATAATGCTTCCAAAATTTCTCTCAGCCCACCCCCTCTCCACTCCCAAAAGTAAATAAAAATTACACTGTTCTGAGGATAGCAAGAATCAGTTCTTCACCTAGATCAGTGACAAGATGACAGTATAACATCTTGGGCCAACTCAAAACAAAAGGCCAGATTCTCCATTGCCTTGCATGTGGGTTAGTCACTAACAAACGTGCAAAGTGGATGTAAAATCCTACCATATCGAAATGGCTACATTTTATATTCACTTTGCATTTCTTCTGCACAGGTTTAAGGAACTACACAAGGTGCACAGCCACATAGAATCAGGCCCACGTGCTTTATCTGGTTGGAGAGTTGGGATTCACCCTTTCCAATAGGAGATATAGCACTTGCTTCTGGCACTGGAAGACAATGACCTTAAAATGTCTGTATTATAATTTATAGAATAAAGACACTTTGCATGCACTTTAGAAGCCTCTAAATATTGTTAGCTCTGATTTTTCTCATCCTTTGGGACCTGAATAGTTGGATCTATGATACTACAACAATTTGGATTTATAGTAAGGATTTAAACAAAAAAAAAAAAAAAAAACAATAATTTTAAGTTGCCACTTTGCTTGTCAGTAACATGAAATGCCAATGATCATACTGTCTCATGTCAATGTTGCTACTCTGAGATAGAAAATTAAGGATTATACATTCTGGAGAGTGGAAATGCAGGAAACTCTCATTGAAACATTGAAATATAGAGGATGACATAGAGCCTGCAATTCAAGGAATGGGCAGCACCTGTTTTGTCAATACAGTTAAGGGGCAATTGGCATTTTCATTACATTATATATTCTGATCTTCAGGCCATAAAAAACTTTGCTCCAAGCTAAACTTGCCATGCAAGGTGTTCAAGCAGGAAAATATTTTTAATTGAAATGAAACTATTCATATATCAAACTGCTTCAATTTACAGGACAAATATTTGCAGAATTCCAATCCAAGGTATGCTTCACTGTGTTAGTCCCTTCAAAAATTATTATATTTTCAGGTGTCAGAAATTACCCAGCACAATTAATTTCACTTAGGGGTTGCCAAAGGGAAAAAGAAATTAAAAAAAAAAGTTCAAATATTACACAACCTGACATTTACAGTGCAAATATTTGTAATGAAAAATAATGATATAAAGTGAGCACTGTACAATTTATATTCTGTGCTGTAATTGAAATCAATGTTTCAAAATGTAGAAAAATATCCAAAAATATTTATAATAAATTTTAATTGGTTTAAATTGTTTAACAGTGCAATTAAAACTGCAATTAATTGTGATTCATTTTTTTAATCGAGTTAATTTGTTTTGAGTTAATCGCTTGAATTAACTGAGATTAATTGACATCCCTAGTCACAACAGATAATCCAAAGGATCTTTCCATGGAAGATTATCCCAAACAATGTATTTCTAAAATGCTGCATTGTAAAAAGATCATGGGCAGCCCGTGAACCGCTGGCTCGGGGAGGCTAGCCCCTGGCCCCACGTCTTCTGCCCAATGCCCCACCCCCACTGGAGCCCAAAGGCCCCCCTTCCCATGGCCACCAGCCCCCCCACCCCAACCCCGGGCCTCCCGAGCACCCCAGCCCCAGAGCGCCAGGCGGGCGGGAGGTGCGGCCACCAGCCCCAGAACGCCAGACTGGCAGTGTGGCCCCTAGCTCCCCCAGCCAGAGCGCCGAGTTGGCGGCGTGGCCCCCAGCTCCCTGAGCCCCGGAGTGCCGGGCAGGGGCGCTGCCTGCCCCCAGCTCCAGGCAGGCGGGCTGCTGGTCCCCAGCTCCCCCAGCCCCGGAGGGAGCCTGGGAGCGGAGTGCGGGCGGGGCCATGCAGGGCTGTTTGGGGCATGCAATATCCACCGCACATGTGAAAGATCACATAACTCCTGTGAAAGACACTGCACAGAGTCATGCTACCTGTCATCAGGAGACTTAGTTAATAAGAAAGTGGTAGGGATCTCAAAATATGACATGCATGTCTGTGCAGGGAAAGGCATGGCAACTGCATTGCAGTGATGATACACTTATAGAATGGAATGGCATGACATAGGCAACCTAATTGAAAAGACACATAATATGCATGCCAATAAATACGGCAATATCTGTTATTGTTTAGATGAAGCAATTGCCCATTCTTTCTGATGTGGGACAAAATTCTTTTCCTGGCTCATCAGTGTAAATCTGGCGTTACTCCGCTGCCTTAAGTGGATTTATTCCAGATTTATGCCTAAGAAACAAAAAGTAGGATTTGATGTTATAAAAAAAATATTAAAAAGAAACTGTGCTCATTTGCTCCTCGCACATTTCTGACATTTCAAAAGATGATGTCCAATGAATTTACATGTAGATTTATTCTTGGGGAGAGGTGATTTTTTTTTTCTTCAATTTAACTCTGCTGCTCTGAGTGGATTGAGGACTGTTCCCCTTTAATATTCAGGAAACAAATGGAAACCAGATTATATCTGTCCCAAAGCTGCCAAATAAAATGTTTTATTAAAACAAAATCTTCCTGGGATTTTCCCAAATCCACAAAATATTCCTGAGTGCAAAAGTTTCCACTGGGACTATTACATTAGCAGATAGGCTACAGCTACACTGCAAAAAAAAAACAAAAACCGCATGGCAGTGAGTCTCAGAGCCCAGGTCAACTGACTTGGGCTTCCAGGACATGTGCTGCGGGGCAAAAAATAGCAGTGTAAACATTCCCTCTCAGACTTGAGCCCAGGCTCGGAAACCCAGCAAGAGGAATGGGTCTTAGAGACGAGGCTGCAGCCCGAATGGGAACACCTACACTGCTATTTTTAGCCCTGTAGCGTGAATCCCGTAAGCCTGAGTCACGGGGTCTGAGACTCACTGCGTGGTGGGGAAGGGGGGATTTGCAGTGCAGACATATCCATATATGTATCCAGCCATCTCCCTAATTCCTCTAGCTATAAGGATGCTGTAAAGTGAAAGCTATTTCCACTTGAAAGCTGGAGTAACATTTTACCAGCTCAGGCCTTTAAAGTGCAGGTCTGCTCTGAAAAGTGGCTGTATAAGAAATGGCATTGTGGGGCACTAGACTTTTGTTTAATGGATTCCTGATCAAACCTGCAGAGTTCATATACAAAAAAAATATACTCTTCCCTGCCTGCCAGCCCCACAAACTCAGCCGGTGCTCTGAGAGTCCAGTGGAGCTCTTTCTGTCTTACACATCATCACTTAATAAACACTCTGTCTTCAGCTACACCTGCTTTTCAATCCCGCTAGCCTTCAAGCACATGCACCCACACATCCCCAACTACATTTGAAGACAATGGGATTATAAATGGTTTAAATAAGGGCCTGCAGCTATGGATGAGGCATGAGTTTCAAAGCCTTTCAGAGAGCTGGTTGGGATTGGCAGGGTGGCAGCTAGGAAATAAACACAACTTTTTACATATAAACTGACCACATTTTATTAGGAATCATTGTAACAGAACAAAATATAGAACCCCATGATGCCATTTTTATGGCCACTTTTCAGAACTGCACTTTAAGTCATACGTCGCTCAGGCTCCACAACAATCGATCATGAAAAAGCCAGGAAATGTCAGAATTTTTTTTGCTTCCTGCCCCAGCCATTGTTTACTATTGGGCAGATTCTGACACTTTATTCCACCGAGTAGCACACTTGACTCCTCTGTAGTTCAACTGAAGTCAAAGGAATTATGCATGGAGTACAGAGATCGCATTCCGGCTTTACGCTAGCTATCTATTGTTATAGCAGAAGTTACCAGTTGGCACTATTACAGTCTTACAAGTATTTTTTTTTCCTTTGAGTGCTAGTAGTGTACACTCTGTGCAGTATGCTACATTGTTAGTTTCGAGATGAAGATTTCTTTCAGGGGGAACTAGTGCAAGCCACAAGGGAGCTTGCTCTCTGCCTTAATCCCTCTAATTAGAGTCAGTTCTTGAGGCAGAGTTGCTTCCTGGGAACAGGGCATTGATGTGGGGCTGATTCCTGAAAGAGACAATTGCCTGCATATTGTTTGACCACCTCTGTTTCAGGTTTGCTGTATATGAGCAACTAAAGAAAATTATACTAAGAAAATACCCAGACTCCATGTCACTGATTTCTCCTACAACAGGAAACTGATTTACAAGGCCCCAAAATCTGCTACCTATTTAGTTGGGGTCACACCCATAGTGCATTAGTCACTCTGCAAACAGAAGAAAGCAGAGACCCTGCTCCAAAGAGCTTACAGTCTAAAAAAGACAAAGATAGAATAGGATGGTGGAAAGTGATGCAACACACAAGCAAGGGGCCTGATTTTTCCACCTCATGCAGTGAACATATACACTGAACTCAATGCACAACAAGGTACTAATCAGAGTGAGCAGAAGGTGGCAGAATGTGGCCCTAAAAGATCAGGGTAATAGCAGGTGCATGGCCTACTTTTTACAAGTTTGGCCATTTGCTAAGTTACACAAAATTCTCCCCCTCCTCACTCTGTCATGCAACTCCCCCATCTTCCCCTCACAGCAACCTTCGCTTCAGTCTCAGCCATCTGGCTGATTGCTAAACCAATCATTGCCCTGGTTTTTATATTATATAACGTTTGCATATAGAAGGCTGAGCGGGAAGCCCCCCTCCCCGCCAGCTCTCCCTTGTTAAAGGGCGGGCAGCAGAACACTCTAGTTACGCTTCTGTCCCCTTTACTGTTTTCTCCCTACCTCTTCCCTTTCATGGTATTTTCTGTGCCAATAATGAAGTCCCAGCTCCTTACACTATAATAGCTCTCCCCTGCCCTGAGTCCCACCTTATTCCTCATTCTTCCCCAGCTTGCTCTGTGGGAGCTCTGTCCTCCTCTCTGGGACTTCTGTTCTCCATTTTCTATGCTTTCAACATCTCTCCCCCTTGTCCTCACAGGCCTCCGCTCGTTCCTGCTCTCCATTCTCCAACCTACATCTCTTTTCCTCCCCATCTCTCTCCTTCCTATATATTCCACACTCCTTGCCAGCATTCTCCCTCCAATCTTACCCTCTCTCTTCCACTCCC
Source organism: Malaclemys terrapin pileata (assembly GCF_027887155.1). Classification (NCBI taxonomy): domain Eukaryota; kingdom Metazoa; phylum Chordata; order Testudines; family Emydidae; genus Malaclemys; species Malaclemys terrapin. Next base: position 325,011,887 of record NC_071505.1, read on the forward strand.
TCTCTCACGCGCACACATACACACACGCGTGCGCACACACACACTCCTACTTCTGACTTTCCTACCATACACCACCCTCTCTCCCCATACCAGTAAGTCAGTATTCAGCCACACTGGCCACCTTCTCTCTTTGCAGGCCCATGCATGAAGATGAGTTCCTCCATTATGGGATCCCCACCCAAAACAGCTGCCTCCTCTCCCTCTTGTTGCTCAGTGGTTGGCCCTTATGCCCCATATCCTCTCTTCTCTTCCACAGAACCTCTCATCACAACCTCTGCAGGGCCCTGCTTTCACACCATGAGAACAGTCTCCTGTTACCAGTTACAGCGAAGCCCTCAGAATAGGTCTGGCTGGTATCTAGCTGCCAAGTACTAGTAGGATATACACAGGCTATTCCGTCTCAGTTCGAGCCCCGAAGGCAAGTTTGTCTGGGGGTCTAAACCCATGCATAAGCCACTTATGATTTAAGCCAATCTCTATCATCATCAAAACACATTTCAGGAATGGAAGAATCTGACTTGTCATGTATTGTGCTACAGATTATCCTTTTTGGATAAACCACATTCCCTTTTGAGAGTTAGTTAGTCCCAAACTGGTAGATGTGGTGTGCTGGAGAACCCCACCCAAACAATCCAGTTAAGCCACAAATCCAAATCTCTAGATCAGGGGCAGCTCTAGCTTTTTTGCCGCCCCAAGCACGGCAGGCAGGCTGCCTTTGGCGGCTTGCCTGTGGGAGGTCCCCGGTCCCGCAGATTTGGCGGCATGCCTGCGGGAGGTCTGCCGGTCCCGCGGCTTTGGCGTACCCGCTGCCAAAGCACCTCCGAATCCATGGGACTGGGGACCTCCGGTAGGCAAGCCACCGAAGGCTGCCTGACTGCTGCCCTCGCAGGAACCGGCAGGGCGCTCCCCGTGGCTTGCCGCCCCAGGGACACGCTTGGAGCGCTGGTGCCTGGAGCCACCGCTGCTCTAGATCCACTGATTTTGGTGAAGTTACACCAGCATAAAACTGACGTAGAAGGTGAAGAAACAGGCCCTACAGGTTTTTTTTAAAACCACATATTACAAAATGTATCCATAGATATTCCAGAGAAAATATCTGACACCATATTTGGGTCTTCAGCGTGTGCTACACAAATACACAAAATATTCTGTGTGCTGAATGCCACAGATTCACAGGAGTCTTCAACGTATTGGGCCAAATCTTCCATATGACACCAGCACAGAATTTGACCCATTCATTTTAACATTTCATTCCAGGTCCCCTCCAAAGCTTGGCTGGCTGGCTCTCATTTGGCTGAAAATGCTCCAGCATTCACCATGTTGTGACATCACATCCAGTGCCAATACTCACAACCCCTTGTGGGTATTGGCACTGACTCACATAGGATGAGAAAAGTTATATTTTAAAAGTATGTGACATGGGATTGGAATGGGGTTTTGCATTTCCATTATTTAATATCTTTTGGGATAGAAGATAAAAAATATTACTAAACTGGGCCTATAACTAGAGCAAGAGTACCTAGTTTAGAGTTTTTTATCTGAAGATCACAAAGGGGATAAGTACCACTATCCTCCTTTCACAGAAGGGGAAACTGAGGGAGACAGAGATGACTGGACTTGTCCACCGTCGCCTAGCTGGCCAGTGGCACAGCCAGGCATAGAACCCCGAGCACCTATCCAGTGCCCTATCCACTTGACCACACTGCCTCCCAACACATCACTGACCTGACCCTGCTACTACTATTTATTATTTGTATTACAGTAGTGTCCAGAGGCCCAGACTACGATCAAAGCCCCAGTGTGCCAGGTGCTGTACAATCCCTATAGGCCGATTCCATGCACAGTGGGTTTCCCTGGGAACGTGGCCAATTATGTTCTGCCTATTTACATTCCCTCAGCTGGATCAGTGTACTTCACCTCCTGTACTAAAATGTTATGCAAGACTGCTGTGCTCTGTTATACAGCTACTATTTTTCCACCTCAGAAGTATCTGCATTTTTAATGACCCGATCACTATAAAGTTACCTCCTACAGATATAGTGAAGCTTAATCTGCTAATGATTGTAAAGTGCTTTTAGATCTTTAGTTTAAAGTTGCTGTAGAATTATTATTAGCTCTGACATCACAATAGGGTGCATGCTGGAGCATCACAGATGGGCAGGAGCATGGTACTGCAATTTAAGTGGGACTGGGAAAAAAAAAAAAAAAGAGGAGACTTTAATGTAACTAGAGGGTGAAACCCCCCTTTACATTTGCTATTTGGAGCACTCAACACACAATCACTTTTTTTGATAAAGTATTTACAGGACACCTTTAAAATAAAGAACTTTTCAAATAATTAACTCTTTTTGTTAATTGCAACATAGCTGTCATAAATAAACCCCTCAAATTTCCACACAGACAATGTAAAAGGACCCCATTCAATTTAAAAATCACTCTCTCTCTCTGAAAGGCTTCTTGTTTTTTTTTACCTACTATTGTAAAACACCTAAGATTATTATAAAGTATATTATATACTTATATATTATAAATACACTATAAAGTATTACTATAAATACTACCATGATCAGGGCCTTACAAATGCATTGATAGACAGATTAGATAGAACTGAGAATTTGCTCTGTGCATTTGACAGCACCTACTGAATAATCATTTGCACTGTTTCCACTGTATAGCCACTAAGTCAATTTCCACTATTGTTCTTGTGGGTCTTTCATACAGCAAGGGGAAAGATGTTTTAAAATAGGAAAATGTAAAACCACAATAACTGGCAGCGGGACTTGTAATTTCAGATTCTAAACCTGCCTCAATTTAATTGTTTTCTTCTTTAAACTGACTAGGTTTCCCACCTATGCATCCTTTATATACAGTTTTATCTTCATTCTTTCCTGTGGTGCATTAGTATGTTTCACGATTCTCTAATAAAGTGTAACCTAAATACAAAAGCTTCTTAGACCAGCTCCTTCTCCTCCCCCAGCTCACCCCCCCCATGCATGCCTGCAAAAGAAGAAAATATCCTACTTATGTATCTCCTCTGACTTCAAAAAACCCTTACATGCATATTCCCCTTGTCTGATACTGTACTTTAAACTCTCATTAAAATTGCTAAACACAAGCATCCAGAAAGACAAATTCTAATCTACATGTGCTCTAAAGGCTCCTATCTCTTTGGCTTCACCAACTGTTTAATGATTGCTGAGTGTTTTCAAACATTTTCACTTCTAGTGCAGGATGCTTGATTGAACAATTATTATTGTCACTTTAATCACACCTCAGTAATTAAACTGTTTCAAAGAAAGGAGTCTGTTAACACTTCTTGCACTGATGGCCTAAACCACTTTAAACTACAATGGATAGTGCACATTTCTGATGTATATTGAGAAGAGTATTACAAGTGGCATAGGGTTCTTTTTAATAAGGGACTTTTAAGGGACACATCACTACCCACAGATATTTAATTCCTTAGCCTTAAAGTTCGGATGGAAATAGTTTCAGTGTTCGCTAATAAAGTTTAACCAAAACACCCATCAAACACTTGACATATTCCACCTTAAAAGAAAACTGGAAACATAATTATAGGACTTGATGGAATCTCCATCATCGGGGATTTTTAAGAGTAGATTGGACAAACACCTGTCACAGATGATCCACTCTAGATAATACTTAGTCCTGCCTTGAATGCAGGGGACTGGACTAGATGACCCTCGAGGTCACTTCCAGTTCTATGATTCTATGACTTAGACAGTCATTTCTTTACTGTCTCTAAACTATTTTTAAGACGGTAAATGCACAGAAATCATTTGTGTTGCTTTGGAAGGTTTTAAAAACGATTGTTTCATAAGAACAGCCATACTGTGTCAGACCAATGGTCCATCTAGCCCAGTATCCTGTATTCCGACAGTGGCCAATGCCAGGTGACCCAGAGGGAACAAACACAACAGGTAATCATCAAATGATCCATCCTGTGTTGCCCATTCCCAGCTTCTGGCAAACAGAGGCTAGGGACACTGTAGAGCACGGTTTTGCATCCCTGCCCATTCTGGCTAATAGCCATTGATGGACCTATCCTCCATGAACTTATCTAGTTCTTTTTTGAACTATAATCTTGGCCTTCACAACATCCTCTGGCAAAGAGTTCCACAGGTTGACTGTGTGTTGTGTAAAGAAATACTCCCTTTTGTTTGTTTTAAACCTGCTGCCTATTAATTTCATTTGGTAAGCCCTAGTTCTTGTGTTATGAAGAGTAAATAACACTTCCCTATTCACTTTCTCCATACCAGTCATGATTTTATAGACCTCTATCATCTACCTTAATCGCCTCTTTTCCAAGTTGAAAAGTCCCAGTCTTATTAATCTCTCTTCATATGGAAGCTGCTCCATACCCCTAATAATTTTTGTTTCCCTTTTCTGAACCTTTTCCAATTCCAATATATCTTTTTTGAGATGGGGCGACCACATCTGCATGCAGTATTCAAGATGTGGGTGTAACATGGATTTATATAGAGGCAGTATGATATTCAATAAACATGGAGTCTCTCTCTGCAGAATTTAGGATTACCTAGCTCTAACACTGCATTAAACCTAAAGACAACATATAAATCATCTGAAAAATAAACAGTGTTGCTGCTTCTTCATGTTAAGTACCACCCCTATCCCAGGCAGCATGCACATGTGGTGGGACTCCCAGCTCCCTGACAGCAGCCCCTATGAATTAATGTACCCGTGTCGCTTTCCCTACACCGCCGTCTGGTGTCTGTCCGTACAGAGTTCCAGCATTGAGCCAGCTGAGGATCAGGCCCCAACTTCTAGAGTTGTTTGCCCAGAACCTTCAAAGGTTCTTTTTTTCAATGCAACTCTTTCAAATTATCACCCGACTCATTAAAAGTATTTTCTGGAGGGTTTATCTAACTGCCCTATTTCTGACTGTACCATGGAACAAAGACCGAATTGCTGAACCAGGCTGCAGAAGTACAGTACATCTGTATCGACTGATTGTAGAACCGGTATCAGAACATGCACGGTATGCCCCGAATTCTGGTTACTCAGCACAGCTTTCATATAAGCATGTGGCTTATAAGCTTTTCTCTGTTTGAAAGCCCCCTAAGGCAGCGATTCTTAAACTGTGGGATGGGACCCCAAAGTGGGTCATGGGGTCGCCAGGGCTGGCTTAGACCTCAAGCCCAAGTCCAAGGGCTTCAGCCCTGGGCAGCACGGCTAAGGTTAGAGGCCCCCTGCCTGGGGCTGAAGCCCTTGGGCTTTGGCCTCCCAGCCTAGGGCAGTGGGGTTTTTGCTTTGCCCCCTCCACCTGGGGTGACGGGGCTTGGGCGGGCTCAGGCTTCAGTCTCCTCTCCTGGGGTCCTGTAGTAATTTTTGTTGTCAGAAGGGGGTCACAGTGCAATGAAGTTTGAGAACCCCTGCACTAAGGCACCCTCTCAATCTCTCTCTCCCAACCTTTTTTCCCCTTCTCCAGTCTGCTCCACTATCAAGCACTAAGCGAGGCGGCAGGCAGCTCTGACTTAAGGAATCTCAGACATTGCAACCATATGTCAGCCTCTTTCAGGGAAAAGCGAACTCACTTGACTACCCAGTCGCTGTTTACATCCAAAATAAAGCCCCAAAGCTGCAATCAAAGACTTCAACCCTTCCGCGGTGCCCCCCATAGTCTCCCATGCTCTGTTAAAGGAGATCACATGGAGCAAGTGGCTTTTGCAATTCCCCCCTCGCCCCGCAAATAAGTCTGTGTTTATTACCTTTCACTGCTTGCTCAGAAGTTCCCGGCAGAAACTTTGCAATCCGCATGAGGCTACCATGGCTAGTTTTGTCCCCACCAAAAAAAAAAAAAAAATAGCATAAAGCGGCTACCGTGCAAACGTGCTGCTTGACATGATGTGTAGAAAACGGATCGAGATGCAGTGGAAAAACTCAGATCCAGGACACAACAATCAGCCCCATTCACACTGGAATGAAAGGAATGTCAGAGCTTTACCTACTGCCCAAAGCATGGTAGTCTCTGCTGGGTCCTAATGTTGCACCATGTATTCAGCGAGAGTTCAGTCCCAAGCAGACTGTGCTGAGCGGGATAGGGGCTGGCATCGAAACGGTAACACTACACTGTCCTCCAACACACGCGCGCGCGCACACACACACACACACACGCCGATGGGCTACCAGGTCCTAGTGCACCCGGAGTAAAGCAGGACAGATCGAATTCAGTAAGCGAAGTCTCTGGCAGCGAATGCAGTGCTGGCACAGCAGAGCCTGCTGGTGGTCGAAAAGCAGCATATTCCCCTGTAGCAGGAGTTTGGAGATTTTTAACTGCGGTTTCATCTAAAGCTCTTTAGGATTTTATTCTAGGGCATAAAAACACATTGAAACAGCTTTAAGCAACCGCTTAAGGGAGTGACAAACTACTTGGTGGTCTTCTAGTGAAGATGGAGCCGAGTCATGCTCAACACACAGGGGGGCGGTCTGATAATTTCTAATTAGAATGGTCTCTTGTGCAAGTTTCTTCTGCCAATAGTTGCACTGGAATGGATCAAACTGAATCTATCCCTCAGGGCCGGCTCCAGGCACCAGCTTACCAAGCAGGTGCTTGGGGCGGCCACTTCGGAGAGGGGCAGCATGTCCAGCTGTTCGGCGGACAGTCCCTCACTCCTGCTCGGAGCGAAGGACCTCCCGCCGAATTGCCGCCGCAGATCGCAATCGCCATCGTGGCTTTTTTTTTCTTTTTCGTTTGGTTGCTTGGGGTGGCCAAAACCCTGGAGCCAGCCCTGCTATCCCTGAAGGCAATTTAAGATTATTTTGAATATAAAATAAATAAAATCAAATTTCATTCAATTTTTGTTGATTTGGGGGTTATAAAATAAAAATAAATAAATTAATGGAGATATCCCATCTCCTAGAACTGGAAGGGACCTTGAAAGGTCATTGAGTCCAGCCCCCTGCCTTCACTAGCAGGACCAAGTAGTGATTTTGCTCCAGATCCCTAAGTGGCCCCCTCAAGGATTAAACTCACAACCCTGGGTTTAGCAGGCCAATGCTCAAACCACTGAGCTATCCCTCCCCTTGCTAACTGTTTATTTTTAAATCTCACCTTCCCACAATCCTGCCCCCCTCGTCTCTGGAAGCCACTCTGCAGTTCCATTTCTCAAAACAGTCACTTGCCAAACAGGAACCTTCAGAGATCCTTACACTAAAATATGCCTGACATCAGATTTCTGCAAACTTCAGGGCCTGCTTCACTGGGTATCTCCTTTTGAAGGAGGTAAAGAGTAGGATTCCTGCAGCATGTGATCCCCGCTTTCCTCTCCCTACTGATTCCAAGGAATGGCATAAATCAATTAAAATATTGCTTGTTAAGGCGATGCTGGTTTATTAATACCCCAATCCTGCAAACACTTATGGAACTTTAGGATAATAAAGGTAAACTGCTACATAAGTGTTTGCAAGATGAGGGCTCATTAGTGTACATCCTGGCTATGTTCAGGCCTTGAGATGGTCATAGAGTAATCACAAATAATTTGCATCAATGAGTTTTTAATCTCATCAGGAGCTGAAGAAGGTCTTATCCAAAGTCCGTTGAAATCAATGGAAACGCTCCCATTCACTTTAATGAGAACTAAAGGACTCACAAATACATTTTCCCACTATTCAACCAGCTGCATAAATGGCCCAGCAATATTCAGCAAATTACTTTTTTATCAATCAGCAAGTAATTCAATAATTATATATATATATATATATATATATATATATTTTATACATTCATAATTCAGTAATAATTTTCTCCAGTAGTCATCTGTCCTTACTTGAGACCCCCATTCATGAACCTCATCCTCCAGGTAACCACACTTCTTTCAATTCAATAGTATTGTATTGTCATGACAATTTAGACAATGGTTGCCAAAGTATAAAAAGACAGGACACCCAGATCTCTGGTAAAGGCAGGCATGGTGGGCCTGATTCTCCTCCCAGAATTAGGAGTACCTCCATTCAAATCAATATTGTGACACAGGTGTAAACCACTGGCAGCAGAATCAGGCCCAGGATACAGTTGTTTCACCTGGCTGTATTTGCCATTGCCCATAGCTGAATTGGTGTCAGGCTGCTATGTTGCACGGCCCTGTCTCTTCCATTTTTTGCCTTCGGTCTAGGATTATGCACAGTTTTTCCTCATTGCTTTTCATAATGGAAAGTCTTCTCATGTTTGATAATTTGAGGTGGTATCATTCTTGCATTCCTTCCTCTTTTAGACAGTGGAGTATAAACAGTCCTTCTTTTTCTCTTTTTACCTTTTGCTTGAACAGATGCACCTCTCCAGATGTATATTTTCTATTACCTCCACCTTATCGTCACCACCGACTCTGTGTTTAGTAAGAGTCTATCTTAGTTTTGCATGTTATATTGTGAGAAAATAGTCACTAGTTCTGTACATGCATCAGTTACAATCTACCATATTTTGGTCTATTCTTCTTAGTAACTTCTAGATATTGGTGTTTCAGCGTTTTTGCTTGAGCAGTGATCATGGTTCACATTGGGATAAGGTTCTTTCTTCTCTTGATTTTATTACTTTGTTGGACGCAAGGGTGTGAAGCTCACTTGTCCTAGGCACCCGTGTTAATTAATTTTTCTTCACACCTTAAAGTGTGGTAATACTCTGCAAAAGATTGTGTAAATATGATGCAATGCTTCCTGTTTAATTGAAAGCCTGTGATTTGGAAGTCAAGCTACTAGTAATAAAGATTCTGCAGGCCCAATTCTATGGAGTTCTCACTCATTTAATATGATCTTTTCAAGTGAATAAGGCAGAGACTAGAGCTCACACATCTGTGTAACTGGAGGTTGTACTGTGGGATTGCACAGGTGATGGCACATGACTGGGTTGCACAGGTGTAACTGGGGGGAAAATCTAGTCCTGCAAATGGCATGAAGCTACTATTCTCTTGGTGATACATAAGTCAAGACAGAGTCGTGCTCATTCTCACTTAGCTGTGTTGACTAACATCCCAATAGACGTAAAAAGCAGAAAAAGCTTCATCACCAAAGTCACAGATCACAGGGAACAGATCTGTTGAGCAAGAATGTCCCATTTTTACATGGTCACTTTTTCAACCATAATCACCATCACTTTCAGATTTTTGTTTTAAGTGGTTAGGGTACCAACATGGGAGACCTGGGATTCCTTGTTCCAGCACAGTCTTCCTGTGTGACTTTGGGCAAGTCACTTAGTGTGTCAACAATGCAAAAATAGAATAAAATAAAAAATAATAAAATAACCAAAACCCTACAGCAGCAAGTCTCAGAGCCTGGGTTTACAGACTTGGGCTTGTGGTGATAAAAATAGCTGTGTAGACATTCCTGCTTGCGCTGGAGTTGGGCTCTGAAATCAGGCAAGGGGGGTGGGAACATGGCTATTTTTAGTGTCCTAATGCAAGCCCTCTGGGCCCGAGCCTATAGACCTGGACTCTGAGACTTGCTGCTGCAGGAGGTTTTTTTGCCAGTGTAGACATAACATTTGTCTCTCTGTGTTTCAGTTCCCATTTATAAAATGGGGCTAATAGCACTGCCCTACCTCACAGGGATTGTTATGAGGATAAATACATTAAAGATTATGAGGTGCTCACCTGCTGATAGAATGGGGGCCATATAAGTACCCAAGACGGATAGATAAAAACATGTTTTTAGCATGAAAACCAGGGCCTCAGACATTGGTGGTACCTCAGTCACTCATTCACTGCCTATGCACATAAATTTAAGCTCCTGAGGACCAAAGGGTTTTAGTCTAATCCAAGTTACCGCTCAGAGTAGATGGTTTAATGGTTCATTCTGGCCTCAAATTCCATGACATGATGAATACAGCTCTGCCCATGTTTATTACCTTCCACTCCTTCCCCCATCTCAGTGTTCCCCTTTGGTAGTATTCCTATCGTTTATTTGTATTTCAGCAGGGCCCAGAGGCCTCAGCCAACATAACAGTCTGTGCCCCAAAAAGCTTACAGTCTAAAGAGCTAAGACAGACAAAGGGTGGGAGAAAAAGTATCTCTATCATCATCGTCATCCCACTTTACAAATAAGGAATGGTGGCACTAAGAAATTAAGTGACTTGCCCAAGTCACATAGACAGTCAGTGGGAGAGTTAGGCATTGAATCCAGACTTAAAGAGCCCCAGTCCCATGCCCTAAGCAAGACCATTCTTGCTCTTTGTTAGGAAATCCTCTCACACCGGTTAGAATTTCAGTGAAGGATTTGCATTTTGTTAGTATATTTGCACTTTCATTGTCTTGTTAAGCAGCATCCCGAGTGTGCAGATGTGCGGGAGCAGTATAAATAACATTACTGTTATTAAATCCAGGCCCTTCTCCCTGCTGCACAGCTGCCTCCCCACTCGTTTTCCCATAAATCGCTTACTGTACATATTCCTTCATGTCAAGCAGTGGATTTATTGACTGTGCTGGATAGCAGTACTGTAGAAACAGGAAAACAGGAAATTTGTCAGCACACAGTGGTTCTTTGCCATTCAGCACACCAGTTCCACAGGATGCATTCTCATTATGGCTGGAATTATTCATGATTTAACCTCACCAACCCTACCTAAGCAAGCCATTCTGCTGTGGAGTCTGATTGCGAAGTGGGAGAACTACCGGTATGTGGGTGGCTCATGTGGGTATGTGTGAGATTATTTTGTGCTTAGTGCCTTTCATCAGAGGATCTCTAAGCACTGTACAAAGGGGTGCACGCACTCAGCTTTCTGAGGCATGGGGTCAGGCAGGCATACCCCCTTTGTGCCATGTACCTGTACTTAGTGCTGTGCCTTTGCTTTATTTCCTGGCGCCAACATTTCCTATGATATGACTGGATAGTTCCTTCTTTTGTCTCTCATCAGGAGAGACAACACAATGCTAAGGCATGTCTACTTTGAGCTGGGGGCACAAGTTCCAGCTTGAGGAGACATACCCATGGCTAGCTCTGATCATGCTAGCCTGCTAAAAATAGAGTGTAGCTGTCACGTCAAGAGGAGCTAGCTACCCCGAGTATGGACCCATATGCCAGCATGGGTCCATATTCGGGGTGACTAGCCCCTCCCACCACTCACATGGCTACGTTGTACGTTTAGCACGCTAGCTTGATCAGAGCTGGCATGGGTATGTCTCCTCGAGCTGGGAATCACACCCCCAGCTCACAGCGCAGACATACCTCTAGATTTCTCTATTTCATTGCTCCGGCTACCTTTACTCAAGCAAACCCTCCAGTGACTGCAGGATTAGCTCTATCCTAGTAGTTACTTCTACAATGCCTGGAATTTGCAAGGTGCTTTACAAACCCACATAGAAGACAAAGGGGCTGATCCTGGGCTCAGCCCTTGTTCCTATGTGCTACTCTGATTGTGTAGAGGGGCCACAGAGGCACTGCAACAGGCTAGAGGAGAATGGGGTGTGTGCTAGAGATGGGGCTGAGAGGGGAGAATCTCTATAGTGATAAACACTATGGGGATTCTGGGCTCCTCTAGGCTGTAGTGCATTCCATAGGCTACCTGGGTAAGGTTGCTGTAAATTACAGGAGTCCTAGGTGCTGCTCTAATTTCCACTGGGGAGCCCATCACATAATCTGTCCTGGAGTCCCTGCCCTGTAACTTGGACAGGACACAAAGACAGTAACAAACTAGTAGGTTTGGGGGGACAATGAGGAAGGAAGAAGGCAACAATAATAAAATCATTGGATTACTCAGCTCTGGCCTGTGCCTATATTCTATGGTACCATTTAGTATAGAATTGTTCTCTGCATTTGCATATCTTGTAGGCGGCATGGCAGAAGGGATCCTTCCTGTTCCTTGTACAGCTCCTAATAGACTAGGGCTGCTATCTGGATTGCGGCCTTTGGGTGCTATCTTAATATATGTGGGCCAAGATTTTCAAAAACGAGTGTCTGAAGTTAGCCTCCTATATCCCTATTTAGGCATTTAGGTAAGCAGCATGATTTTTAAAAGAGCTGAGCACACAGCAGCTCCCACTACTTTCAAAGATGCAGGATCAGCCTCACAGTACAGTGGCATAAATTCAGAATGATTCCACTGAAGTCAAGAGTTACGCTCAGGCTACACACCATTGTAAATGACAGCTCAAGAGACAAAGTGGTGGGGCGCAATGGATCATGTCCCATATACACATTTGTAAGGAGAGGAAGGATGGTTAGGCATGAACCGGGGATTTGGAAAGTATTCAATTCCTTGCTCTGCTACAGAATTTCTGTGTGATCCTGGGCGAGTCACTTAATCTCCCTGGAGAAATAAACTACCCACCCCATGGAGGCAAATGCTTCTTTCATTTATAATTCTATGAGCCCACTGCAATCAGTGGAGCTACTTGCCTGTAAATGAGGGCAGAATTTGGCCTTGGCTTGTAATGTGCCTATTCATAATCTCTGTAGGTCAAAAGGAGGGTCTCTCTCAAAGCCAATTTAAAAAGGGTAATATAAGTGCTGCCCTTTGCCACTTAATTTGGTTTGATGAAATAGGATGAATTTTTCTTTAGTTACCTTGATCCTGTATTGAATTTTATACAAGCTGAATAAAACTAGATTTGTGGGATTTAACTGAGTCTGGTTACATTAGCCAGAGACTCCTCCGAGCCAGTGTTTAGAAGGGTTTGGTTTGGTGTTTTAGCCTATCCTTACAGGTGCCTTCAAAGAGGATTATCTCCCAGTCCTAATCCATCTTTCTATAGCCCCTTCAACCCACAGTGCATGATCTGGATTGTGTTGAATTTCCGAGGATGATGGTCTCTTTCTGCCTATGTAACTTTGTTTCTCTTTTCCCCCAGACCCTGTATTTTTGGAGACATATTTGCCAGTGCTTTTCAAAGTCCTTCTCTTGTTCAATTCTGTTTTGACTTCACAATGAATTTAGTGGTCGCGAAGGGTGCAAGATTGGAGACTAAAGTTCTCTAGTAGATAATGGGTCTGGTACAGGCCAGCAGTAGCTCAAGCTTCCTCACACCACTTGTCTAATGGAGTTAGAATGTAACCCTTAATGAGGCAAGAGGGTATTTCAGTTCCCATGCCCACTCAGTCTGTGGCCTCTCTGCTGAGGATGCCTATTATGGTCATGTAGACAACAGTCCACTATGAACTGGACTGACGATATCGTCTCATTTCCCATAGGCCCATGCCCAGCCACCTATTGCTAACAAGGGCCCTGGACAGATTTAAGACCAGCAATCTAAAAATGGAAGGCTCTCTAATCTATGAGAGAGAGAGAAAAAAAAAACATCCCCAGATTTCCCACGCATTTCTGCTTTAGTTTGGGGGGGGGGGGGGGGAAGGGGGCAGAGCAAACATTCCCCAAAATGTGACAAATTTTTCCACCCATTTCTAGTGACCCTTCTGCACTGAGTCGTTACCAACCTCCTGGGTCATCTGGAGTCCCCAGTCAGCTCTCTCTTAGTGACTCCCTTTTACTATATAGGTCTGTGATGTTTATTACACCCAGGCTGCAGGCAAGATCACTGAACTCCCGTGGACTCGGCCGTTCTGAACAGTAAGTTCAGCCTGGTATTGATGCTCATTACATTTGAAACCACCCCATGCATGTAACCACATCGACTCCAAATGCAAACAAACAAACACTTATCCCATTCCAGCTGACACTTTGACAACCCCAGATGCCTGCACCCCGTTTTATTTCTTGATTGGGACTGCCACTTCTTATGTTAGGCCAGGCAGCCCACGACTTACAGCCCTGCTAGCATTACCCTCCGCTATACTGTATGTACAGCCAGCCTAAGATAGGAACAACCAAAATAGTCATGGTAAGATGCTCGGACAACAGCATGAACCAAAACGTGGAATTAGAATACCATCTATAAAGAAGAAGTTTCATTGGAGTAAGTAACAAAGATCCATTAAAAAAAGCCTCCTTACCATGTCTCTTGTCCTGCCAGATGGACAGAATGCTATCTGTTCTGATTAGTCACTAACTTCATTTATCCCAGATACACGGCTTGTTTCAGCAGATATTATTTTAACAGTCATCGGCTTCCCTGGAATGTTTTAAATTATGAACGGAGGCACATCCACTTGTGCTCTTCAAGCAGTAGTTCCATAATTGCATCTGCAAAAGGTGTTTAAACAATCTAGCTACCAGATGGCCAGTAAACTCAAAAACTTGGTGAGCATTAAAAGAAATATATTATTGCACTAAATTAATAGCCACTGCAAGATTTTCACTATGGTGACGGCTGTACATATTTATCAGCTCTCCTCCACTGTGCATTTAATGGGCGGCTTTGCAACTACAGAGAGCAAAGTCATCTCTGCACATCTGTTTTTCCAATTTTGCCAAAGAGCTTTCATTTTTCTTTCCTCTAATAATTTGACCTGTTTTGTTTCTGGCAGAGGACTCCGTTAAATGGAGCACTAGCTTCCTGGATTCATTCCAGCAGAGATGAGGTCAAAACAACAAGAAAAAAAAGCAGCTGGTGGCTACTACGCAATGGGAACAAACAGGCTAGGGGTTTTTTTTTTAAAAAATGAAATGGGATTGGATTCCTAGATGTAATGGTTGCACAGGAACAATGTACCACAGAAACTGTATTTCCTGCAATTACAGTAGTTGTAGCATGCCTCCCCTAGTACAGTTAGATAATCACACATGTGTTCAGCTATCAGGAAATCTGGTGCACAGCCTCTAAATTTCCACAGATGTATTAGGTCTTTTACAAAAGCATTCGGATCTGGATTCAGGGAGAGTTAGTTTTCCATCTCAACCCCCCTCCTTCCCCCATTTTATTTTTCCACTTTCATCAAATTTCCATTACTCTATCACAGATTTCTCTGATCCCCTCATGTAGGGAGAGAGCTCTTTCTTCCCACGCATTTTTCCTCATCTGGCCTCTCTTTGCCCTGATATTCAACTATCTTATCCTAAAGCAGCGAACAGACCAATTTCTAGTGACACTTCCAGTTGGGTGTGACTCAGAAGCAGGATGTGGCTGTGGAAGCATCAACTGATGCCCCTGCTTAAGAAACAATCTCTCCCTTGCCTTTCCTTTCTCCAAGACCAAAAATTCCACCTCACAGCTCACCAAGGAGACAATACAACATTCTTCTGCTAGGCTGCAGAGCAAGTGTGAAATGTTCTGTTTTCATCATTTAAAGAACAAAAGGAACACAACAGTCACAGGCGAAATCAGAAGTGCAGAAATCCTGAATTTTGGGAGAGGAGACAGAATGAATGAGAAGAGAGAAGAGTTCATTTTTGGCTAATCATTATGGACCTCTGTCAAAACGATGCTTCCAGTACTTGCTTAACAATTGTTTTAACTTGGGAATGAGAACGGGACACCTCATCTAGTAGCTACATAAGGCCACAATTGTGTCAGATGATGAACACCTCCTGAGGTTTCTCATCACCCTCAGTTCCTATGCTCTTGTGAAAAT